>NW_008237444.1:726335-765919 GCF_000691975.1 Corvus brachyrhynchos | reverse complement strand
GTGGCCGAGAGCACGCGAGAAGCGACCTCCGAGAAGCAGGACACACAGGGAGGAATCTGGAGAGTTCTGCTTCGCAGGTCCTTAAATGTTCATTGCAGAGATTGAATAAGATGAATGAATAAACAGATATATAAAACATCGATCAAAATGCTCACTCTGACTGCAGGAGTGTCGGCCTTCAAGATCTATTCCAGTAAATGCAGTCATGGGAGTCATACAGGGTTAAGGGTTGGAAGGGACCTTAAGGATCAGCCAGTCCCAGCCCCCCTGCCGTGGGCAGGGACACTTCCCACTAGACCGGGTTGCTCAGGGCCCCCATCTAACCTGGCCTTGAACACTGCCAGGTTTGGGGTATCCCCAACCTCACTGGACAACCTGTTCCAGTGTCTCACCACCCTCACAGTAAAGAATTTTTTCCTCATGTCTAACCTAGGTTTCCCCTCTTTCAGTTTGTACCCATTACTCTTTGTCCTGTCACTACAGTTCCTGGTCAAGAGTCCCTCTCCAGCTTCCCTGCAGATACTGCAAGGTTGCCATAAGGTCTCCATGCAACCTCCCCTTCTCCAGGCTGAAGAGCCCCAACTCTCTCAGCCTTTCTCACTTATTTTTACAAACTCAAAAAAAGAAATCAAAGATGTCCTCCATTCTTATTATATTAAGTTCTGTGGCAAATCAGGCAAAGTAGGAAAAGGAAAACTCAGCTCAAACCTCCCAGGCAGGAGCACGAGCTTGTAATGCAGTGGGTCTGGTCACCCATTTTGCTCCTCCGGAAGGAGGGCTGAACCTGCATGAAGTACCTCCTGCCAAAAGAGGCACCACACTGGGGTGCTGCTGCATAATCCTCTAGCCTTGAAGAGACAAGTCATGTACTAGCTTGTGAAACGTGTGATTTTCGTCCTCAGCACTGTGTAAGAAACCTGGGCATCAGTTTGAGGACTGTGGGTTTCACAGGACCGAGGTACCCAAAATTCGTATGTTGGAGGCTCTGGCAGATTTGCAGGTGTGGATTAAAGTGAGATGGCAGATGCTTTACCAAGTAACACACCTCCCCCCCCAGCAGCTGAGGCAGACATTATCCCTCTACAGTTAATCCTCATCCATACAATTAATCAGACACTTGCTGTTTTCATTTAAACACACTGTTTTATGTTAGATGGCATTTAAGTGTTGGCTGATAGCTGAGACAGCTCAAAAGCAGGTTATATATCTGGGCCATAACGATGCAGCTCCAGCCATTTTACTGAAACCAGTGACTACAGGCTTGTAAGAACTTTATCACCTAATCATCTTCTCCTTCATGTGGCAAGAAATACATTTCAGGAGGACTTAATCTGTGATTTTGCACAGGAACTGTAGTGATCATGTACAATTTACAGTTTCCTAGTTCATTCTTTCCAGCTGTTTTCTTAAAGTTTCCCTAAATGGGCAAAATGAAGCTTACCTAAGAAATGACAATTGGAAACCTATCACCAAATAATCAGACAAGAAAACAGAAGGCTAAAAATACAGAGCAGGCAAGAAAGAAGTCTGGTGACACCTGCAGAATAAGCAAAAACCCAGAAGATATCCCAATCCCCAAAATAAATCAGCAAGAACAGATGAAATGACATCCTTTTCTTTTTGGAGGGGCGTCAGAGAGTATAATGCATCAACTAAGTGAAGAAGGCAAACTGCTTGCAGGAAGCTCTCAAGCCTGGTCCCCTTTAGTGACTAAGGACCACCAACAAGCAGAGATGTCAGCACTAACTGCATAGCATCAACTCCATTGTATTGTGTGCTTGTAGCTCATCTGGTGTGGATTTGATAAGGATTAATTGTTTTATATATGTAGCAATCATGATAGTAACTGAGAACTAGCTACTAGCAATATGAACTGCTTATGAATTTCAGTAATTCTTTTGCAGCTTGAAACTGAAAGAAGTTAAATAAATATAATAAGTTCAAGAAATCTATTTTAGAGGGAGTCATAGGAAGAGTTTTCTTTTCCTACTAGACAATCTGTTTAAGCACCTCAAACCAAGGAGACTTGGTTTGAGGTGCTCTCAGCATAGTTCTTGCCTGAGAAAAATCTTTATGATTTTTTTTCTCTATTATGACAGAATATTTGCAAGCAGAAGTCAGTATTACAACTTCCCCCATACATGTATACACAGACAATTGACTTTATTAATGATCCTTTTTACCTTATGTGCAAAGTCAAAGACTAGAAAAAAAGCAAGGATTCATTTTATTTTTACATTGGTTTGACTTGTAAATGTATGTTACCACTTTCTGTCTGTGGAAAATTAAAATTGTCAAAGGCATGTGTGTCTTGTGCAGACAGTTAAAACATGCTCTTCTGAAGACTGCTAGTGAACCGTAGTTGTACAAGCAGTTCTCGTTCCTTCAAAAACACGTGGAAGCTACTGCAGAAAAACCAAAGAAATCTGCAAAATACAGGATATTCAGGTGTTTGTGTTTCTTCTCTGCTTTGTAGCTGAAACAAGTTTCTAATCTTTTCTCCTGAGGTAGTTACAGACCTTTTACCCGTGTTAGAGGTTGTAGATATGGATGCAATTGCAGACTTATAAAATAAGGTCTTATGACTGAAATAATATTTCCTGTTTTTAAATAGTAAAACATAAAAACCCCTGTTCTTCACCTTTACAGTCCTTTAATATCTTTCCAGAAATCTGATTGTGTGTTACAGTTAAAAAAATCCACTTTATAATTTTAATTTTGTTCTCATTTAAAGCACATTCCACAGTATGCTTTATGTTGCTACTCAGACTACATAAAATGGTAAAGTTTCCCCATTTTAAGTACCTCAGCTTTAAAAGCCTTTGCTGTGGTCTTGCTTTGGCAGATTTTATATAAATAATAGACCTTGATATCAAGATATTAATTCCTCTTCCCAATATAGTGCTTAATTTTGGTAGGCTAAAATTACTGAAATAAACCAGACAGGCTAAAATACAAATTAATCTTTCTTTTCACTGTCCTTCGTACTTTAAAAAGCAGCCTTGAATAATGCTGGCACCTGCAAAAAACACTTGAAGGACAGTCAAGTATACTAACACATTTTCTTCACACCGTTTCAGTGTGATTTGTGCAGAGTCATGCTGTGGAGGAAAAAATCACCAGACCTTAAAGCTGCTTGAATTTATCCTTTTTTTCAAGGTTCAGTGCATTTTCTAACCTCTGTTGTCATGTTTTCAAAACTGCAGTGAACATGAAATGAGCTTGTTTGAGTCTAAAAAGTCAGTGCGCTACTGTCTACACTCATGTTAGTTGATTACACAAAAA
The DNA here is from genome assembly GCF_000691975.1 of Corvus brachyrhynchos. Taxonomy (NCBI): domain Eukaryota; kingdom Metazoa; phylum Chordata; class Aves; order Passeriformes; family Corvidae; genus Corvus; species Corvus brachyrhynchos. The sequence continues at coordinate 762,634 of NW_008237444.1, read as the reverse complement.
CCCAAACACCTTCAAAATAATAGACCAAGAAAATAACACATTCAAGTAAATGTTTTAGATGAAAACCAAATTTAGGTGCACCCAAACTTAAGCATTTACTGTATTTACACAGGTATAGCTTCCCAGACGAACAGGCTGCTCAGTGCAAGGAGTTGGAAGAAGGGAGATTGTTGGGAAAGTTGTGACCCCTGTTACCATCTGAAGTACCCCACATGCACTCTTGCAGAGTCCTGAGTCTTACTAACAAGAACAGTTTGTGAACCCGTATTCGTATAAACACAGTCCTTGGATTTTCAAAGATATATTTGTACGTAAGAAGGTCGAATGGATTAGAATTTGTTTCAAAATGTCCGTTCCATGGTGGGTTTTTGTTTGTTTGTTTGTTTCTTGCTTTCTTTCTTTTCAGACAAGGTAGGGGACTCAACATAATTGCAAATGTTGGAAAAAGTTTTTACTTACCGGCCCGAGGCGAGACCTGCAGAGACTCGGACTGCTGCTCATTCTGTAACACACAAGAGGGAGCTCTTGGTCACCACAACCTTCATAGAGCCATAGAATCATGGAATGGTTTGGGTTGAAAAGCACGTTTGAAGGTCATCTAGTCCATGCCCCTGCAATGACCAGGCACATCCTCAATTAAATCAGTTGCTCAGAGCCCCATCCGGCCTGACCTTGAGTCTTTCCAGGGGTGGGGCACTTCACGCTTTGCTGGGCAAGCTGTGCCAGTGTTTGACCACCCTCATTGTAAAATTCTTCTTTCTTAAATACAGTCTAAACCTACCCTCTTTTGGTTTAAAATCACTACTCCTCTAGTTCCCTCTTCTCAGTTTTTGTTCAAAGTATTTTCTGTACGTAAGGTTTTCATCCTTTCAAATTAACTCTTTTCCTTTTCTTTTTAATTCAGTGATAAATGGATATCAAAATTTTTAAAAAATTAAAGTAAAATAGTGGCAATCTTGGCCATACATAAAATAGGCATGGCTCAACAGAACATAACACTGAAGGCTTACACCTTGGTCTCACAGTGCAGCAGTGAAAGCTGCACATTGCTTTAGGTACCAGGACTCCGTGCGTATAACCTACAGAGATCTCCAGCAGTGAGGCTTACAAGCACCCATCTTCTGAGCAGGGAGGGAGCTGCAAAAGCTGCTTCATGGGAAATGAAGAAATGTTACCCCGTGGGAAATGTCTGACATTTCTCTGTTCTGGCATCTGGGGCAGATGTGACCTGCTCTCAGCAATCTCTGGCTGACATTAACAGTTCCCAGTCCTCTCCAGAGACAGGTGCCTTCTCCAGCCCTGTTGCACAGCATATAGTGCTGGGGGGCGACAGTAGGACCATCCCCAATTATTTTAGTTTCATTAGGACTTGGAGTGCTCAGGGTGTATGAAAGATCAATTCCTGTTCGTCCAAACCTGGAATTCAGTGGATGGTGTGAAGGGGAGGGATCTGGGGAAAGGCTGAAAAACCCTAAGAGACAATGAAAGGCTGGCTGAATTAGATAGGAAGCCCAAAGGATGCCCTGACCAGATTTTAAATGAAGCATTTTAAGATTCCAAAGCACTCCTCCCAGTGGCTCACCTTCTGTTTAGTTTTTTTCTCCCAGTCATGGCTGAATTTTGATAATCCTCTTACACTGTACCTAATGAAAGAAAGACTTGTGTTTTCATATGTGTACTTTTATTCCCTCAGATTTAGGGTACTTATAACATGTTATAAAACATCTGGGATGGAGTTAATTTTCTTCACAGTAGCTAGTATGGTGCTGGGTTTTGGACTTGTCCTGAAAACTGTGTTGATAACTCAGGGTGTTTTTCTTGCTGAGCAGTGTCTATGCAGAGCCAAGGCCTTTTCTGCTTCTCACCCCACCCCAGCAGCAAGTGGGCTGGGATGCACAAGGAGCTAAGAAGGAGATGCAGCTGGGACAGCTGACCCCAGCTGACCAAAGGGATATTCTATACCTTATGACATCATGCTCAGCATATAAAGTTGAGGGAAGACGAAGAAGAAGGAAAAGAGGGAGGTTCATAGAGATGGCATTTGTATTCTTAGGTCACTCGTATGCATGATGAAGCCTGGCTTTCCTGGAGATGGCTGAACACCTGCCTGTCCATGGGAAGGAGTGAATTATTTCTTTGTTTCACTTTGTGTGCATGTGTGGCTTTTGCTTTGCCTGTTAAACTATCTTTATCTCAAGCCATGAGTTTTCTCACTTTTACCCTTCTGATTCTGTCCCTTATCCCACTAGGGGCAAATGGGTGAGCAGCTGTGTGGGGCTGAGCTGCCAGCTGGGATTAAACCATGATAATACTTAATAACTTACTGTCTTTACAACTATGTGTAATGGGTCTAATAAAATACATCGTTCTCCCTACAGAAACTGTTTGAAAGTATTTGAAGCAATATTGTGGCTTTATAATAGTGGACACATTTTAAAAGACCAAAACCAATAATAATTGTCTATATTTTATATGTTCCTCTTTAAAAAGGGACAGGCAGGGGAAATGAGCAGGACGTGTTGCCTTCTATGTCAATGACAAGCTCGGAGTGCATGGACTTCTGCCTGGGCATGGATGATGGGCCAGGATTAAATGGCAGGGACAGGGGATGTGAGTCATCTATAGGCACATAGGAATTACCTCATGTTCACAGCCCTGGTCCTCATGGGGGCCTTCAGCCACCCTATCATCTGTTGGACGGACAACACAGCAGGGTATTAAGCAACCCAGGAGTTTCCTGGAATGCCTCGATGGTAACTTCCTTCTCCAAGTGATAGAGAGGCCAGCAAGGAGAGGTGCTGTGCTGGACCTTGTTCTCACCGAGAAGGTGGGGCTGGTGCAGGATGTGAAGCTCAAGGACAGCCTGGGCTGCAGTGACCATGAAATGGTGGTGTTGAGATCCTTAGGGCAGAGAGGAGGGGGCAAAGCAAGCCCTGGACTTTGGGGGAGCTGTCTTGGCTTAGAGGGATCTGCTTGGTAGACTGCCATGGGATAAAGCCCTGGAGGGAAGAAGACCCCAGGAAAGCTGGTTAATGTCCAAGGATCACCTCTTTCAGGCTCAGGAGCATCCCAATGAAGAGGAAGCCAGGTGAAAATGTTAGGAGGCGTGCACGGGTGAACATGGAGCTGCTGGACAGATTCAAACACTTAAAGGAAGCCTACAGAGACTTGGAGCAAGAACAAGCAGCCTGGGAGGAATATAGAGAGATTGTCTGAATACCCAGGATTAGGTTGGAAAAGCTAATAGAGAGAATTAAATCTGACTGGGGACATCAAGCGCAATAAGAAAAGCTTCTATAGGTACACCGGTGATAAAGGAAGACTAGGAAAAATGTGGTGGATATAGGAGACTTGGTTACTCAGGGTATGGAAAAGGCTGAGGTACTCAATGACTTTTTTGCCTCTTTCTTCACCAGTAAGTTCTCCAGTCACACCACCCCAGTTGCAGAAGGTGAAGGCAGGGGTTGAGAGACCCTGAACCACCCACTGTAGGTCAAGTTCAAAAATATCTAAGAAACCTGAAGGACCCAGCAAGATGCTTGTGTGGGTCCTGAGTGAACTGGTGAAGGAAGTAGCTAAGTCACTACCCATCATACTTGAGAAATCATGGCAGTCCAGTGAAAAAGGGGAAACATAATCCATATTTTTAAAAAGGAAGGAAGATCCAGGGAACTACTGGATGGTCAGTCACCTCAGTACCTGGCAAAACCATGGAGCCAAACCTTCTGGAAACTAACTAAGGTGCATGGAAAATACAGAGGTGATTGGTGACAAACTTCACTAAAGGCAAACCATGCCTGACAAATTTTGTGGCCTTCTATCTCAGGATTACAGAGGTAGTGAATGAGGGAGGAGTGACTGGCCTCCTCTACCTGGACTTGTGCAAAATATTTGACACTCACACACAACATCTTTGTCTGTAAAATGGAGAGACATAGATTTTGCATCTGGACCACTCAAAGGGTAAGGAGATGTCTGGATGGTTGCACTCAGAGAGTTCCAGTCAACAGCTCAATGTCCAGGTGGAGACTGTTGACGAGCGATGTTCATCAGGGAACCTTGGGACCAGCATTGTTTAACATATTTGTTGGTGACAAGGGACAGTGGGATGGAGCGCACCCTCAGCAGGTTTGCTGACAACACCAGGCTGGGTGGGACAGCTGTCATGGTGCAGGGAAGGGATGCCATCCAGGGGAACCTTGATAGGCTGGAGAGGTTGGACCATGTGAACATCATGAAGTTCAACAAGGCCAAGTGCAGTGTCCTGTACCTGTCAGGGCAGTCCCAAGCACACGTACTGGCCGAGTAGGGAATGAATTGAGAGCAGCCCTTGGGTGAAGGTCTTGGGGGGTTATTGGTGGGCAAGAAGCTGGACATGACCCAGCAATGTGTACTTGCAGCCCAGGAAACTAGCCATATCCTGGGCTGCACCAAAAGCAGCATTTCCAGCAGGGAGAGGGAGGTGATTCTGCCCCTCTGCTCTGGTGAGACCCCACCTGGAGCACTGTGTACAGTTCTGGAGTCCTCAGCACAGCACAGGAAATACACGGACTTGTTGGAGCAAGTCCAGACAGGGGCCATGAAGATGATCAGAGGAATGGAGCCCTCTCCTATGATGACATGCTGAGAAAATTAGAGTTGTTCAGCCTGGAGAAGAGGAGGCTCCAAGACAATTTTCTAATGGCCTTCCAGTTTCTAAGAAGGCCTGCAAGAGAGCTGGAGAGGAAATTTTAAAAAGGATATGTAGTGATGGGACAAGAGGGAATGCCTTTAAACTGAAAGGTATGTGTTTAGATTGGATATTGGGAAGAAATTCTTTACTGTGAGGGTGGTGAGACACTGAAACAGATTTCCCAGAGAAGCTGTGGATTCCCCAGCCCTGGAAATCTTTGAGGCCAGGTTGGATGGGGCTTCAAGGAAGGTTTTGAAAATGGTGCTTAGTGGAAGCGTTTCCTTCCCATGGCAGGGAGGCTAGAACTGGATGATCTTTAATATCCTTTTCAGCTGAAACCATTCTATAATTCAGTTTTTCTTTTCTGCAATATAGCTGAATGGTTCTTCCCCATTCATAGTGACTCCAGCAAAATAATCAGGTCCACTGGGAATCAACTGGAGCTTTGTTTTGTGGCTTTTCTCACTTGTTCTGTATGCTTTGCTGCTTTTATTTGAGATACTGGTGCACTCATGTATTCTTACAGGAAATAGAAGCCTTGGGAGAAGCAATATGTTGTCAAAGTGTTTAAAAAATAGGAGTTCACACCTGGATGTGACAATCTGTAACAGATTAAGTCTAGGCAAAGATCATCCATTAAATGATTTCAGGATAAAAACCCCATGTAGCTGTGTGGAGAGGGAGAGGAAGAGTCAGAGGCAGAGGAATTTCTTGAGGTGAAATGAGGATGGGGAAAACAGGATTAAGGGGGAAAAGCAAGCGTCTTAGGTGGGATTGAAAATAATAACAATAAAGCTGCTACCCAGGAGCTTGTAGCTGTTGTAAAGTTGCCTTGTGCAGAACAGGATAGAGAGAGGTGAATGTGCATTTTGGGACTTACAGTTAGATGAAGAAACATGGGAACCCTTTCTAGTCCTCACTCCTCGCTTTTTAGCTGGAAAAGTAGCAAGTGTAAAGTGTATATTGCAGCAAAAGGCACATACAGTTTTTATATGATTCACCAAAGCATTCAACAAAAATAGCTGTCAGGTAAAGGCTGGCTAGAAATGCTTCAAACTTAGATGAGAGATGATAACTTCTAAAAGACAGGAGTGGTTATCTACCATTGTCACTAATAAAATGAAAGAGGGATACTCTTTCAACAGTTACACAAAATGCTCTGTGAACATTGTACTGATATGAGTGCACCCAAAAATTGTATTTCTAAAGAGTGTCTCAGTTTGTAGACTTGTGCAAAGACATTGCAGATACTTAATTCTGCAAGTCATAACAAGAGAAGTGGAAAAGGATTAGTAAAACCCACACGACTATTTGGCCTCTTACATGTCCACAAAAGGATGTGGAACATGGGTGACTATTTTAGAACACAGAGCAACCTTGGATTTCACATGATGACATTATGGCCGTGACAGAAAATGAACTGTTGAATCATGTGTTCCTTTTTCAGAAAGAAAAGCTTAATGTGTAAACACCATTTTTTCACCCATTTGTACAGAGTAAAAAGATGAATTAATTAACTAATTAATAGACAAGAAGTGAAAGAATGCAGTTTGCCACCCTGATTTGTTCTGCAGTTGGTCCACATAAAGAAATAGACATATAGAAACCTAAGAATAATTTCATCTGCATCTAAATCTAAAGCCTAATTTCATGTAAATCTCAAAGAATATGCTAGTGCAAGGCAGATAATGAAGATCTTCTGCCCAGAAGACAGTCTTTCAGAAAATGGTTCTCTGTAGCACAGATTGACTCTGACTGGAAGCCTCTAGAAAAGAACAAAAAACAAACAAAAAACCAAGCAAACAAACAAAAAAACAAAAACCCCCAACAACAACAAAAAACCACCAAAAAACAAATCCAAAAAACTGAACAAACAAGCAAAAAAAAGCAAAAAAACCCCAAAAAACAAAAAACAAACAAAAAAACCCAACCAACCAAACCCAACCAAACCACCCCACCCCCAAACCTTACTGCAGACACAGAGACCTTTCTCAGTGCAGATTGCTCAAGAGTTTGGGCTGGAAGCCTGAGTCAAAACTGAACAAAAGCTTGTCTGCTTAAGAAGAATTCACTTCCAGCAACCTCTGTTCCACAATGGCAAAGCTCTGTCAGCCACATGGGGCACAGCAGGAAGAAGAAGGGAATCCAAGAGGAAACTTGGCTTCATACCTATTGCAGCCTTAATCACCCTTTTTGAACAGAATTCAGCTGTCAGTCATGTGGAAGACAAACACCTGTGGGGAAGTATGGAAACAGCTCATATTAGAGATGATATTACAGCCAGCTGCTGCTGCTTGTCTGCCACTGTGTTAGGAGAAAACAGTAATGCAAGTCCTGTCATAAAATCTTATGATTGTGATGAATGAGGACACTGGGCAACGGGGGGAAATATTTTTTGAAAGAAAGAACAGGAATGATGCCAGGCTTTTATGGACTGATTGTTGTTGCTGCTGTTCTTTACTGGATCCTGGGCACAGGGAGATAGTTATACTGATGGACAATGAAACCTGTTCCCTTTCCCTCTCCTAAGGCTTCTGTTCCAATGTCATATTTTCTGTTTCCGCTTCCTGAAATTTCTTGGGTTATCATCTCATCTGGCCCTTCTAAAGATATTTTCAAATTATTTGCATAAATAATCCACCTAAACTTGTAATGTTTATTATTTGTCTCTATAAGGGGTATTGTGTAGTCTGCAGGGCCTATCACATTCATGTAAGACAGGTAGCTATCACTAGGTTAATGGATAACCAGTTTTATACCAGTATGAACTATGAAACCAGAGAGATTTCCATGCTGTATTTTGAATTACATATTGAAATCTTTGGTGCTGGCTGGTACTTAATCACAGACATGGAAAGATGATGTCCTTATGCCAGTCTGTAAAATTACTTTTATACCCACAGCTGCCTTCAAAAGATGCTCCTAGTGACTTGATAATTTTGCAATATACTTTCTGTCCCAGATGCTCACAGGTTCTTTCAGGGCAGAAGATTAATTTGTTTTGTTAGCAAAAGTGGTAAACAGATAATCTGACAAACCTGGTCTGGTGTGATACAGGCATTTTTAAAGCAGAGAGGGGAGAGTTTTAAAGTGGCTGTGGTAGGGAAACAAGGATTTGCTTCAACAGTTAGATTTGCTTATGGAGAGAAGAAGAAAAGTTAGGATAGTATTGAAGATGAGTGAGAGGCAGTAACAAAAGTCAGTTTCCTAGTTCTAAGTACTTGTAGATCTTCTTGGTGCCAGGAACTGCAGTTGTTCATTTTTCAGCATCTTTTTACTAGTTAGGATACTGTGACACATTCTCAATACAAAAATAAGGTAGACTGAAAGCTCTTTATGTTGTAACAAGTAGGTAAAAATTAAAGTTGTATACAGAATTAAAAACCAAGATCTGGATTAATGTCATAGTATGGTTTTAATTTGCTTAATAATTTACCATAGTACAGACAGGATTTTGACAGCAGTTTTTTCTGCATTAAATGAAACTGAAAGCTGATATCAGGAAACTCTGCAGAGAAAATTAAGTATTTAAAGAAATTCAGGGGCTTTGTTTAGAGTACTGCTTCCATTTTTGAAAGTCACATGTGGACCATTTTAATTCCAGAAGACTTTAAAAATTGCACCTTTAGTTACACTACAAAATATTGATGTTGGTATTAAAGAACTTTTTAGATTAAAGCTGTAAGGAGGTTGCAATGAACCCATGCACTTTTTTTTCTTGGAATTTAGGTGCTTATAGTATATATTCTGCTAATATTTCTGGGTTAGAATTTATATCTCTGGGTTGATATTATCATTAACTGGTGAGGACTTTAAATTGTAGGACTGTATCTGCAAAAATGATAGTAATCATCATTACTGCAGTCTGCAGGTCTGGACAAAAATACATGTGGTTCTGGTGACAAACAGAACAGGTAGAATCTTTCATTCACAGATACCCTTTGCGTTTGTACATTTTTAATATACTAGATGCTGCAAAAAGTGGGAGAACATGAAAACAAAAAAACCTCTGTTTCCTTCCTGGAATAAGCATGTTAAATATGCACATACTGCATTCTTGAAACAGCTTTGGGTTTGGACAAGCAATAAAAGAGCCCCTGAAACTGTGAGTAATACTTTTCATAACATTAATTTTACAAATTAAAAAAGGAATTTTATAAAATTACTTTTCCTCCCCCCATATATATGCGCTTTTCCTTTTCAAGAGTGTTGATATGTCTCAGTAGATTGTCGCTACTTGTTGATAATTTTTAACTTTCTGTGTATGTCAAAGGACACACATGCCTTTCCTCCTTGTGCTAACAGTCAGAATATTAGCTGTAACTTGAGGGGAAGAGTTAGCCAGGATCACAGTCCTCAACAAGGTTTTTCTGTTTTATCAGCGTTACATAGAGCATAGAGGAAAGTCTGTAGTCTTGAAATCATCTGTCCAAGAAAATAAAGGAATACAAGCAGGGTAAACAACCTTTTTTCTTTCTCTAGAAATAGCTAATTCTTTCACTGCTAGGTCAGCTACTCCCAGTCTAAAAGGATCTTGAGTGTGGAGATAGCTAAAGTTTACCTTGGATCAATGCATGATACCTCTAATGCAGCAACGTGATCATCTCTGCTCCTGCAGAGGTCACCCGAATGAAGGCATCATTTGCTTCTTCAATAGGGCACAAAAGTTACAACTCAGCACATTTCTTAAAGAGTAAACAGGTGAACCAGATAGTGTGTCACAGAACTATAGCACTGAACATGATATATTCAGCTGGAGGGTAGTGGCATCTCAAAAGTGAAGGTTTCTCTAGCATGCTTTCATATCAGCAAGTTTTTTAATTGCACATTTATACTATTGCTAATTTGCCGCACTGATTAAAATAGGAAGGAAATGCAGTTATATGATGGGACATTTGTGATTACTATTGCTAAGTCATTTGCACCTGTGCCAAACTGAGCAGGTTTATGCTTTTTGCAAAATGGAAGTATTAATGAAAGATGGGGAAATTGATGCAATCAGAAATTGTGAGTTTGGGCAAAGAAGGATCCTGCCTTGCTCATTTCTAACAAAACTAAGTGGCCTGGAGCAGTGATTTTATAGACTGCCATGATTCAAGATCTGTCTCTTAATTTGTGTTATAATATACACATACTTCTAATCTGAAGAAGGTATTCCCCCCGCTTCCCCAACAAAAAGAGAGAAAGAACCACTGTCCCATTGGACAGCAGAAATCTTTGGTATAGCTAGAAAACAGGGTACCAAAAATCATTTACTTTAATGGGAAAACACCAAAGGTCACTTATCCCAAGGCTCACTTATGCAAATCAGTTTTTCCAGAAAGAGTCACATTTCCAAGGAAGACAGATTTGAATATGTAAGATTAACGTTTATGTTCCTGAAATTCCTCCATAGAGTATCATTCAGATACTCTTCCAACATATCAAGAGCAAGGTCTCTGGGGGTTAGTTGCTCGTTTTCCTTATATAATGCTCTTCTGTCCCACTGATATGGCTTTTGCAACTGCTTTCTTTCAAAATTTTAAAACCTTGTTCTGCTTTCATTTTTTGCTTTTTTTTGACCCATTTAGGTAGATTAACAAGAGATGTTTGCTTCACAAAAGGCAAAAATACTGCAAACAGAACATGAAGGTTTTCTCATATCATGTAGTTTGAAGAACTCAGGCATAAACTGTAGGTTTTCAGTGGAGTCATCAGAAATACTAATGTGATATGTAGTATCTAATTGCATCTTGCACCCTGTTATAAAAAAAAACCCAAACCAAAGAGTGATTCAACAAGTTGTAAGTGAGATCTCTGCTGCAAAGGAAGTAGCAAAATTCCCATTGATGCCTTTAGACCGGGTTTTATGCCTAAATACCCAGTGGACACAATACCTGTAGGTATACACTGCAGTAACAAAGCACTTGTTACAGCACTGAAGGGATGGATTGGACACAACACTGAGACTCAGGTTAGTTAAGCATCTTAACTCAAACTGCCAGCCAATTAAAGTCAAAGAAAATGGTTTTGAGATGCTTTAGCTTACATTATTTGCCTTCTATTTAAGGAAATACACAAGTAACACATATGTTAAATTTAAGAGAGTTTTTCCTTTCTTCTTCTTGCTTCTCAGTCCTGAAAGTGAAGAACACTAGATCTTTGTGTCTTAGAGCATCTGGCTTGAGGGAAGGTGCAAGCTTGTTTGTAAATTAACCTTAAGTCTGCATTATTTCACTTCAGAAATGAAGAACCTCTTTACTTTGTGAGTCCTGGGCATGAAGAACAAAGGAAATAGTGACTCCATAATAGAGAAGAGCAAAAATTGATTTTGGAAGAGAAAGATAACCTTTGTTAGGTTACTTAAAATGTTGGGAGTGGAGGGTTTGTTTGGTTGTTTGAATAATTGTTATTTCCTTTCAATAACAAATTGTCGTAAGAAAAATCTCGGGAGACAAACACTTTTCTACCTTGTGTCTCTACATGGGAAGTCACAGTGATACCCTTTTACTCCTGAGTAATTGCTGAGCAAGCGCCCATGTTCACTGCTTATATGTTGCACTTTTCAGGGTGACATAACAAGCATCCTTCCATTCCCCCTTAAACCTCTCTAACAATTAATTTTCTGACCCTTTCTGTGCCAATATGGATCCAATGTCATCCAACAGTCATTGCCTTATAGGCCTCTCTGTGTAACAGAGGAACAACCTTCCAAATCCCTGGTGATCCGGACAACAGCCGTTTTCCCCAGGTGAAATGCTGCAGTCTGTTTCCAGTGAGACACTGGGCTCTTGCACACAAGGCATGTATTTGTGCTGATTAAGCACCTTTTTTTAATCAGGAGGGTGTGCACTGTTGAGCATGTTTGATTCAAATATAGAAGCATGAATTGGTTTACTCAGTTAAAAGCTTTGATCTGGCAGTAACAGAAAATAGGTGGAGCTAAAGTAGTGTTTATGGGTCCCAATTTACTTCTGGCCTCTAAAGCAGAATGCTAAAAATGGGTAGAAATTTCTTCACTGGCACTAGAGCACTGAGTTATTCAGAGTGAGAGATGCACTATTTCTCCTAATAACTTTGCTTCTTCATTTGGCTTTCCCTTGCTAGCCTGACACAAATAGGCTTCTAAATTATCATTATGCCATATGTTACTGCAAAATAGGAAGCATACATTGCGGCTATAGGACAAAACACTAGCTACAAGCTGTAGGAGCTTCAGTGAGACATACTCAGAAAACCTGCTCTTGTTCAAAAGCATAAAATTTACTTTCAGATTTTGTTCATTTCAGCGTGTGGATAAAGCCAAAACAGGTAGTGATTAAAAAGAGTATGCATATATTTTATATATTCTTTTAGGATGTGCCTGCCATCCTAGGAATTGGAAATAGTCAAAATATAGTGTTCTGTCCAACGAACTACTGCAAAGATAACAGATTTTTTAATGACCATTAACTTGGAACCAGTTCAATGATGCAGTTATAATCCTCAAAATTACTGATCAACCCTTTTCACCTAGTCAGCTGTTTGCTGTAACATGAAATGAGGAAACAGTTTCTTGGATGAGATAAACAAACAACTTGTTATCATTGCAAAATTATAAGTATGCTACACAAGCAAAATAGCTTTTTACATTTTGTCTTTAGCAGTTATCACTTGTGTTACTGTTCAACTCCATCTGACTGTTCCTGTATTCTTACGTAGTGTTACCTTAAAGAATTAAACCAGTTAATCATCCAGCCCAACTTTTTTTTAACATTTGCCATATTCACAGCTCTTAGAAGAAATTTAAGTGTAGAGATTGGTTTACTTAGGTGTTTTGGCTAACAAAGGTCAAGAGGGTTGGGTTATAAATGTGTGAATCATTAATTGTAGTGCGTGTTCCTTTTACAGTGTTGCTGAGAACTGCACAGGAGAACAGAGATTAAATACTTCCCCGCAGGCTGCAGTAGTTCTTCCCCCCAGTTGCCAGAGTTAACTCTGCCCTGGTACCAGGAGACATTTGCTCAGTTGTTTTGGTTGCTTCTGGTGGCCATTTGGAGATCTACAAAGAAATAATGTTTTCTGTGACTGAGTCCTTGCTTTTCCCAGAGAACAGAGCCTCATATTAAAGTGCCATAATATCCCATATTGTCAGGGTGTCAATCTGCCATTTCGTCAGATGCTTTGGTACACGTACATGTTTATAAAAGAGAAGGACTTTAGGTAGATCTCATAGCCTCACTCATGTGACTGATCCCAGCACATTTAACATGTGAATACTCCCACTGTGTTCAATGGGAACATTTCTGAGCTTAAAGTGAAGTTTATGAATTATTAGTTGCTGATTGGTGTCCCAATAGTATGCTTGCAAGTTCTGGGTCAAACATCTTGCTGTACCTGTAGGGTATCTTCTGAGGGTAGACATTACTTGTGACCAGGGATCAGGGACAGATCCCAGCTGGTGTGGGCTGTGGCTTTTTGAATTGCAGTCGTCAGTCACTGAGACTATTCATACAGTGTTACTGAGGGTCAATGCTCTGCACTGACGGAGTGGTATTGCCCTTAACATGGTCCATTTCTGAGTGAAAGTCTGGATGTGTTTGGGGGCTCTAAGAAGGGGCAGTCTGTCCCCATCCACACACATCTGTGGAGCTTAGACTGAGGCAGCCTCTCAGTGAGCCTTTTGGGGTTGACTCAGTATGGCTGAATGGTGAATGTAGACCAAAGAGCAGGCTTGAATATCACTGAACTGATACTGGTGAGATATACAGAGCATACAGCACTTGAAGCATGTGCTTCCCATTGCAGAAGATAGACATACATCAACAAGTACTACTGAAGAGGAATATTTTAGTATGCAAGATGCTCTCTAACCAGCAGCAAGATTAGCACTCAAGGAAAACTTGGAAAAGCAAGCAGTGAAAGCTTGTAGAAGAGGCAAACATTGCAAAGTATGTAGCTCTGTAAAAGGATGTGTAAAAGCCAGTAGTGAGAGCAGTGCTAATGTTTTGGCATCCAAATTCAAGTAGCAACCTTTGAGTCTATGCCAGTTCAGCACTGGGTGTGAAACTCTTGGCAGTTTGCCTTGACTTCACAGCATTTTTAGGTCTGGAGACAGAGAGCGCAGAGAGGGAGAGAGAGTGCAGAGACCTGAGTATTGAGATGATTTTATAAGTCTTGTTTGTTTCTCTTTCCTATTTACAAGAAATGATTAATGCCTTTAGGGACTATGGAGGATCTAACTCACAAAGCTTAGGTTGGCAAAACAAACTACGTCCCCCACTCCTTTAGAAATGGTACTTAGAAGTGTTAGACTGTATTTTGTCCTCCCTTTAAACAAACAAACAAAAGTATTTCTGGCCAAGGAAAGCTTTTATCTGATGTGATTTTCACTTTTCACATCAGCTTAAAATGCCAAACTTCTTTGTCAAGAGACAGTATGATTTTTAGTATCTCCCCTTTTCCCAGAATTATCAGAACTGCCTAGACTATCTGGAAACAAATGGCCACAGCTTCTGAAAAATCAGAAAAATTAAAAGAATTTTTCTGGTTTAGTTTGTGTTTGGACAAAAAATACACTACATCAAAATGTTTAACCTGATGCTTTAACTAAACTAATTGTAGATTCAAGGGGTGCTTTTCCAAAACAGTGGAATGAGGTTTTTTTGCTTGTAGGTGTGAATTTCCCCAGATCAGGTTAAATTTTATGTTTGTATTTACATAATGAATGCTATAAATTCAGAAATCCTCTCACTAATCTTTCTAAGAGTTTCAATTAACAGGTCCATAAGGATCTTCTAGATTTCAATAATTATGCATTTTACTCAGTTTTTTTGCCCGTCTGCTGTTTAAGGCAGCATTCCTCCTCTGTGTGGGAGGAGGGGGAGGGCAGGTTGTGCTTCCCAGCATTGCTGCCACAGACCTTAGCAGCAGAAAGCCCTGTCAGACAAAGGGGGTGATCTAGAAGGAGCAGGGTTAGCAGAGGCAAATTCTGCCAACCTCCAGTCACCAGCACATGAAAGGATTCCAGCAGCCCTTTACTTCTTTGCTTGTATTACCGTACAGTCATATTTGCTGTGATTTCTATGCCTATAGTGCCAGCTTTTATTGCTATCACCTTCCCTGTGGGCAGCACAACCCACAAATTTGCTGTTTTGGTTATTCCAGCATCCCTTTGGGAACTTCGATGTCAAGCATGACCGTGCTACTTCAAAGGAGAGATCCTAGAGGAAGATATTGTGTAAGCTCTTACAGGCATTGCTCAGAGCAGCAGCATATCCCACAGCCTGCCAATACACATGCTGGTTCGTTCCCACGCTGGCTTGCAGAAGAAGGTAGAGCAGCAGATTTCTCTACATTGGCAAATCCTATATAGCCTATTTTGTACTATTCACACTTTTTTGTTCCCCTGCACGTCTTGAATAGGATTAACGAATGGAGTTTTTCCTTTAAGCTCCGGTGAACTTTACTAAGATACTCAGAAACTGCACCAGAAGTTTTAAACAGTCTTTTTCACTAGTGGTTCACTTGGCACCATAATTTCCTGTCTTAACAGAGGCACTGACACTTTGTGGGTGACAGTTCTTGCTCTGTATCACCATCAGAGTGTGTGACATATTAACTTTAAAGCAACATAGAGATTTTATTTGCTGAAAACAGGTCTCTTTAAATATTGACCTCTTTAAACATTAAACATTATGGACAAACATCCCAGAATTGATGATGCAGGCATTGCAAAATAAATTACTGTTTAAACCATGGAATGTGCAGCATGACAGTTCAGTGCAGCTGTCAGGGCCTCCTTCATCTACCCTCTGGAAATTGCTCTCACCAGCTCTGATATTGGGGCTACCAGTGGTTTCAGATTTATTCCAGGAAGAATTACTGTCAAATAAGCATACTGATTAATAGCGTTAATGACTTCAAATCAATCTTTTATTATCTGTCCTCTGATTTGTGAAGTTAGTGCTTTGTGAAAAGTAAAGTGATGTTGGTCATTTGGGCACACCGAAAATGAAAGTATGTAACTTGAGAGGTATAAAACTTCAGTGGAAAGGCTTATAGCTTATTAATTTCCTCTCCAGATAAAAATGTATTTGTCAGTTCTTTAAAAATTTCAATCACTTTGGCATTTGTATTGCTTCAGGGAGCTTGTCCAGCTCTGGTTTCAAGTTCTTTGAGTCAAACATCTTGCCTGAAGAAGGGAGCACAAATTCTAAGCCATTACCACCCCTCTGAGTTTTTCTGCCAGATTTGTCTCCTTTTCAGTGCACCTCGAAAATAAGAAACAGCTGTTCTCTGGAAAGACTCGGAGGAGTATTAACAATGCTTTACACCAGATATGTTTTACTTCAGCTCGGAAACAATCCTTTAGCAAGCAAGCTTACCTATAATCCAGTAGGAAGACTTTTAACAAAGGAAGAACTTGCAAGACCATGTGCAGACTGCACTTACTGCAGTATGGAAAACTGGTGACTTATCTTCGGCATAGAGTGATAAACCTTCCTTCTACACTGCATTTTAGGTGAGACCAGAAGCACGACTTTGAAACAAACCTCCCCATTTTTCCCACTTACCAGCTGCAGAGAGGTCTCAAATCTTATTATCTGGATTACCTGCAGGTAATTCCAATCCAGAAGATGTGCCTCTGGAGTGCTTCAGCCACTAAATGAGCAACAGAATCAGAGCAGGATCAATCTAAAGTAAAACCTACTGAAATTAATGTATTGTGGAATACCCATGAATTGTTTTATTTCATAGATCCACTCCTACTGTGTTTATCCCACTTGTCAGTGCATGCATAGCCCAATGATTTTCTGATATATAATTGATTACCATTTCAGCTGCAGTATCACCTTTGGTAGGTGTTGACTAATTCATAAATAAACTAAAAATGGGGAAAAAAAACCCAGAAACCAAAGCCAAAGAGAAGAAATGGTCTCTGGTCCAAAACAGAAGTGTAATTTCTGTCTAATGCTTTTTCTTCTGCTACTGCAAAGCGTGGGAAGGAAACACTGGGCTTCCAGTCGCAGGCAGGATTAAAGCTCAGATGACTTAAGTCACTGTTACTTCACTACTTCAGTGGACAAAATAACTGCACATCCTAGATAAAGATCTAGAAAAAAAAAAAGTATTTTACCATAAGCACTTACTGCAAATTCAAAATATGAGTGTAGGTTTTTAATTACCACCATAAGAATATTACACCAGGATAAATAACAGAATTCACTCAGGTATTTTCTGCTCTTGATTCCAAGCCTCCAATTTTACTACATTAGAAAGGACAGGCTGGAAATGAGTGGAGATGGCTGGTGCCATGAGAAACCACAGATTCATCCAGCACAGCTCTGCAGAATGTTATCCAAAGCCCTACAATTTAGGCTTGCCTTTGGATGCTAAATGTTTCTGTATGTATCTCTCCATCTATCTATAGGCATATATTCTCAATTCAGGCAGCATTTGGAAATTATTTCTACCTCAATGTTTACATCTGTCTCTTCCTGTTTAAGCAAACCTGCATTGATCTGCTTTAGATTAAGACCATGTGTTATACCTCGTAATATTAAGAAGGTTTACCCCAGCCTGTATTCTAGCTAGCAATATTCTCCTCAGCAGAAGCTGCAGGCTAATTCTCCACCTAAAGATTTGCAAGTGTGTTTTAGGTTTCTAGAAGACTCCTATGCTCTAAAAGAATCTACTTGGAAGAATCTGGGAGAATTTCTGCTGGGAAAAGAGATCGCTCCTTGGCACCGTCAGTTACTTAGATGCGTTCCCCATTCCCCATTTTTCAAAGACCCTAGAGTTCCTGTCCATCATTTCCAGTGCTGCTGGCTTTGCATGTCAGCGAATTTCTTTCTTTTTACAGTGATCAGAGAATTGAAGACCTTCCTACCATGTGCATCTAGAGGTAGGCAACTGGGCTGCTCTAGTATAAATTATGTTGAGTATACATAAACCGGAATTTTACCAGGACTAGTTAATTTAAAAATCTAAGTGGAAGGTTACAGTCAGCTGAACTGATCTTGGATGACCTACAGATAAAAGATGCAGGTTAATTCAGCTGTTAATCTGAGTAATGACTATCCAGAGGAAAGTATTGATCTAATTACAGGTAACTGCTGAAAACATAACAATTCTACAATAGACATGCCCTTCCAAAAGGTGTTAACTAGTATACAAAAGATGCCAGATGACTGAAAAAAACCAACTCCAAATTGTTGTATGTGAGCACGAAGCAGTTTATCCTGTAAAAAAAACCAAAACCGAAACACCTTTCCCACAAAGAACTAGAACACAAAGTCTTGGGCTTAATTTTGTAGAGAAAATTTGGACTCCCAGCCACTTCTGAGCAGACTGAGCAGTGGTGCTGCTTTTGAGTCTGCTAGATATTACATAGGTAGTAATAATTTTCCTGCCATCACTGGTGAAAGTTAAAATCCAAGACAACTGAGAATAAAAGCAGTAGATAAATTGGCAGCTTTGGCCTATGTGCCCTTTAATCTAAACAAGTCTGAATATTCAGTTTTGCAAGTGTGGTTGTGCAACTCAAGATAACTGCTCCACTTCTGTCCCAATGCTCTTTAGTTAGTCACTGCCTGCAATATTTTCTGCAATACCTGTCCTTGACACTATCCAATATAGATGATTATAAATTTATGTGTATGAAAAGTATATTCTTTGTGTGTGTGAAGCTCTTGTTTTCCTACTGCCTCTTATGAAAACTTCTTCTCTTTCTTTGCCTCCATCCCCGCTCTCTGCACTTCACACTCAGAAAGGCTTTGCTGACAGTGCAGCCACTCATGGAGAACAAGCAAAACATCTCAGAAGCTGGCCAGCATTTCACTTGAATAATTCAAATTATCCATGTATTTAAAGTCAGAAATATGCTTACATAACTTAATTGAATTAGGACGTTACACAAAAAAATACTTTATCTAAGTCTGGCTTACCTAATGCTTTCTGCTGGTGCTACCAAAGAGTCAGCCTGAGTCTGTGACACCAAGAACATTCAGAATTTTAAAAGGAAACAACACAAACTCAGATCTTTATTCTTCCAGGTAAGGAAATCACCCAGCTTGGGGACTTATTTGGCAGAACTTAGAATGTATCAAATCTGGCTGAAGATCTGGAAACTCAGTGTCTTGCTAATGCCTTTAAAAGGGAAACTCACTCAAGATGAATACAATGATGACTGCAAATGTTTTGTGACTGTGAATAAAAATGCAACCAACACAGTGACACATCTAAGAAATGCTTTTATAAGACACACAGCTGCACTGCTGAACTACTGATGGTCAAATCTCAGGACACAAGCTTTCCTCCACCTGACAAAGACCATTCAATTTTTAAGACTTTATATGGGCAGCTTTCTAGCTGCCAAAGGTTGTTGAAGCATTTCAGTTTTGTTTTTCGCACATTGTCAAAAGATTTTTTGTTTTGGGTTGTGAGCTTTCAAAGGCAGAACAGAAATATCGACAAAGGCACTATTCATGTCAGTATTTAACTGCTGATTGACAACTCTTTTTCTGCATGCTGGTGGAAGCTGCTGAATTATAGCTTTGGCTGGAAGGAGCTGACAGTGAAATTGAATACCTCTTCCTCAATCCCAAATAACTGCAAATCTAAAGAGTCTTTTGTTGAAAGATTACTGAGTTTCAGAAAGCCAGGCAAGAAAGAAAAAAAAATTTTTTCCCCAGTTCTTTCCTTGTGCTTATTGCTACAGTCCAACTCTGACCCCTGAACTCAGGGTAGATATTTCTGCCATCCTCATCAGCATGCCATCTAACAAAGAGGTTGTTAGTTTCTGTTAGGTGTTTTTTTTTTCCTCCCACATCATTTCAATGAAAGAAGAACAAAACTAAAATTGCTGGATGTTCCTATATTTAAAAATTCTACAGTAGAAAAAAAAAGAAAAGTTGAAGAGATGGATCTTGTTAAGTAATGAGCCCTTGTTTTCTATACAAGGAATAAAAACCAGAAAAAAACAAATAGGCAGGTATTTTAGGTTTTACATCTTCTGACAAAATGTTATTTCACATTTTTAAGCAGTATTTACACATAATTGTCTACTAAAAGAAATGGTGCAAAGTTTCCATGAGACAACTGCCACTTCTACTTTTTCTGATATTTTGAGCTTTCATTTTTGAATTTCTCCTTTTAAAAGAGGAGCCTGGAGAAGGCTCGGGGGGGGTCGTCTCATCACTGTCTGTAACTCCCTGAAAGGAGATTGTGGTGAGTAGGGGGCCAGTTTCTCCTACTGTGCCTGCAGTGAGAGAACAAGAGGGAATGGCCGTAAGCTGACACAGGGGAGATTCAGATTAGATACAAGAAAAGAATTGTCACTGTTAGGGTAGTCAGACACTGCAATAGGTTGCCCAGGAATGTGGTGGAGTCACCATCCCTGCAGGTGTTCAGAAAACATCTGGTTCTGGCACTGGGTGATGTGGTTTAATGGTTTAGGGCAGTGCTGGGTTGATGGTTGGACTTGATGACCTTAAAGGTCCCTCCCAATCTTGATTATTCTATGATTCTATGAAAACACTTACCTGAATATTGCAGGACAAACAGGCTGGACTTTGTCTTTCAAATACATGGAAACAGCTTGGCATTTACATGGGCCAAAATACTTGGAAGTGTTTCCATTTCAGAGGTGGACTTTTTGAATGGTCATATAGCAAGTGAGGCAGAGTCAGCCCTAATATTATATTCTACCATATAATAATATACCAGGAATAAAGGGCCTATGGCTACACTATCATTTGAATTTTCTCTCTGGTATGAGACCATTTATCTAATTTAATGTTTCTGGATAATCTCACATGTCAAATAAATGTGAAATAATTGAATCGATAGAAATATCAAGATGATTGTTTTTCAAAAGAGAGAAAGACAGTGAAAAGATGAGGGAAGCAGCAAAAGGAGAATAGTAAGATACTCATAAATGTTCATGTCCAATGCAGCATTTTGACAAAAAGTTGTGTGAGATTTTGTTCTCTGGGTGGCCAGTACTTTTGCCACGCTCCTCACTGTGTAAATTCTGAAAGAGGCCCACCTTTTTATCAAAAATTTTCACCTGTTCAGGTGCTCCTCCATTACTTGACACAGAACAGATCTTCTTGCACTTCATGTTCTTTTAGACTTTTAAACCATTGGAGAGAATATGACTCAGACAGTCTGGCATTCTGTTCCCAGAATCTGTCCTAGTTAGGGAGGTGTTTCCTCACATTTCTTAAGAAAGGTGCTGGTGTCATCAGCCTCTCAACAGAGATGCCAATGGATCTCTTCACAACCTAACTATCAAGCTTTCAGTAGTAACTGCTATTTTATAGTGTTCCACAGGCTTTTATCATGACCTTAAAGCCTACATTTCTCCGATTATTGTCTCAGTTCTTGCAAAAATAAATCAGTTGCCATTTTCAGACTTCATATGCACAAGATTTTGGGAGTAGTGCATGAAGAGGAGACCTTTGAGTAGAAGACTTCAGCAGCAGTTTTGTCTTTCACTTTTAAACTCTTTTTTACACAAACTTAAACCAACTAATCTTATAAAGGAGAACTGTTTTAAATGCCTTCAGAGGAACATCAGGGAAATGATCCTACCAAATGACAATGAGAACTTTGCCTGAAGGTATGCAGCCATCACTTTGGTAGGGCCCGCACAAGTAGTGTGCCAAGACCAAAAAAAGAGATCAACCCCACAAAACTTCTTAAGAATGCAGAAAGAAAATTTCCCCCATATATAGAAGGAAGCCTCTTTGAGCCCTAGCTCCTTAAATGATAATGCCTTACCATCCTTGCTTTCTACTTTATATGCACCTAAGTCTTGTACATACATATCTAAATACTTACATATAAGCATCCACATTATTTCAAATTCAATTTTCCCCATGGTTTTTTGGAATTCAGCTGATTCCAAAATTTGACTTCAAGGTTGCTACAGGAAAGGACTATTCTAACATCACAAGCAAACTGCTAAATTCAGTAAAAGAGCCTTAAAAATTCATAGTAAATAACACAAAATATCTCCAGAAATGCATACCTTTTATCAGTACAACATGGACTGTGTCACAAGCAGCAGAGTATTTTACATAGCCCTATTCTGTGGTGCTTTCAGCCCAGCAGTAACTGTGGTCAGATGAGTAAGGATGTCTCAGAACTTCATCCAAACCCTCATAGTCTCTTTTTGCCAGTAACTGTGATTCCTTTCTTCCTCATGTCTGTCCAATTCTGCTTCTAGAACTACTTAAAAAGTAGATTTAGGTTACTGTTCTGGACAGCTGTTTTCACCTGCATATGGGAGACATAGACACACAAAGAGTAGATATAAACCACAAGTTTATCTGAACTACTTTGGTTTGTTTTTGTGTGTATTTGTACTCTGCCATGCACACTCTTAAATGTTACTCCAAGGAGCAAAACTTGAGTAGAAAAATATTCTGGTGCTTCATCCAGAAGCAGTGAGTGAAGGTCCTCAGAACACCACAACCTCTGGTAACTTTGAACAAATCATTCTTTCTTTGCCTGAGGTTTTTAATCTCAACAACTGTGTAGTAGTTCTTCTTTTCCCCTACAACTTTTTCTGGTTTTATCTTCAGACAATATAAGCTCCCAGTACAGGAAATTCCTTGCTGTGCCTTTGACTGGAACCAGAACGAGAAAACTCTGTCTCACCTTCAACTTTCTGTGCACTCTGTGGGAATGACACTAAAATAAGTGCTAAAAAAATTTGGCCAGCTCTGTTGGGGCCATTCAAACTAACATTAGTTTTAGCTGTTTTCAGCTTTTTGGTTCCACTGTGCAAAGTGGTAGTTTTAAATATGTTATTGCTAAATTAGTTTAACAGTTCCTGTATAAACATAACTAAGTACCATCTAAACAACTAAACCACTGTTTTTCATTAGGTGCCTGACCAGGGGGAATTTCCAACAAGAACTGACGTTATACTTCTGTTTGTGAAACAGACAGACAGTGTCACCTGTATCATCCCTGGGCTGCATTGCAAAGGCTTATCTTTGTGTCAACAAGATGATGTGACCTGTCCTCATCATTGATGCAAAAGTACTGGCAATCTGGGAGAACTACAGCTGGCAAAGTTAGAAGTCAGCTCTGTGACTTTCATGTGGGGTCAGATGATGGGAACAGACAACTCATTTTAGACAAGCAAAAGTAAACAAGTTTCAAATAGGCGATGTTTTTGACATAACCTCTATTTCTAGAGAAAAGCAAAACCTAATACACATTCTGACCAAAGGCCAAATGCTGAGCCTTGGCTGCATATGCCGTCAAAACTGAACCCCAACTTCAGCTCAAATCAATATAACCATGTGATTTTGCCAGCTCCACCTAAGTGTAATAAAGTAGAACTCAACCTACCATAACACTGATTAATACATTTCATGTTTAAGCAAAGATACAGAACTTTAAATTAATGGCAGTCCAAGAAAATGAAAGTCAGTGTAAACCAAATAAATACCTTGAGGTACAAAATTTAAGCCCCAGACATTTACCAAGGCATAGCTTAAATGCTCTGTGCACAAGAGAGTACATCTGAAGGAGTAAGAGATGTGCTAAGAAACCAGACATTAGACCTGCAGAAGGAGAAGAAACTCATGGATGGACTTAAGTCAAACCTGTCACCTCAGTGACAGTGACAGTGTCAGTTTAAAGAACAGCAAGCAATCTGATGAGTGCCACTGAGAACTGGACACTTGCAGCTGAATCCAAGAAAAAAGTACAAAAACAGTTCTCCAGCTCTTTTTCCACTGAAGGAAGGAGTATTTTCCCTTTTGAGGTGCCTACTGCCTTGAATTAGCTTTACACCCTCTACTTCCTCTGGGCCCACCACAATATGAGACTACAATGAGCCTTCTTCCAGAACATCACAGGTTTCATTCCATGCTCTGTCTTGGCTGTCCCTTAGGAATATGACTGTATGAGGTGCAGAGTCTGACATACAACATGAGTTAAATCCTCAGGCACTCTGCTCTTAGCAATGCAGGTTATGAAGTCCAGGGCACTTCTAACTGTGTTCTGGCAGAAGCGACACAGGACACCTGCTCAAGCTCTGGTCACAGTTGTATGCATTCTTTGAAGCCAGACGGGCATTAATTGTTATTACATTTAGTTTTTTAATAAGTAATTCCCATCTCACACATACAATCTGTACACACAGATTCAGATACAGTTCTTGGGAGTTGGTTGGTTTATATAGACATCGATACAGTTGGTTGCATATAACCACCTGTCCTTAACTGGCACATCTCTCACTGTAATTATTTTTATGGTAAAAAAAATGTCTTTCGCCAAAGAAATATTGATCCATTTGGGGTGCACTACATGATTTATATTCTTAGAACGTGAAAACATACCCCTCAGAACCCTCCCAATTTGTTTTTCTGTATATATTCCATTTAGCTGAGTTTATATATTTAGAAAGTAAATCATAAATATTTAGAGAGTAGAAAATTAGAGCCAAGGAAAATGTTAAATAAATCTGAAGTGTGTGCATGTTATGACACAGTTTTTAAATTTCTGCCTTCCCAAGTGGAAGTGGAGATCACATATTATAGGGTGACTATATATATATTCTCTATTTTAAACCGTATTATGATTTAAAATATTTTACTACTAAGTAGAAAAGCACACATCTTAAACAAACCTGTCTTAGAGTAGGAGCCAACTGTAATTGTAATGTAATGTCTTCCAGCTGCTACTGTGCAATATTCCAGCAGAACTTTTCCTGTTGGCTGCTAGGATTTATGTTACACTTAACCTTGAGCTGTTCTGGCAATGCAGGGCCTGGTTCCACTTCTCTACTCCATCATGCTCACAATAGTGTGATGACACATCATCAACATGGCACAGCATGTCTATCAGGGCTCCCTCAGAAGGTGCTGAACATTTTGTTTGCTCAGACAGCACATCTGGCTCTTGAATTCCTTCTTCTTGCTTCCCTTAGCAATGTAAGACCTTTGAGATTTTAGTCTTAGGAATTAAAAGGACTGCCAGGAAAAGGTATTGCATATTGTGGTGACTTTTCACTCTGAAACAACAATTTCTTTGTTACCTCAATATCCTCCTCCTTCAGTGCCCTAACTGTAACCTCAACAGCCTATCTATTTGACTTAAAGGAAGGAATTTGACTTAATGCTAGCAAGAACGAGGTCTCTGAGAAAACAGAATCCTCTATTGTGCCTCCATGTTAGCCTTGGTATAAGCACCACTGACTAGGAGAGAGAGGCGAGACAGAGAATCCTGTCAGCTTGATACCTTTATTTGGCAGGTTTAAGCCCTGTAAAAAGATGTAATTTGAAGATGTTTGGAAACAGTATGGTAGAACAGTGGATGAAAAACCTCAATGTCTTCCATACTGAATGTGCTGCTTTGCCAATCAATTTAAACATCCCACTCTTGCTTTGTTAGAACTTCACCACAAAATCAAATTCCCTCTCCTGGCTGCAGCCCATGATGCTTACAAAATATCGTTAAGGCAGGAAAGGGTGGAAGGTGAGAGGGGAAGGAAAATAGCGTAGAAAGTCAGGAAGAAAAAAGAGTAAAAATAAGATGGAAAGGGGAGGAGCAGGGAAAGAAGGAAATAAAACTAGATTTTGAGCTGACAGCACGTTCCCACAGACCAAGACAGTGAAAAATAACTTACAAACCACATCAAGAGTGCACTTCAAAATGCCTGGCTTATTTTCCCTGCTTTTACTCCAGTGAGTTATTACTGGTCAGCATCCAGCAAAGAAGACGTCCTCTTAACTGGAGAAGACCTTCAACCATAATAAAAAATACAGCTGCAGGCCAACTGGTGTTCTTCAGTGAGAAGTAATGCTCTTATGGGAGTAATGCAAAAAGTGGAAAAAATAGTATCTAATCAGAACTGCAGGTGGAAAAATGTGTCTATGTGGAAAAAGGTAATTTCCAAGTTGAAAACTAACCAGGAAACAGGCTTGAAATAGTGGAAAACAGTAAACAAATTCCTATGAGATGAACTAACATTGTGCCCTGCAATGAAAAGTAATTGGAAAGTAAAGAAAACAAGTGGTTTGGAGCCAGAACATAACAAAAACTGTCACGAAGTCTCAGATCCCAGATAGACCACACCCTTCTGGTGCTAGGCATCTCTCGGAAGAACAGTCTGTCTCCTGTCTCTTCTGAATCAGAAGAGTTCACAGGAATTTTTAAATCACCGCTGTCTCTGCTGAAGGGGATCTAAGAGATATAAAGAACATTGCTGAATTGGTGCTGCCCTTTCCAAATGCACAACCTCAAAAACTTGTCATTACATCACTAGGATAGAGACAGATCACCACCATTGCATCCAGTTCTACTTCTGTGGAAATCAATAGAAAAACTCAAAGTTTATTATAAAAGCACTTGTATGAAAAGCTATTCTGAACTTTGGCATTGCATTACTTTGCAAATTTCCTGTCAATCCCATTTTATTTTTTTTCCTTCAGGGTGATATTGCCTTTCTTTAAAAGAATCCCACCTCTATCAAGAAATTTTCTGTAAACCAGTGGGTTGCCATCTTAGCCATAAATTTTTTCTGAGATTTAATCCTATGTGTTCATTATCTCCAAGCAGGAAGAGGTTGTATCTGCCTGAAACTTGTCCATCTTTTGTAATTGTGCTAGCTGGTGTAATGACTCTTGTGGTACAAATTAATGTTTTCTTTTGTATGGGTCTCTGGAACATTATTCTCATTAATTTATGAATTATAAAAATGAGTTACAAGATGTATCACAAAGATACCACCCCACCATCATGATTGTCTGTAAGTCAGTTCCCTTCCTTGTGCCTCATCTGGGAATGTAATGCCAGAGGATGAATCCATGGAAACTACTGACATATCTGGAAGAGCCAGTGGTAACACGAGAAACTGAGAATTCAGTTGGCTTGTGAGATCCTGTGCCAACACACAGGTAGCTAGTACAGACTCTGTTCTCTAGCAGAAATGCCAACAAAGCTGCAGCAACCCAAAAGTGTTTAAGAGCCCAAAGTGTACCCCAGAACCATGCTCCACTGGGTGTGATGCAACAGATCTGTATCCATCAGCAAAAGAGGATTAGTTGAGATATACCCATGATTCATTCAAGTGAGATGGCAGTACTGGCTTCTGTAACCCATGATGTCCCTACCCTAGCAGGCAAGGCCACGTACTTTGACCCCTAATAGGAACTTCATGTACTTATTAAACAAAAATAAGTATCTTCTCAGCACTCCTCATGTTTGGTATAAGATATTTGCATCACAATAATATGAGTAGTGATAACACTGAGAAATCAGCATGGCTTTTAACTGCTAAGTCATTGCCCTTTCACCAATCAATAGCTCCAGATCTCTTCTAAGCGTAAGCTTTCAGCAGAGTCCTCAAGGGAATCTTGCATGTGGAAATCTTATGTGCTCCTAGGAAGCAAAGACTGTGAGTTGGTTGAAGACTTCCATAAAATATTCTTTTGAGATCTGATTTGTGTAAGCAACTCTGGTCTTAGGACCTCGTAATTACTGCCAGTACAACGGCTTGATCCAAGGTCATAATCTTTCCTTCTTTTCTGCATGGTCCATCACCCAGGGCTATTCAAATTATCTTTATTTAAGCATGGAATCATTTACATGAACCCAGAGTGTGGCATAGTATGTAGGAATACCTGTGTGCTAACTTAATGCACTGCCACTTTTCATTAGTGTCATGAAGCTGCTTTCAAGCCACTGTATTTATTTAACAACAAGGTCAGGACATCTGCGTAGAGGATTAAAGCAACCACTAGTAGTTCCAAATTGTTATGTTGGTGGGTATACCTGGTACAACACCAGAGTGTTTCCTTCTTCCCATCCTAAATTCGAAGGAGGAGATTTACAGTTTAAGTGGTTGATGCTTCATTGTTTTTTGAGTGTGACTTTACTGGTACACTTTCCACCTTGCACCAAGAGCAGCTGAAAGTATGCATAGCTCTTCATGAACTCTGGTGACTCTTTGCTCTGCATGTAACAAATCTGGTGCTAATTTCAGTGTACCTTAATATGCAAAGCTGCAGAGTGTGGTGGCTCAGAAGTACCTTCAACCTACAAATAGGCTTCAGCCTTTGAAACATGTTTGTTCAGATAGACAGCTGAAGGTAGCAACTGTTTGACCTGTCCATTTGAAACCACTGGTGAATCTTGGTCCTGATTGCTCCTCACTGAACTGTACAAATGTCTTCACACAGCTAATCCCAGTGAAGCTGCAGTCCATGGCAAAACCTGAGCTTTGGAATCATTCTGGTTTATGGTATAGCTGGCTTTCAACAGAGATTGTAAACACAAGCTAGTGGCACTGTGAAAATGCAGTTATTTGCAATTGCTTCATTGTTTTTTCAAGTGACAGTGAGATATCCCTTACAGATAAAGAGCAACACCTGTTTCAGAGAAATGCCTTATAATTAAGGTAAGCATTTAATGTTACAGTGACTCCATGACTCACTCGTGTGCTTGGGATCCGCTTAACTAGCCGTTCTGCAATGGAAAATAAGGGAATTCCAAAGGCAAGTCAATATTTGGTCTTGTTTTGTTTAGAACTAACTGGTTGCCAAAACCCCACCTTTATTTTAGTATGAGTCTATGGAAAGAATTTTCCATTTGTTTTGTAAAATTTTCAGCCCTGTGTAAAAGACCAGCACAAGTGTTTGGGAATTTTTGATTATGAAAGTTGCTTTTATTGAATGTTAAAGTTGTGACTTGAGAGTCAAAAACTACTACAAAATATCTAACATTATTTCTTTTGGAAGTGGGCTTTCTCTGTAAAGGTGCATTAGATATTTCTCAGTCTTATTTTCAACTTAAGTCTTTCAATAGAAGGGCAAGGTAACTGGATGATACATCATAGAATGGCCTGGGTTGGAAGGGACCTTAGAGATCATCTTGTTCCAACCTGCCTGCCATGGGCAGGGACACTTCCAGTAAACCAGGGTGCTCAAATCCCTGTCCAACCCGGCCTTGAATGCTGCCAGAGTTGGGGCATCCACAGCTTCTCTGGGCAACCTGTCCTATCACTACTGTTCCTGATGAAGAGTAGTTTTTGGCTTGCCTGGAGGCCCTTCCCTGTAGGCTTCAGATACTGGAAGGTTGCTTTGAAGTCTCCATGCAACCTATTCTCCTCTCCTCTTCCACCATAGCATCATGCTGTGTCCCTGTGCAGCAATCTCTTTCACATTTAGCTAACCTATAGGCAACTGCACAAGTGTAGGCAGGGAGGAAGTTTAGGCTGAGAGCTGAACTGCTTCTGGAACAGACAGGAGGAGAGAGGCTGACTGGATGTCAGATTCTGATGGAATTAGACCTGGATAATTTCCTTCCCTTCCCTTCCCTTCCCTTCCCTTCCCTTCCCTGTCTTCGTAGAGGGCATACTTGCCCCATAAGAGCATTTGCCATCCTTATATTTTCGCTCTCCATGGAAGATGGTATTTTTTTAGGCAGCAACAGGAATACAGATTAGCTAAATGAATTGAAAACTAGCACAGGGTTTGCAGCATTTTTGTAGAGCTATCTGCCCTGTCTGACAGAAGGCCAACAATTTCTCTGTGCTCAATTCCCTTCTAACTAAAGAACTTCATATTACTCAGCTGCTACAGACTTGATAATGTAGGAATAAAAACTTTCAGGAGCTCAGATGCTGAAGCAGTTGAGGCTCTACAGGTTACTTAGGCAAAATTTATCTCATTTTGTGTATGACAGTCTAATTCTCTCTAATTCACGTTCTAATGCCTATTACACCCTTCTAGGAGTCAGAGAGGAATGGAGCAAGAGATATCACATTGCATATAAAAAGGCAACAATAATTTACAATTTTATACTTTCTGCAATTCAATTTCATTGAGAAATGAAAACCTTGAGGTTTTTTCCTACCTGGTTTAAGAAATTTTACATTTGGAATATTACAGTGCTTTGCAAAATGCCTTAAACACTCTATTACCAAAAATTTCAAGTTTGGGTGTCTTAAAATTACTTAAATTGTTTTTTCAAGTGCTTTGTGCCAACAGAGCGGGGGCCAGAATTCAGATTATAAACCTTAACACAAGGTTTTCATTTTTGCAAGATATCAGGATCCCAAAATAGGTAGAACAAATTAAAGGACCTCCTTAATCTCTGTCTAAATTGCAATGAAGCAGCAAAGTGAAATCCAAAAGCAGAGACGTGTGCTATTTGTTTTAACTGATGCAATGATATAGGAAGAAGCTTTTCCTCTCACACTTGCCTGTTGTCTGAAGACTCTAATTCTGAATACTCCTGGTGGACATGACACACTGGCTGTTAAAGCTTTCCTCAAGCAGTATCTCTTCACTAGTAAGTAATCATGTTCAGGGAGGGACATAGTCTGAAGTCTCAGGTAATATATGTAACCAGAATTAAAAACTCAATCCTAATAATGGCTGTTTCAATCAGTGTAAAACATTTTAATTCAACAACAGCACAGCTATTCCAGCCTCTATTGGATAAAGATCTAGCCGAAGAAGATGATAAGGTTTCCTCCAGCGTCTGAGTTTAAACAGGACTATTTTGCACGTTTCCTACGAAGCAAACTTTTTCAAGTGCTTGTTTTCTCCCTATGAATATGCTTGGTAAATATTGTTCTACCAGCAATCCCAGGCCCATTCAGACCCCTAGCTATGACAGAGGAATAAATACATGCCACAGGTCTGAGTGCCTCCAGTAGATTCCAGTAGAAGGTTCAAATCACATGCTCTATAACCATATGTAGCCATACCTCAAATGAACTTGGTCTTTGCAGTAGCAACAGATCCTCAGCATTTACAGAATAGTTCTTCAATGTCCAGAACTATTTCTGCCCCTCAGAAATGCCTGTCCTTATGCTTGGGACATGCACCTTCAAGGCCATCCACTGAGTGAGTGATCAGCAGGAGGTTCCAAGCACTCACACAGCAGTTTTGTAATTCTCTTAATGGCAAAGCTGTATGCCTGCCTGCAGATTGAAACAAGGGAAGAAGCATTTTTCAGCAATCTTATTTGATCAGAGTGCTCATAGTTAACAGGGGATGTGTTGCTGGGGCATCTTTTTCAGCTGGGTAGGAAAAAAGGAGCTTGCTTTTTCT
Organism: Corvus brachyrhynchos; assembly: GCF_000691975.1. Classification (NCBI taxonomy): domain Eukaryota; kingdom Metazoa; phylum Chordata; class Aves; order Passeriformes; family Corvidae; genus Corvus; species Corvus brachyrhynchos. The sequence goes on along the minus strand of NW_008237444.1, from coordinate 731,914 downwards.
GACTGTGGCTCTCAGAGCTTCCCAAGACAGTGATTAACAATGAAAATCAAACACTTAGCATTCACAACGTGATTTTAAAAAAACAAACAAAAAAGAAAACCGAGAGATCCTGAGGATCTGATTCTGAATACTGAGGGGGAGCAGAGAACAAGATGTAGCTGTCTTTTGCAGCAGCAGTTTTGCTTTCTCATGGTAGCTTTGTGATTCATGTGATTCATGAATCTCAGGGAAACTGGCCAGATAAGGGTAGCATGTGCCACACAATCCTCTTATGCTGTTCCTCTAATCATTATGAATTAAAGAAGCAAGTTAATGATGTTTCATCGCCTAAGAAATACGTAATTCACATGTAATCATCATGTTTTAAAATGTTTTTCATCAACACTGACCACAGGTCAACCAATCAGCTAAACTAAACCTGGGAGAAAGCCTAGGAGCCTGAGAGACTAGAATAGGCATGGAAAATAAACCAAAGCAGAAGTCAGTGAACAGTATATGCACCTTATCTTTGTGGTTCAGGGAAGAATTTTTTCCTACTGGGAACTGAAGTGCAAATAGAGATGATTTTAACATTATGTGTTCTTCTCAGCCTGCAATGAGACAGGAAGGAGGTACACCTTAAATGTCAAGAAGTTAAGTTTTAAGAGAAAATAATACACTTATCTGTCTGTACCAAAGGCTTCTAGTGAATTAGAGAGTAAAAGCAAAGGGGAGACATCTGGAAAAGGCATGAGATGTTTCATTACTTGTTAAAAAACCCCTCAAATGTTTTTTGTGTGGCATGCACAAAAGATCAATTAGGTCAGAAGAGTTTGTCTATCCCTATTTTGGGGGTCATTAATCCCTGAAGAAATTCACTGTAGTGTTAAAACACCACAGGGTTCAAAGGTTTGAGGAAAAATTATTGAATAAAGCTCCATAGGAACTACAAGTGTCAGAACTAGTCTTGAAGACCTGCACAGTTGATCCATGGTGTTTTTTTTTCCTTTACCAGACACAGTGAATGGAATTACTCTCCATTCATAGGACATAAGACTCTGACATTCAAGGACAGTGAAATCTTTCATGAGCTAAACTGGCAAGAGCGGAGTATATACTATGGTTGAAAAGCACTGAGCTTCTGCTTGATTTGTTCTGTTTGTCTCTGCAAACAGTCACTGTAGGCAGGTCACCTCTTTTACCCTTGGGAAGGCTATATTCTTGCAACACAGCTTTCTCTCAGTCATGAGAGGAGTGTGAAAAAATAACCTCAGGGATTAGCTGGTGAATAACACATCTTTTATCTTTGTGGTTTAAGGAAAAAAAACCTGTAATGAAAGAAGGGTTATATATAGTGTGGATCTTGATTCTGCTGTGTTCCTCTATACATCCACAATGGACAATGATGAAGAATGTTCAAACATCAAGAGATCCAGCTGTCACCCAGGCTTAAATAACAAATTGAACAGATTTGTTTATGCCAAGATTTTGTAGTGAGTTAGACACAAAGTAAGTCTAGGCTCAATTATCCACAAGAACATTGAGAAACTCTTTAGGCAGCCAGGTGCCCTCTTTGAGCAACAATTTCTGTCAAAGGCTTTAGAGGTCTCAGACCTCAGCGTATGGAGAAAGAGCTGCTCACTTGCTGGTTATACCTAAGTGAACCCCCCCTCGAACATGTCTATAGTTTCAGTGTATCTAGCTCTTGGCAGCCACAGCCAAATAAACTGAGATAGCATTTCCATTCCTGGAGAGCCCCCATTGTCATCTTTACCCTTGCTTATGGCATATGCCTTACCAGTGACTCTTTGCTGTAGAGCCTTCTCATCTAAAACATGTCTTTGATAAACAGTTTCTTTTCTTGCTAAAGTTTTAATAATAACACCTCAAACCAACACCACCACACACTTGGAATTTGCTGAATTTATGTAAATAGTGCACTTCACTCCTCTCCTGGCATTACTTTGCCTCCTTCTGTCTTTTTGTCACAGCTCCTTTACTGAAGTCTTGGTTAATGGATCAAATCATATCTAGGCTGAGTTCCTCCCGCTGTTACCAGCCTGAATGGTTTGAGGCAGTATCTCTTACCACGTAAGGACCTTAGCGGTAACCCAGGTAAATTTAAACTCTCTTCAATTTACAGGGACACCGTTCAATAGCACTTTTCAGGTGAAAGCATATGAAATGCTAAACATCTGTTCATTGCCCAATGAAAGCTAATTGTCAGCCTACAGCACATTGCTACCTCATCAGATGGCCGGTTAACACTATTCCAAAGCTCAGGTGCATTCTGGAAGATTTAATACCTTGGCTGTTCAGCCATAATAGTGTGCAAATACTACTTTGTTATTACTGGTTTCTGTGTTTTAAACTGGCACGAGTTATATGAATGTATTTGTGTAAGTGAAAGGTGATTCTGCTTCTCATTATATTACTTGGTGTTTGTTGATGAAATATTGGTTTTAGTAGGTAGTAGCTTTATGCTTGTGCTGTTCAGAGCACTTGATGCATAGCTAATGCTTTGGAAGTAGCAAAGGTAATGGCTGTGGTGTGTGTTCTAAGGACTGTGGACCCAATTAAACATTTCTCTTGAGGTTTCCTGTATTTGTACCCTTTATGTTGGGCAGGCTACCTCCCATATGTTGAGGTATAAAGGACATAAATACCTGGTAGGTACCTTCTTCTGAAACACTGAAATTCCTGTATTATTCTATGCAATGTATGGTATCGTGTTTACCATGGCTAAACAGTATTTGGGACAACTTGGGTAGATTGTCATTATCACTTCTGCCTATCTGGGGTTCTATATGCATGGATCCTAGTACAGCTGGCTGCTGTCATCACTATTGTGTCTTCTGGGCTGTCTCTCTGATCTTCCATTTCCCCTGGCCTGACTGAACATGTGGTCTACAAGCTACAGTGTTTGTTCTTTAATTCTACCTAGTAAGCAAAAGCCCAATGAATATGCTGTAATTGAAGTTAGCTACATGAAACTGCTAATTTTCTGTGAGAAAGGTGAGGAGAACAAGAGGCACTGGGTAGAAACTAACATGCAAGACATTTTGTCTAAACATAAGCTTTTTTTACAGTGAGGTTGATAAACACCAGAAGGAGTTTGCCCAGAGAGGTTGTAGTGCCTCAGTTCTTGTAGATACACAAAATCCAACTGGACATAGGCTGTAGGTGACCCTGCACGAGCAGGGCAGCCAGACTGCCAGCCTCAGCTCATCTCTGATGCTGTGACACTTCCACAACAAGGCATTGGTTCATTCTAAAACAGTTATGCTGCTCAAACATTTTCTGAAAATTTGACACAGCCTCCCTGGAAATGGGGTCTCATAAAGTAAATATTTTCTGGGCTTGTCAATACAGAGGGAAATATGTGAGTCATCTAAAACCAATACTGCTAAAATTTAAACTGCTGTCTGACTAACCAGCAGTCACCTATTACACTAGGAGAATTACTACACATTCCCTACTTGAGAATATGTTATTAACTGCATTAAATGAATGGGATAGCCTCTGTGCAGACAGCTTTGCTGATTTATATATGTTTAATTACAGTTAACTCTTTTCAAGAAGGTTCTTTCCTGTGACTAAATCTGGAGGATAAAGGTAAACATCAGCACACTCAGTGGCAGAATTCCCCCCAAACTTAATTTGAGTCAGGATTCTTTGCATGTTTGAAACACCTCCAGCTTTTAAAAATCTTTTCTAGCAGTGTATTACTTGATTTAGATTGAAAAGATTTAGATGTTCATGAGGAATGTGCATTTTGGTAAAGTGTGATCAGTATTTTAGTTACCATGAGAAAAATGCTGGAAACTCTGAAATCTGTGCACAAATCCAGTTTTATTTCAGTTTTCTTCTTCATTGGCTACACAGAACACTTTGGGAACTGGACATTAGCTGAATTAAGTACGATTAGTCTTCTTAAAAGCCAAATCTCTGTGCAATCAGTTTTAAAAATCATCGTGCATGAAGAATTTCTCTGTTCCTATTTAAAACAGGATCTGACAAATCAAATTGTAAAAAAAAAAAGTAAAAAATGCACAAAACTATCAAGATGGCCTAGAGCATTAAAACCTAAAAGATTTAATTAAAAAAAAAAAAAAGGCGCTGCTGTTAGTTGTATCTACTGTGCTACCCATAGGTACAAGTGACTGGAAGCTTAGAAGTTTATATAGCTACTAATTACATTGAGAGCATAAATACCCATAGGTCTATTGAGAACTGTCAGATGATGTTTAAAAACCCTATTTCTGATATCCAAGGTGGAGTTTAAAGGGCACTAGAATTAGAAGACAAACTATTTAATTCTAACAGGAGCCTAGGAAAAGGCACCTAACCTCTGAAGCAGGTTATGGCACTAGTTAGCTTAGTGTCCCATAATTGGCATTTGCTCGAGGAAACTGCGTGCGGTCTGGAAGCTGCCCTAGTGTACTCCAATGGACAAAGTATTGAAATTGATCTGGCTGTCAACCTTAGCCATGCAAGTCTTCTGTCCCCAGTTAAACATTCAGCAGGTCTTATGCAAATGCATGCTGGTGCTTCTCAGTTGTTCTCCTGTGGCGCTCCTGTTGCCTAAAAGGAAAGAGGAGAGGTTGTTGCTTTAAGGAAAGAGAAGGTCACTGCCTATTTCATGGTCTCATCATGGACCTTTGTTCTCAGAGTAGCTCAGCACCTTAACATACTTGGAGCATATATTTTCAGTGCTCCTTGCCAGAGTTTTGTAGAAGGCACTGCATGCCTGACAAAGTCACCCTGTCCATTGGCTCTGGGTGACCATGAGTAAGCCCATGGCAGAAAGGACTGCTGAGGAGTGCTTCCTCCTTCAGGCTGTCTTCTCTCCCCAGTAGTCTGCTCTACTTCATTTTGACAGAAACTGCTCGAATGTCCAGCTTGGAAGACAGGCTGCAAAGAGATACTGCCTCCCGCTGCAAAATTCCTGGCAGAAGGAACTGGTGTGCTATGACACCCAAGACAAAATCAGTTTTCCCTCAGGGAACTTTCCTATGAGTATTCTCATGGTTTGTACCTGAACCATGCAGTCACTCCCATAGGCAAGTCCTTTGACACACTTAATATTTTTATTATTAAGCCTAATAACTTATTGCGTATTTCCTGGAGAGTTAGTTAATCAAGACTTCATCATGGCCAGATGCCAGGAGTCACTAGGGATTTACCTGCGTGTGTTACCTGTAAAATAATTAAGACAAAGAGCACTGAATATGCTTTTGTTAGGCAGATCTTACTCATAAAAGATACACAAATATACTTTACATTACTCTCTTGGTATTTATAATTTATAAATCTCTGCCTGCCTATGTCCTTCTGTGATCTGGTAAGCAGAAGAAAGTTTGCTTTTCCAGTCAGCTTTCCAGAAACCAAGTCACTGAGACCAGAAGGTTTTTGTATCATGAAGGCATTTTAGACAGCTAGATGGTCCAGACTTGCTACCACTTTCTTCCTTAATGGAATTCCATTTACAGGAATTCATGAAAGAGACCCAATGATTAAAATTTAGCTCTTTCCTGTAAGCCAGATCCACTTTCCCACAAATGGTGAAAACACTGCCAGATGAGTACAGATCAGAGTAG
>NW_008237444.1:718691-726241 GCF_000691975.1 Corvus brachyrhynchos | reverse complement strand
TATCTTATGTACTTCATATCCAGTAAAGATTTAAAACAAAAAGCAAGCAAACACTGAATCGTTGCATGAATTTTGTTCAGAATTCTTCCACATTAATTACCCTTTAAAATCTGAACTGTAAATTCAAATTTACTTTCTCAAGGACCTTTCAAACTTGGCAAGGTCAAAATTTGTGTTTCAGCTGTTTGGTAATGTGACAGGCTTCAAAGAAATAATTTACATGGTACTTGTCAACTGTATAAAACTTTAAATTGATCTGACTAAAGACTCACTCTAGGAAACTCCTGAGCACTGAATTTCTGGCTTCAATGAAAAATTAATGTGTTCAGTATCGAACAAAACTAAACAGTGTTTGAACCTCTGTGGCTGAACATCCAGAATCAGTCTTTTCTCCACATGTAAGTAGTTATTTTTCCCAGTGCATAGAATAGTGTTGAAACCCTGTTAACCTCTCCCAGATGTCCTAGCTTGGTTGCCCCAAAAATTTTCTTAAGATTTCTTTCCTATCCAAATAAAATCTTACGCCATTGCTCAAGAATGCAGACAACAGACAACCAGCCTACTCTCACCCTCAGAGCAAGTCTTACTCTGTGAAAATAGTGATTCTGAAGAATTGAATTGATCAAAGAAGTATTTACAATAAGCTACAAGGTTTAAAACCTCTTGAAATGCGATCCTTTTTGGCAGAACAGTTTAGGCAGGAAATGTTACACCTGACTAAAGCTGGCCAAAACAACGTAGCTACTTCACATTTTCCATTGACCAGGTTGCGCTTGCCATCATTTGCTGCCTGAAGATGCTTAACTAGTAGCAGAGGTCTCATTAATCCTCCTCTCTGCTCAGAACTGATCTCCTGATGTGACAAAGAAGGGGTAGACTACAAAATGGGGAACTCCACACAAGGGAAGTTCAACTCTACCAATCAGACAGTACTTGGAAACAGGTTTTATCTGATCCTAGACAGGGATGGCCCAGGAAGGGAAGAGGTGCTGATCCTTCTTCCTGTGCCAGGGCAGTGTCATTGTAGCCTGTGCAGGCAGATGGGCAGCCCTTTGGGCCCATCCTCACAGGGTTCAGAGCCCAGGGCCAGGGGAGGAGTGTCTCATCTCGTACTTACGCAGACAGTCCTTTCTCCAAACTGGCTGTAGAAGGTCATCGTGACTTTGTGCTTGTGCCCAGTCCTCTGATCAAAGGTGTTACAGGTGTCGAAGGGTGGGCTGTACAAATGCAGACTAACAGCAGGTTCTGTGTGGCTTATGTTCTCCACACGGTGCAGGCCAATGGAGTCTACACCAGCAAAGGCACAAAACGAGAAGATGTGTTAGCAGGAAGATCCAATGAGATCTCAACTGCCTGAAAAAAATGCTTTTTAAACTGTAACTCATGAGCAATTAGGCATGCCCACACTTATATGGGCAACAAGTAACTCAGTACAAGGAATTTGACTGCTGTTCTCTAGCACAGATTCCTAAATCTACACTGGTAATTCAAAATGTGTTATTGCCTTCCACAGTTCATGTAATTTCTAGATTATCCACCACAGGCTAAAGGCCAACCGAAATCCCAAGAAAATTAAAGAAGACCATTACTGTAAGTAATCTTCTAGCTCTCATTCCCAAAGGACTTCAAGTTCATCTACTTTCCTAGGAGAGCTGTTGCTATACATGCTCCAAAAGCAGGAAGGGGACAAAAGCTTCTGGTGTTGCTAATTCTTCACAAGTAACAGGGATGTCAGTCACAATAAAAGTCAGCTACATGCATTTGGGGCATGGACTTATGGGCAGAGATATGGTTGTCTTCTACCGCAGGCATCTGTTTCCTAATTAATCCTTCCAGTTCATTGGTTCGGAGAACACGTTTTCCATTTGTTCCCTCTTTCCAATAAGGTGACTAATCAATAGTGACTGGCATACTTCCACTCATGACTGAATAGTAAGCATAATTGAAGACGTAGTAAAACAAAGCACTGTATGTTGTGTGGTCACTCTGCACTGGTGGAGTAGAAATCAAACTATTACATAAAAATGTAAGGTATGAAAAATCACATCTGTGAAACAAACCATGTCCATTCTACACTAAAATGAAGGTTTTGAGTTACTTAAGAGAGACTTTGAATGTAAGTTTATGACCCTGCTGTAAAAACAACTCAGGCCTTTGTACTTGAATTTGTTATACAATACCTGGACCTGGATTGTGCAACACAGCCATGGTACCCTGAGAGTGATGAGTACACTCTTAACTTTGACTGTAAGCCCTAAATGTTGTTAATATACTTTATCTTAACAGAGGATGTAGCATCTGGGGGGAGAGTCCTAAATCTGTGCTCATCTAACGGGAAACTCAAATAAACAGTTTAGTGGGTTCTAACCCTTACACACAAGAGCAACCAAGAAGCATGCAGTAGAATCATGAAGGCACTTGCTATTGATGCAGTTATGGCAATCAACACACTGTCAGTGTTTTCCTTCTGCTTGTTTAACGCCTTACTTTTAAACCAAAACATCTGTTACAAAACATGGCAGACATCCAAACAGCCTCAGAGAACTAGATACCAAATTTGTTTTAAACAACCAAGGAAGCTTTGGATAAGATGCACGCAGTCTGTAATTGTTTGCATTGGAAACAACTGCATATGTAGGAAAACCTGACTGAGTTTGAGAACCCACATACCTGGCATGGGAGCATCACCAGATGTGTCAAGCCCCTTCTTGCATTTCCTGCCCTATCAATTTTGTGTTTTCATTTAGCATGGCAAAGCTTCAGCAGAGGGCTGCAGAACACCAGTCTTGCCCCCCAGTGCCCTCACCCTGGCTAAGTCCATAACCCAACATGAGGCTACTCTAGTTGGGAAGCTCCCAAGGTCAGCCCCGCAAGGTGTGTTCTCCAGTGTTTAACCCATGATGTAAAAGGCAGGTGACCTCCTTCTCTGCTGCTTCACCTTTGTTCGGTTGAACTCAAGGTGATCCAGCACGGTGTGCAGTGTCTTTCATAGCACCAGCACACATTACACTCAGATGGCAACTCCAGGATGGCGTCCAGCAAAGTACAAGGTGGTAATAGCTACAGATACATGTGATGATGGCATTGATTTAGGTACTTGAAGAGCCTTACTGATGGAGTCTTAGTCATTTCTCAACACTGTGTATTTTTTTCATAGACTGGCAATTTCAGTTCTGCTCACACTGCACTTCAGCACTACAGTCTTTTGTTGATTTGGACAATAAGTAGCACTGTTACAGGTTTCTGTTCCTGGCTGGTCAATTTATTTCATAGACAGCTTTTACATTTTCAACATAGATTTTCCATGACTGAGCAAAAGCATTATTTCTTTTGGGGGGGAGGGGGGGGGCGGGGAGAGCAAGATGATCAAGCTATCTAAACTTTGCTTCTTTTATTTCTTAGAAAATGCTATTCAAGTTTATGTTTACAAGCAATTTCAGATAATCATTGGGGCACAGTGCTAAAGGCTGCTCGGGCTAGAGGAGATATACAGTATATTACATTATCGAACAATTGCTACAATGTTTTAAGAGTGTGTTAAAAGCACGTTTTTGTTGTGATGATTTATTTTACTGAATCTAAATAAAGGTTTATGAAGAATCTAAAGAGTTACCTTCTTAAACTGTGCATAAAGCTGTAAGTATTATACTGTTAAAGGTAGGAGACTAGAGAGCAGATGAACTCTTCTGTTAGGAATAAGAGTCATGAACAAATAGCTGTCAAAACAAGCTCAATAGCTTACCGTTAATGTAGGCACACTGATTTTCCCTCAAAACTCGTTCTGATTTCTTAGTCATTTCACCATTCCCTTTTTTCTCAGGCCATTCAAACAGAGTCTCCTTTAGATTTCCCTGGAGGATCTTCATAAAGCAGTGTGAGTCAGTGTGATCATGGATACTGCTATATATGTAAAAAGAATAACCAAACTCAGTGCGATACTCATTTTTAAATTCAGTGCAAGACAGACAGGGTTGCATATCGTATGGGGACAAAGCCTTAGAATGAAATTCCATTGCACAGGGGACATGCATTAAGGGTTGTCTACTTAAAACTGCTACTATAGAAATATATTTAGATAAGCTCACATACAGTGGGATTTGGAGACGAGTCAGGTATTGGTCAAAATATGACTTTGACATGGAGAAATACAAAGGAAGTCTGGAAAAAGGAGTACAGCTCAAAATTTCTTCAGAACACAAAAACTCTTCACAGAAACTCTACTCTTCCATCATGATCCCACGCAGAGGCTGGGATAATCATGCAAGTATACATGATCTTTGCAAATCCACCATGCTCGCTCCCAAAACATGAAGAAATGAGCTAATTCTGCTTAATTTCTATGCCCCCTTTACTGCTGGGATGCACAGGCATTGTCAAAGAAAAAAATGCTGTACTTCTCACTCTGATAGTACTAAGTACAACCAGCTACATTAAGATATTAATTTCACTGGCATTTTAATGTTAAAACCCAACAGAATCTAGTAGGATTTGTTTGCTTTCTTCATCTCTCTTCTTGCTCTGAAGCATGTTCTAATTGCTACATTTAGAGATTACATACGGGTTAGATATTTAGTTTAGTATTGGATTAATTTTTTTAAGAACAGGATTAACTGTTATAGGAGTAAATGCGATTAGGACAAAGGGAGAACTCATCAGGGGCAAGGGAAAAGAGGGAATTTGACCCTCCGAAGTACAGCACTAATAAGTTTCAATCAGAAACTTGGTACTTGTACATTACTGTTCTTAGTAAACAAATATTAGGATTTCTTACAAACTGAGATGCCAAGAGAGCAGAAGTTGCTTCAGGCACAGAACACTTCACAAATGCCACATTGTCATGGTCCTTCCAAAAAACATGAGAAAATCTGACCCTCCTCTTGTAGGAAGCAAAAACAACCCGTCTCAGTCTAGCTGTGGCAAATGGCCATCCAACCTGAACACAGCTTGACATAAATTACAGGCAGTGTGGGAACAGCCCAGAAGGAGTAGAGGTGGTGAGCTCAGTTTCTATATTGCTCTGAGTATCATGTTATGGCATCCCCTAAATAATACTGTAAATGTTCAATTGCAACAAACAAAAAGGTGTTCCAACATCTCCTTAGGTTTTCTATTTAGAAATATTCAGTCTATATTCTATTTAGAAATATTCAGTCTAAATATTCATGGTGTGAGAATATTCAGTCAAAACCTGCATATCTTGCTATTGCAGTTTTTGCTTTAGCCCACACTCTTGGGCTAAAGGGAGGGTGAAAGACCCTCCAAGAGACAGATCCTGCCCTCACATTGGGTAGGATCAGACAACCAAGTGTACAGTCTATGCACATAACTCAGGAGGTCACATCAGCAGTATGGTCAATTTTGAAGGAGGACATGGGATGTATGAACCTACAGAAAGCCAAGCAGTTCTGGAAAGGGGTTCCCTCCTTGCCATCTGCAGTCCTAATCCAAATCTACTTTTTTCATCTTGCCACAGAGGCAGATTTAAACACCCTGAGAAAACAAAGAGTATTTAAACTGCACCTAGTCCTGCTTCTGAGGTTGAGTGTTGTATGGGTCTGTTCTATGGGACAGGTTGAACAGGGTCATATCAATCACTGTATCTCTGGGACTAAAAACTTTCTCTGAAAGAAGGGAAGCTTAGCTTTTGTAGAAAAACAAAGCATTTATGAAAGAGTGCTTTAAAAATGGCCATGAAGTATAAACTTGCAAAAGTTACAGCAGATATTCAGGACTGCTGTACTAATAGAGTTCTGCACTTTTTACTTTCCAGACACCTTCTGATAGCTCCCACAGGGCTGATTTTTTTTTCCCTCTATTTTGTATGACAGTGAATGACATGGGGGATTTATATGTTTGCTAAAATCATAGTCTTTGGATACAAACCTGCCATGACCTTCACCCCAGCACAAGATCATCAAGTTGAACTTTCCATTTCCATTGTCCACAAGATTTCTTGTATACCTGAAATACAAAGTGTTTGCTCTTTACTGTACTAATATGCCTGTAAAAGACAAAATGATACAAACATATTTATGAAAGAAGGTTGTGACATACAAAACCCCTTTTTCTTCTGTTTTCTTGAAATCTGAGTTTTACTTAGAAAAAATGAAATTGTATTTATAAGTTTTGCTTTTTTTTGGTAAGAGTTCTTTCTCTGGAAAGGAAAAGGAAGGACATGTCTAATATTTTAGAATCATATTTCTTTTGAGTTATGTAGATGCTAGGAGTTTGGGAATTGTGAGTCAGACTAGAGTGGTAGACAGGATCAAGTCAAAATGGTTATTGAATGAAGTCACTTCAGCAGCTGGCTTATAATTAGAAACAGAGAACTGCAATGAAACAAGAAAAATAAATTGTTACATTCTTCTGCAGTTCCTTTTCTAATATTCTTGGCTTTCCTTCTCTGAACTCATTTGTACAAAGCCAAAATAACAAATAATGAAGATGTCAGACTTCTGTACATGGTCCTCCCACTCTGTTCCTGAAAGTTCCATGTCTTGTCTTGTAGCATTGTTATGTGGATAAAGCACCTGTGAGGGAAATTTTGCCAGCATCTACTTCTAAATAAAGTTTATTGGAGCAAATATTATTTTAAAATAACATTGTATGTTTGTTTCCTTTTACTCTCCTATAAGCCTCCCCTGAGCTGCTGATCATTTTCTATTGAAAAGTTCACTAGAAAAGGGATTTGGATTTTACTCTGTTGCTTCCCATAGTGTGACTCTTCTGATCTGGGGCTGATGCTGTAGTACAAGTAGCTCAGCGGCACCTTCAGATTTAATTTTAGCAGTAGTCATGAGTACTTCCACTTTGCCAAGTAAAGAAAATATTTATGCCTATGATGGTACACCTCAGTCTCACCTGCAAAATGCAAGCAAGGGCACATAGAAAGTGCACAGATGTCAACTGAATGGTTTCAAATTAGTGTCCCCATAAGACCACTTGATTTTACTCAACAAAGGATGCTCATAACAAACTACTTCCAAAGCAAACGTGTGTATCTATACACTACCTCTCACTGCATCCACAACCTCTACATCTATTAGGCAGACATATTTTTCCTATGATGTCAAAAAATAAGTAATCAATGCTGGCATTTGACAGGACTTTGCAAGTGCTGTTATTTCTGAACAGGTCTGGCTGGGGAAAAATAAATACATAAATAATGAATAATAAATAAATAAATAAAAGGTTGCCATGCATACTTCCAATGTTAACACACTTTGTTTTTCTGATTCTTAGTTTCCTATGCTCTGTTACAAATCTCATGATTTGTTCTGAATGGCAGATAGTCAAAGTGAGGTGAAAGGAGGCTAAAAAAATGTCAAGCCAGAATGACACTTTCACAATGGCACGGTTAAAAGGAAAAGTTTCGGGGTTTGGGGTGTTTGAGGTTTTTTGAAGAAAACACTCGAATAAAATGTATTTATCTTGAAATTTAAGACCAAAAAGCCAACAGTGGAAGAAACAAATAATTTGTTAGCAGATCAAGGGGAAGTTAAAACCCCAACAGGTATTTTCCGTCCACCTGGTGAGCAGCAGAAAGCCTC
>NW_008237444.1:706982-717324 GCF_000691975.1 Corvus brachyrhynchos | reverse complement strand
GGACTCTGAAGTCACATTAGTCACATAGGGCTGCCGTAACCTCCACTCAGGAGGACACTCAGAAACACAGTGAATGGGACAAGACACCGTGCTAAGACAACAGACTGTCCTATCACTCCTCAGCCTGTCAAACCTACGTGCTGGCAGCAGAGGGAGCAGTTGCCCTGCCAGCCATCTTCCTTTACACTTCAGCTGTGAATACACTGGTCATGAATTCTGGCAACAGAATTCACTATACACCATAGAATTGTGTTTTAAGAAAATCCATCTTTTCTTTCTAAAAAAGAAATAAAGGTTCAGCTCTTTAGGTCTGCCTTGTGATTGTGGAGCTGGAAGTAAGCAGACCGGTGGTGTGGGCTGCTGCAGCTCTGAGGCTCAAAGGTGCTCACGACACCGGCAGCTTGTGATTTCCCTCACAGACAGTTACACTGAGGGATTTTTAGCACTCCTGCCTTCTCTTCCCTCTCCCTGACCTGTACATAAAAGTACAGGCATGACAAAAAGAAGCGCCATTAATACAGTAGATATAGCTCAAGAATGAATTTCTGGTTTCACTGCAGTCAGGAGTACCTTCCCAGTTTTAAATGGGGCTGAGATCTAGCGCACTGGAGTGAAATACCAATCAATGTACCCAATAGGGTACATTTTCAGCCACCACTACAGAACCTCTCCTGGCACCCACAAATCAGACCCCACCTTATCGGGTTTTTTTAAATAATTGTTGGTATGTGTGTGAGAGAGGAAACTTCAGTATCGAGATTTTTTAAGGTCTGAGAGAACCTAAGACTATCCCAAATCTCTGAAACACAACCGTGGCACTGATCTCAGCAGCCATGTCCAGTCTTCCTGGGACAAATGCAGGTAATGAACAAACACATCACCTCCCTTAGTAACTTGTTAAAAGTCACAATGAAGAATGAACATCTTATTTCTTAATGAAATTTGCCTCCGGTCTATTTCAGCTCTTGGTTGGCGGTCTCAAAAGATTGTATGGGCAAGTAGCACCTTTTTCCAGTACTTGCCTGAGTAGTCTCATACAGCACCATTAAAACTGCCGCATGTTACAAAGAGTTAGAATTAGTGTGAAATATCCTGTCATTTATTTCAAAGGCAGAATTCACATTCTTTTGGTGGCTATTAGAAATACAGCCCAAAGGAATAAAATGTCTCACAAGAATAAATTTTAAGGATCACAATAATGGGCTGTGAAACGAACAGTGAGTTTTCACATACTTTTTATCTTATTCTGATATTCATAGGATCAGATAGAAACTAATTTCCAGCAGTTACATTTCTCTGCTTATTTGTACACCTGTGCTTGGTGGTATTTTCTCTTGTATTTAAATCCAGAGGGGAAAAAAGTGTTATGCCACTGCTGTTAACCACTGACAGCTCAGTACTTTGATTCCTTTTCAACAGTGTTGATGAGATCATTAGTTAAGTACTGCTAGTAGAAGTTAAAGGACATTTTACACCTCCCTCTATTACAAGTAAGGGATCTGGATGGATCTACTTACTGCAGTTTCCAACTGCTGCTGTTTATTAGAGTTTATACAGTTACACTTTTAATTTTGAATTGTTCAACATCCTTTTTGATCCTCAAAACTTCTACAGTTGGTTACGTGGCTGCCTGAACACCATTAGGAATAATATTTATGCCCCTCCAACTTGTGCTTTTGCTTCTGCCCTAGCAACAGAAATGGCACAAGGAGCTGAGCACATACAGCAGTTAACTTCCACTGAAAATTCAAAATAAGAGAACATTGAAATCCACACAGCATGGAGATTGTTTTCACATCCTCAGCTGTGATTCTTATAAAGGAGACTGCAGGATTTTATGCACTTTTATTGCTGGAAATCATACCCCTGCAGGAATTAACTATTACATGTATTTCTCAAGGTATTAAAACCTTGTCTTGGAAAATAGGAGTTTGGGATTTAACCACAAAAACTTTGCTTTATGTACAAATGCCTGAGCACTCCACTATTACCCAGAAGACAGGTGTGAGCAGATCAAGCAATCATTTGACATGACATCTAACTCCAAGATACACTTACCAGCAAAGTGCTCAAGCACTTATTGGCACATTGTCTACCACTGGGGTGCAGCTCACAAGGTTTCTCTCATGTTTTATTGAGGAAAATCTTCAAGTAAGATTGATGGAATTAACAAACTGCAGCATTAAGAGACTTTGCACCATGTACTAGGCCTGCAAATGGAGCTTGTGACTGTACTTTATTTTACATCTTGTAACTCCAAATAAAAATTGTGAGCTAGTTGAAGGTGCGATCCAAGGTCTGAATGACCAGACTGTTGTGGCAAACAACAATGCTGTGTCTCTTTGGTGCGTTAGCCCGGCCAGGCGATAGCACTTCAATACCATAATGAGTACTTACACCTCCTCCTCCAGATAGAATGACTTTCACCCCTTTTATTAAGTCATCTCTTTATTGAAAGTCTCTGTTCACCTAAGCTTCTGATGTTTTTAGAGAGGGCTCTACAGAGAAAAATTGGATCTGCAGTTGTAGTGCAAGTTTTGGGACTATATGACTCAATGTTGTCATGAGTCAATGTATCAGTGCAGCTGTTCCTCAGTCATATAACCTTGATCACTCAGTACATAAGAGATCTTACATGAAAAACTGCTGCATGCACAGCCATTCTCAAAAAAATCTTGAGAACAAACTGTATCAAACATCATGCAGCTAAACACCATCTTCAGACTAAAAATGTGCAGTAAAACATGAGTGAAATGAGGACACCACATCCAAAATCATGTCATACACTGAAAACACCAAAAACTAGTAAATGGCATGTGCTCTGCTGAAGGTCAAAACAAACTCCAAACCACGCAGTGAAGAGCTGTGAGGCATTAAATCACACAGTACAGAAAGGACTCTTGGAAGAAATCAGTTTGATCCAGTTTTGGTGGGACATTAATACACCATGTGTGTGCTATAAACAAAATATAAAATATTGACATTTCTCTCTGCGAGAAAGACACTTGAACATAAGTTTGTGGGTTTTTTTCAATTTATGATATTTATATGAGAAAGCTGAAGTGCTGGCTAGCCTCTGCATTAGCAGTATTACTGTGTAGTTTCGCTTGGAGCTCTTTCTTCTTTGAGGTTTCCCATTAAGAGCTCTTAACTTGCTACGGTTATTAGCTGTGTTACCAAACACGGTTCAAGGGAAAGACATCTTTGTCTGCTTAAACATCATATACTGATTTTTGCAATTGGAACATGTTAACTCAAACCTTTTTTTTTTAAGGTTAGGCCCTCAATGCAATTATATTTTAGCTCTACATCGTATCCATCTAATTGATATACACACATATATAAACAATTTGCATGTGGAATTATTCCATGGGAAGATACAGAACAAGGACTCCGAGACTCCTGTACTTGGTTTTTTTCAATTTTACTAAGTAATGTTCATCATCTACTTTATTAATAAAGAAAGGTATGAGTGAATCAAGATGTATAGCTAGAACTTCACCACCATCTATAATCTGCATACTTAAAAAATGTTGATGAATGTGACTATTGGTAGCCATTTAGAGCCTACCAGTTTAGAGCCAGTTAGACGATTGCATGGAGGGAATGCAGGAGAACTGTTAAACAAAAGTTCCTAGATTGCTCCCAAAGTTGGAAGGGGGACCATGTTTTTCTTCCCAAAGTTTAATTCTTCTCATTGCACATACAAGGGATCAAATCTCACCTGAAATTTCACCTGTGTTCCTAGCAAGTATCCCAAGGACTGATCCCTGGCACAGGGGCCAGCTTGCAAAGAACAGATTACATCAACATTATTTACCTTCTAAACTCCGTAACCCGCTGATTACATCCAAATTGCCCACCAGAAACGATACCGTGCCAGCTCCTGAAGTGAGCACAGGCCAAAATCTGTGCCAGCAACTGTTCTAACAACTACCTGTACAGATGACTGAGCTACAGCATCCCAGAAAATTTCCTGGCACTATTGAGTCTAGTGACACAGATGTACTGTGACAGGCTTAACATTAAGCCTTTAACATACTTATGTTGGTCTCAGTCAAAAGTATGATTCAACCTTTCTTAACCACCTATTTTAGTATGAAACAATCTCTAAATGAGCTTTTGTCTCTCTAATTCTGACTAAAAGATGCATCTGACATCTCAAAGTGTTATGGCTATTAAAGCAGGAGCAAAGCGAGGATTTTAATAATATTTAGCCTTGGAAGCATATTAAATATGGTACTAGCAAAGCTGAAGCATGGTCTCTGCAAATGAGAAACGTATTTTACATGTTTTCTTGTCAAGTGGTTTTTTCTTCTCTTAATGATCCAATATAAAACAAGGTTGAAAACACCTCATTTTCTAATGCACATTGAATTTTATACAAGCTTGTAATAGTCACACTCCTCATGAGAAAACCCAGAGCTAAAGGCATTTCTCCCCCTCCCCCTTTTTTTTCCTCAGCCCCAAGATACAGATGTTGTAGCATGATAGTGCCTTGAATAACCTTTGTACAACATCCCAGAAGAGTAACTGAGACTTCAGGGTAGTCAAGAACAACGTAACCCAAAAAGTTGTGCAAACAGGCAGAATTTGATCTGCAAAATAAGCATGAGCAGCAACAATCAGTAAAAAGAAGCTGCTTTGGATTTGGAAGGAGTTTGAAGAATGCATGTGTGGATTTCCAACCCCTCCCACCGTGAATTTACTGCGTTATCAGTACATTCAAGATTAAGTTGTGGGGATAATTAACACAGACACATCTTCTGTTAAAATCTTAGCAGTAGTTATCTGAGAAGTCTTGGAAATGATGACATTTTCTCAGTATGCACATAGGTGGCACGACTGTGTATTTTATCATTTCACTCTTGAGGTAACTTTAGTTTCATTTAGCTCCTTCAGGTTTCCATGTGCATTTAAGATTAGTTCAAGCTACAAATTATAGTTCTATCATTAATGCTAGTCTCTCTCAACCATTGTAATAATTCATAAAAGAAGTGCCTCACAGTTTAAAGGGTTTGCATCTGGTGATTATTAACCTGAAACACAGTAACTGAATTTTGCATAGCATTATTTTTTAATATCAGGATGTTGTAAAGTACTAGGTCTTTCATAAAAATAGTGTAATAACTTCCCTTTCCAATACTTCTTATTTCTTAGTCTTTAAAAATTAGTTTACTGAATTTTTTCAATTTGCCTTTTCTGTTAATTCAATTACATTAAATCAAGTGAATTAAATTACATTACAATTCAGTCCAGTATAGTATATCAGTATAGTACCATCTTGATGGAACACAATCTCTGAGTAAATATAGACTTTTTTTTTGTTTTGTACAACTCTCACTGATCTGTCCAAGAGTCAGTCCTTACTTTCATATCCTATTTCTCCCACTTTAGCATTTGAAGTCACTTAAACGGTAACAGTCACCACTTTTGCTCAAGGGATATGAAATGCAGAGAACGCAGCTCATGATCTACTTGGGCTTCTTGATGTTTCTAATTTACTGGAAATACCTCTTTTTTAAAAGAGATAAGCATTTCAGTATCATTGTGATTTTAGAAGCTGTAACTGTCCCTTTTAAAAATACGAGATTTAACATACCTTTTGCAAATTCCACAAGCAATGTACTGGGAATCACTTATTTGTTCACTTGACACATTATCTACATGACATGTTTGCAGTCTAGTTTGTTACTTAAGAATATGAACAAGGAAAATTTTCTGCCACTTCAAGTCACACCTCAACTCCAGACAGAAAGAGTCCATGGTCCTTAAAGAGCTACCAGAGGTAAGTACTGACTAGGTCCCTGATGCAAGGTACAAAACTACAGGGAAAAGTGGCAAAAAGGAGGACTCTCTCTGTAAAGAAGGTACAGAAGTTACATGGGGGAATTAGCAGAACCAGAACTGGCAGTCATTAAAAGTAACAGAATAAAGGCAGCCACTTAGGAGCACTGAGGAAACACAAAAAAAGGGCTGGATCAGGTTAGAGTACTCACTGTATACTGGTAAACTAGGGGTCAAGAAAAAATTTCTTGGAGTTGGAGAAAAATTAGGAGCAGAAGAATGCTGAAGTGAATGGTAATATTAAGTATTGTTCAGGGAACAAGCTGAATCTTAAATGGATGTGATAAAGAAAGAAATCCAGACCATTACTATGGGTTTTACATTATTGGATTATCACGTTTTGAGGAATCAAGGCAAACGATTTTTTTATTCAACTTCAGAGGATAAAAATTATTTATAGATTCAGTATAAATTACAACCTTCTGTAATTAGCTGTCAGGATACAGCAACCTACAGTTCTTCTTCAAGATCTTGATGTATTTTTATTTTTTAAAACCAAAACACATCTCCCCCAATACATACAAACATACACACACACATCAACCTTCTTGCATCACTTCTGAAGAGCACATCTGCAGTTTATCAGTAGTTTCATTTGTTAAGATCAAGTGAGGTGAAAGGCACCAAGAGAACATTCTTTAAAGAGAACCAGACTAGTAGCTTATCTTAGGTAAACATACTGTCACACGGGAGAACAAACTACTCATATTTGTAAGGCCAGGAAGTAGATATACTACAAAAAAGATTGAAAAAAAGCCCTAGATAAAACTAGGCAAATACCTTTGTCCTTGTGTACCCTCTAGTGGCTATCCAGGGTGTGCTAGCCTCACAGTAACTAAGCAAGCAATTTCCCAGCAAGACAGAATCAAGAGTGCTTCCCTCTGCAACAGCTTTCTTAAATAGATGGAGACTCATGAGATCAGGGTTCTGAGCAGGCAAAAGTATGGATTACTTGAAGTTTTAAGTTTACAACCAATTCTGCCCTATTAGTTTAATGCAGTGAATCCAAGTTTTCCACTTAAAAAGCGCCAAGATACATCAAGCTATTCACATAGCGAGCATTCAGGGCATGTGCCTGTGTAACTGTGACATACATGCAAGCTGCATGCAGACTGCAGCAACATCAGTAAGTTAAGCTCAGTATTACTCTTTTAGAAGTCCTCTGAGGTGGAAAAAAATCCAATACACAGCTTGCAGAAACTATGTAAAAACCACTTACGTATGAATTGGCAGTTCAAGACTATTGTACAAACACACGTTAAACTAGAACTGGGTGTTTTGTCCGTACGTGCTGAAGAACTGGATTACATCAGGGACAAAAACTGTCATCCAGTGCAAGAACATTCTGCAAGCAAACAACTAACATTTAATTTGGTTCAGCTTAAACAAACATGTACAGCAGACATTTCAAATAAACCCACTAAAAATCCCCACCCCTCATATCCAGACTCTCCAATAAATAAAAGCAAAGGTCAGTACCCAAGTCAAGATACCAGGTCCTCTCCATAATGGAAAAAACCCCAAGTCAATCCTCATTGCTATGACTTAGCAAAGAATATAAACTGCATTCTACTTTGTTAGTGAACCACACAGCTGGTGAACACGAAAGTTAAGCAGTCAAAAAGAGTATAGAGTAAGTTTTAAGCACCTCATATCTATTTCTTCATGAATGGTAGATGGAACAGCTAGTTGCATCATTCAACTGAAGATGCAAGTCATTACACAGCGTCAGAAGAAACACCTTGAAAACTGCTGAAGTGTTCAGCCTTCAACAAATCACTACATTTGTGGAGGAGGGAAGTATTTTGAGGCCTCTCATGATGCTGTGCCATTATAAATGAGGTACTTACATGACCAACATTATGAAGCCAAAGGGTGGAGAAATTAAGACAATATGCCAATTCCTATATATTACAAGAAAAAAATAAAAATACTGTCTTGAAATGTTATGAGATAATGCATATTCAAGATGAAGGCTTCACAAAGAACAGGATGCACACAACAGATGTACATGTCAGAAGTAAATGGAATTCCGGGCTACATGCACAACAGACATTACTTTTAATAAAAAGGTTCTCTTATCATCAGTACAGCATATACAGAGCTGTCCAGTCAGTCCTCCAGACAAGTGAAATAGTTTCCCTTCAGATACAGCAATTAAGAAGTCAGCAGCAAGAGTACTGGCAGATGCAGGTGTTTTTTCTGCACCCCAAATGTACATCAGGAAAAAGCCATGTGAACAGATAGCCTAGGCAGCTCTTTGCTTATGCTATTCACCTGCATCATATGCTCAAAGGCAGCAACGCAAACATCCCTCTTTCTGTGTGTTTACAGCTTAAATTAGTCCTTTCTCCATTTTTGAAGAGAACACCTGAACAACTGTGTTGTCAGTCATTCATCCCCATGCCTGAGTTTTGCAATAATGCAGTACAAGCTTGCCATCACTTCCAAAACACTGCAAGGAAAACAAAACCAAGAACTGTTGCAATTATTCATGGCTAACATACACACGAAGCAAAACAAACAAAATCCCTCCCATCAGATACATGTGTAATGAAATATTGTCACGAGAAAGCTCTCTGTTACAATGAGGCATGACAGCATGCTGCACATGAAGGAATGCATTTCCAGAGACCGCATGAAGTCACATCTCTTTGGATCATATTTATAGAGATCTGTGAATATCAAGTACACTACACTAAATGCAAGCTATTACTGCTAGGGGCAGTAACAGATTTCAAGTGCTAGAGGTGTACTGACAAATCCTGTGAAATACATTTGCAAAGGATATTTAAGATGAAAGTTACCTCATAGAGGGTCCCCACTTCTTGGTCTGGAGATGGAGCAAAAGACTGGTTTACATATATGAACTGTAAGAAAATTAGAGAGAAAAGATGGAGATCTCACAAGAGATCTCACTGGGAGCACAGAAGAATCATTCTACAGTCAAAAGCTCTGTTATAATCTTTAAGCATATAACAGAATACCACCAGTTACTATCTTCACTTCAGCATGGACGGGAACATGACCATGAGGAGCCACCTGGCCAGCCAGACCAAGCCAAAGTAAGCATGCTGACTTCCTTTTCCTGCAAGCTGACCCATTACTGTCCCATACAGCACCACAAAGGGAACTCACTGGTTTAGCTCTTGCTCCTATTTCAACCCATACCACTCACACTATTCCAGATTTGCTCAATTAGAATGGCCATGACAGAAATTAGAAACATTTCTTCTTTTTTCATGTCATCCTTCTCACTTCCTGCTCCAAATGCATTTACACACATAGGAGCCACTCCACAATGTCAGAGAGGCCTTGGGATCTGCAGTGTAAGGTAGCAGTGGGTATTGGGACATCCTGTGCTATTTCCAAATAAAAGATATAAAATTCGTAGGGCTTTGTTCTTGAAGCATAGCCATAGGCTTAAGCCACACAGGAAGACTACATGCTTTTTTTTTTATCCTGAGACAATGAGATGATAGTTACTGAAGCAAACTGTTGAGAATGCCCCTAGTTAATATCTTACCTATCACTCTTCTTTGAGATATTAAACCACAGAAAAGCAAACCCCTCATGATTTCCAGGTGGATGAAAAGGCCAGTGCATTTATGCCTACACACTTAAATAAAGTCCTCCAAACTGAGAACAGAATGATTTCAGCTACACTTTAGTTGACTACTTTAATAAGTCTAGCTTTAACTGTAATCTTAAATAAAAACTTTGAACTGTATGGATGTTAAGAGCTCACAGCAGAACAACATAATCAGTGCAACTGTATTTCCAGCTCTTTCAGTGTTATCATGAGGGCACTTTGGCTAGTCACTTCTACAGGAAGGAACTCATAAATAATACCGGCAATATGCTGCCCAAGGACAAACACTTCCCAGCTACCCATTTTAAATGCAAAATCAGTCCAATGACAGTAACGAAACTGTTGTAGATGTAAGTTCTGAAGGAAACAGGCACTCAGATTCAGAAAGCTGATCCCACTCTGGACTGTTTCTCAAATACTCCATCTCTACACCCAACTCCTCCCGGGTCCACGGTATCTAGGAATGTTTCCCTGGGATGCTCCACTGCCCAGCGTGCACACAGCTCTGCCTGGCAGCATCACACACCAAGAAATACAGACACTGCAAAAAGTCCAAAGGTCAGTGCCGAGCACACCCAGACCGCGCTGCTACACCTTTCCCCAGTATTACACCCTGGGGTCTACTTAGAGTAGTTCTCTCGGTGCTGCTACTCCAAGTTTCCCACAGGAAGCTGTAGCCTGGATTCCCAGCGTCTTCGCAGGGTATGACAGCGCGGGCCCTGCGCGCGCAGCTCCCGCCCGGTGCCCGCCCGTACCAGCTGTTCTGAGGCCATCAGCTTGAGAAACTTCTTGATGAAGTCCACGAGGCCCTGGATGGTCCGGGTCCGCTCCACCGCCCACTTCTTGGTCCTCATGATGGGGGTGTCGCCCACGGCCTTCAGCAGCACATCAACTGCGGGGAGC
>NW_008237444.1:702331-705921 GCF_000691975.1 Corvus brachyrhynchos | reverse complement strand
AGGGCAGCGCCGTGGGGAAAGGGACGGTGCTGAGACCGTGTACATGAGGCTTCGAAGGAATGCGGTGTTGTTTTTACTGGGGCTTGCCTTTTAGTAGCTCCGAAGATGAAGGAGGGAGGGACGGAGTCTCGTGCAGCGGTAGACTTGGCTCTCCGAGCTGTTGTGTGGATAAGCTCTGCTGTCCGGCGTGGTGCTGCGTGTCTCCGTGCTATGGCAGAGCTATGAGAACGGGGGACGTGAGTTCTTAAGCAGAAGCTTTTTTTTTTTTTTAAATTGCTATAGAATTACAGTTGACATGAAAATGTAATTAACTAGAAAAGAGCATCTCCCTTTTACATGGGAGAAGGCGAGTAGCAAAGCAGCTCTGAAAATGCAGTACGAACGCTCAATCTGAATGGAAAGAAAGTGCAGTAGAAACTCGTGATTTAGTTCAAGGATAAGAGATTTTAAGGTAGTGTTTTGAGCGTACTGTATTTCCTAGCAAATATGCTGAGGTCTGCTTGGGCATTAAAATACCAGAAAACAGTTGGTATTTCTTAAAGTTACGTGAACCAATTACTCTTTTTCCAGCAGGGCAGTTACTTACTGGGATTTGTGGCCCCTTTCTTGCAGTTCTGGCTATTACAGAAGTCACAGCTTGTTGAAAGGGATGTGTCTTACTTGTGCACCTCAGAGCAGAAACGATGACTGTGACGCTTCAGTTTGCACGGTCAGGCTTTGAATTAAAGGAGTATAACTGACACAGGTAGTTCTTATGTGTGACTGAAGGAGAAGGGGAAGGAGAGGAACAAATGGCCAGAGGATACCAGATTTTTCTTGTAAAGCCATTCTGATCTACTAATTTTTTAACTGGACCTAAAACAAATTCTCAATGCTTACAGTAGGGTAACATGTTTGTATAAACAGAATGCTTGAAGTTTTGAAATTGTGAATAGCAAATGAAACTAAGAAATTTTGTGGTGCGCAGAAATAAGTGCAGTCGTCTAGATTGTATTTTTATGTGTGATTTCAATAACACAGATTTGTTTGTGGACCTTTTGAAGCTTATGCATTCTTTAGGGTCAATTGAACCAGTACTGGAGGCAAATCTCAGCTTTTTTCTACAAGGGGAAGCATCTGCTTTCTAGAGAGATTAATTTGGTCAGATCTGTGAAAGAGGTATTTCTTTCTTTCATAATACTTAAACTTATAAAATGAGTCTAACTTTTAAAGCTGATATATATGAGAATGGAAACTGCATAAAATGAAGTTAATAATATTTTGCTTTTAGGTAGAAAAATAATAATTTATGGCAACTAAATAGGAAGATACATATGTCATCGTTTTGTCTTTCAGAATATAGACCCGTGGCCATCATTTCAAAGTTAAAAATCAAGTTTTTAAAGAGTCAGAAGAATTCAGTCTCGGAAGTGATGTTTCTGATCTGCTAAGAGTTAAGGTCATAGCTTAGGAGAACCTGTTGCTCATAGTGTGTTTTAAGCTATTTCTGGAAGTGTTACTTATTGTGGGATTTGTAGCTTCCCTGCTCCCTTCAAGCTTTTGGGATTTTGTTTTACTCTCTGTTTATGGATAAAAGTAGTTTCAAAGCGTGCCTGTAGCTGTTCAGGCTATGTTGGAGATATAAAAAATTCAGGCTACTTGAGAACACTTGTGATTTACTTAAAAAAACTACTTTTGGATTAATTTTTTACAGAAGTTTCTTAAAAACAATCATTTTCCCACATTTCTCAGTTATACCTTTTTTTGCAACTTGTAAATAATGGCTTTTTGTGTTGAAATGACACAAACAATGTATGTCTTGTTAACTGGCAGATTTAAGCCTTCAGAAGTATATAGTTTGAGAGTGCTGATATACTTCGTGTTTTATTATCTCTGTGCTGTGCATTGTCAACCCTTTTTAGCAGAGTGTATTTTCTTTCACAGAGTGAAGATACACAGCAACAAATTATCAGAGAAACTTTCCATTTAGTATCGAAACGTGATGAAAATGTCTGTAATTTTCTAGAAGGAGGACTGTAAGTATCAAGTTTGAAATAAGTGCCCAATACTGACTTTCAAGTATTATTACTGCTGATTGCAGTATAACTTTTCACAGTTGTAATGTAAATGCCAGGTCACTTGAGATTTGTTGATACACAGGAAACAATACCATGTTGCACCAAGTGTACATATTCTTTACTAACTGAAGCATAGATACATGTACCAAAATGTCTTAGGCAATAAAACTATTATTTTCCTAGTGCTGTAATGGCCACTGTACCATATCTAGTGCCATGATTGTTTCAGATACAAAGATGGGGAGGGAACAGGCAGATGTTGTTTTGCTATAATCAAGCTAAAGATTTCTAGTCTCATTTTAAGAGGCATTGGCATTTGCCATACCCATTGAATCACAGAATATTCTGAGGGGACCCACAAGGTCTCTTAAGTGAACAGCCCATACAGGAATCCACAGCCCCGTCTTGGTGTTTTTAGCACCATGCTCTGACCAACTGAGCTAAATCTTCAGAAAACAAAAATATTTTGGAGCTGTTGCTTTGGCTTGATCTCCTAAAATTTGAGCAGACAGCCTTTGATAGTAGGATTCCTCAGCCTTTTTATCAGGATTTGGGCTTGCTGTATAAACTAGGAAGAAAAAAAAATAGGTTTTAAATGTGCTAACTAGTACAGTTTCAACCAAGACACTTTATCAATAAAGAAAAGCAGGGTAGGAGGAAAGTGAGAGTTATGTGTTCTGTCTCTATAAGACAGACACAAAATAATCCTTTTTGAATCATCTTCATTGTTTCTGAAAGTCAACATCCTTTAGCTGAAATGGAGATGTGTTTTATTTTGGAGTTTTTATTAGCCATCAAGAGTAAATAGTTAAAAAGCCACCTTCTAGGAGAAGGGGTCATTATTGATGGAGTAAGCTCATGATCTCCAGCCTATGACATAGAGATTGTCGTGGTCTGTTAAATATTATATTTATGGGAATTTCCGGTTACTGAAAGTTAATCTGCTAACATGTAGATTTTCTGTGTGCAGAGTCAGAGTCAAATGCTTAGTCTGTACCATGTCAGCTAGGATGTCTTTTTTCTTGATCAAAATGATTCCTGATCTTTTTTATTACTGCTTTTAAAATTTGAATTACTCTTTTCCAACTCCTCAACTGGTGGTTCTATCATTAGGTTCTTGGAGATTATGTTAAGTTGGAAACCTTCTGTCTTGAGTTCTAAGGTGAAAGACAGAAGACATTTGGAGCTTTTTTAAAAATCACAGCTGCTTAACAAAAATAAACTGAGACAGAGAACACAATTCTGGCATTCCTCCTACTGCTCAGTTCCAGGGTTACCATTTCAATTTTTTTTTCAGTATATTTTTTTTCAGGACAGGGATCACTTGAGAGTTTGCAGTTTACCCAAAGGCCTCAACGATTTATGTGTAGAACTATGTGTATTTCAAGCATGAAGCGTTTGAAAGAACTGGGTAAATAAACCACAAAAGAAGAAACTTTAATTGCCATTTCTTTCCACTTTCCTATTTGTTTGTCACAGTGTTGTCTGATATGTAAACGTAGTTCCTGCTCTTCAGAAACAAGGGGTTCTCTT
>NW_008237444.1:696133-702313 GCF_000691975.1 Corvus brachyrhynchos | reverse complement strand
TTTTTTTTTTTTTTTAAATCTGTGTAAAATCTGTGTATTCTCTCCCTGTGATAAAGATAGAAACTCAAGGGATGAGTTGTGGTACACCAAACAGGTGATTCAGTTCTGGTCCAGAATTAAGGAAAAATTATGATAGTCATGGCCATGTAGGTTCAGCCTAAAATATATTTTCCTTTCTGTATGAGTGGGCCTCTTAGAGTTCAAAGCAAATGTCAGTGGTCTGATGTAGATCTCATGATTTATGTGCCTTTTTTTGGAAGGCCATAGCAGAAGAGTGGAAGAATATACCTCTGTAGACCTCTTGTTATTCAGTGCCACGATGATTAGTCAGTCCATAAAAACGTAATTGCTTCTGTGACTGTAACATTGCATCATAAACTGTTACTTGAAGTATGGTTCTATTTCTCAAGATATCAAACATTTTGTAGCGCAAGTGTTACATGTTCTTGGTTGTTAAATGGATCATAAACTGTTTTTTTGCAATCCAAATACCAGTCTTGATTGCAGTTTTCTTTTTCTCTCAGTGCTCTTATGAGAAGGTCAGGGAAGGGTTCTTAGGCATACGCTGTTAATCTGTAAAGCAGATTAATCCCTGTGCAGTGCCTGCCTGCTAGTGTGGAATGGAAGTACACTTAAAACCTGTCTTTTTATGATCTGTTCAAATTGATTTTAATAAAAAGGTGCACACGTTGATGTCATTTTTATCCATATGGGTAACAATAACTGTGCTTGTGTGGTAAATGTAAGTTGGTCTGTCTTGTTACTTAGTCTTCCATTGGAATTATATCACAAAATAAAAGTTGCAATATAGTTGGACTTGAGACAATTCCAGCTGTTAACAATATGCCTCCTATTAATTGAAATAATTGTGAGGATTTGCCCAGGTTATCCTGAGATGCTAACTAAGCTTTCCTTGTTTTATTTCTTCTTTAGATTAATAGGTGGATCTGATAACAAGCTAATTTACCGACACTATGCCACCTTGTATTTTGTCTTCTGTGTGGATTCCTCAGAAAGTGAGCTTGGTATTTTAGATCTCATACAAGTAAGTTTTTTTGCTGTTTTGTGGGGTTTTTTGGGTTTTTTTTTTATCCTTATTAAGTGGAAGTCAACTTTGAAGTGCCTTAGAACTTAAATATTTTGCTCTGCCTTTTTTTGGTAATATTTGGACGGTCTCTTTTATACTGTGAACATACCAGGAAGTTCTGAGTATTATTTTTAGATTGTTTGTAGTTTTCTGGGCTGTCCTTGAAAAAGTTGTTTTCTGTGTTGATGAGAAAGTGAGGAAGCAGTTTATTTGGAACTTCCTGAACACAATCTATTTTTTGTTTTAACTTTTCAAGGCCTCTTTTTGGCTGCAGATAAAAATGGCACAGTTCAAACATTTGCTAGACAAGTGTAGATTGAGAACTTTGATAGGCAATGCTCTATGTGTGTGTATATATGTATATCTGTATATTTTTATATACCCAGATTCACACACAAGCGCACACATGCATATATATGTGTGTATATATATATATATATTCACTATAAATGTATAATGGATAAGCATATCCAAAACCTCTTTGGATTAAAATTTCGTAGTGGCTTACAAGCTTTTTGTGAGGTATACCTTAGAAAAGGAGGGCAAGTGCTCCCCTAGGTATTTGTTCTGCACCAGGGGAATTGAGGTCGGTAGGGTGGGGATTGGTCGGGAGAAAGAAGATCCGTAAGTCTAGGTTCTTTCTGTATCTGTAATAAATGCTTGACAGTACAGATTGCTTAATAAGATAACTGCTTAATAGAACAGAGTGGGAAGATGAATGTGGATAGTAAATCTTAGACCCCTTCAGATGCTGGGCATGCCACCTTCATGTGGCACCCAGTGGAGCCCAGGTGGATTTTCCCACAGTGTCTGGGGCAAAGCAGATCCTGTCTGTCTCTCTCTCTTTTAGATCTTTGAGCTACTGTATAATTTCCTCACAGGAAAACAGCTCTTCCTAAAGGATATTTTCAGGAGACCTTCCTGCTGCAGTTTGAGATCGTGGTGAGGCCATGCAGGTGACATGTTCCCTGGTACCTTGTGAGAGCTGCCTGCAGGCTCCTCTGTTACAGTGAACTGTCTGAGTTTATCCCTCAGCCAAGGAATTTCTGCAGCACAGCCTGCAGAACACTGGCCTGTGTCTATTCAGGTTGTGTTACATGGATGACTAAACCCTAAACATGCAGCAGTCTCTTGGTCAGGATCAGTACATTCCATTCCTAGAGTTGATCTTTGCCAAGGACCTCATAGGTTATAGATTATATTAAGAAGATCCAGGCTGCTCAGCCCGGTAGGGCAGACAGGGCCTGTTCAAGATCACTGACTCCTCAAATACAGTGTCTTCTGCAGATCTCCCAGGTACGATTTCATAGAACCATAAAATATACTGAGTTGGAAGAGACCCATCAGAATCATTGAGTTCAATTCTTGACCTTTCCCAGGACGTCCCAAGAATCACACCATGTGCCTGAAAGCATTGTCCAAATGCTTCTTAAACTCAGGCGGGCCTGATGCTGTGGCCACTGTTTAAACTGCTAAATATGTCTGCATCAACCTTGTAACAAGTATCATGTCTGGTAATATGAACGCTCTTAGGTCAAGAGGCCTCTGACTAAACCCGTGATTTTTTTCAACTTAAAACTTGCAAATAAACCATTCCACCAGTGATCGTTAGTGAACTCAGATGTGACAAAAAATAGTTTCAGACCATGAAGTGATTTATGCCATTGCGTAAAATGCATCTCCGTTTTAGGTATATATATATTTATAAAACACTAAGTATAACTTCCTGTTAAGCCTTTCAAAAGCTTGCACATCAAGAGAATTGATTTATTATGTAAGTAAAATCCATCCTGAGACATGGGCCTGTATCTGTTCATTATTTCACTGTAGAAGCACTGTGAGTCTGTTAAGGCCTCACAATTCTCTGCAGACCTTTCTTGAAGCTGCATAGCTTCTCAGAGGCACCTCCTCCTGTTCAGCACTCCAGTGTTGCTCTTCTGGACAGTAGATCCAGAAGAGTGCCTGTGTGGGTAGCAGGGAAGGAAATTCCTTTCTGGATTCTTGTATCATCTTTGGTCACAGAACATTCTGCAATATCTGAACAGTGCAGCATTAACAAGTAAGGTACACAATGGCTGTTCATAGCAGTTTGTTGTACAGGGTTGCTTAGCTGCCTATTGTGTAGTGTGTCTTCTTACTTGGAAGTGCCAAAATATTTATGAACAGAGAAAAAAAGCATATTCATACGTAGTACAACCTAAATTGTACGTTCAGGTGTTGAAGCAAATTGCTTGAGCTTGCTGCTGCCTATAGTTACATAGCCCCCAAACTTCTTTAATTAGAGAATTTAAACTTTTCTCTAAATTGTGTTGCTTCTTGTACCAAAAATACTTCGATAGAGTTTAATCTCCTAGTTTTTGTATTTCACATTTTTTCCATAAATGCCTCAGTGTTGAATTACATAATTGCTTAAAGGAAGCTGAAATAATAAAAATCCTATTTCCATTTGTAGACATACTTTATTTTTCTGACCTGTATGATTTTGTTTATAAATTATACAGTCTCATCACAGTACCTACAGCTGTTGAGGATTCCAATTTCTCTTAATCATTGTAATTCAACCGTTTGATTACATTGATTAATTAAAGTGATTAATACAGTGATTAATTAAATGTTTTTAATTTCCAGACTGGCTCAGAAGAAGGATCTGTTTAATCCTCTTAGCAGCAGCAATCAGAATTAAATGTATCTTATAGTGAACCTCAGAAAGTTTATTATTGCATGCCAACCCCACATGCAATGCAGACTAACAGTATATACACACCCATATCGAGTCAAGCAAACAAGCTTTGTTTTTTCCTGTGGAGTGTTGAACCATTTTTATACATCTTTGTTTACTGTAGTTCAGAGATAACACAGGTAAGAGTAAGACATCTGGACTTTGTGATGAGTCATACATATAATGAATTGTCTAAGTAAGTAGATACATAAGGGACCAGTTTATGGTGGAAAGTAAACTGGTGAAAGGAACCTCGAACTCGGTGTAGCACTTTAGAGGTTTCTGTCTTGTAAGCGGAATAAATGCATAGGAGACTAGATTACATATGGCAGTCTGCAGTTCTTTTCAGCATAAAGTTTTTGTTGTAATACTTAAGATACTTTTGTGAATGCCACTTATCTCACCATTAGGTCAGAGCTATTTCACGGGTAAGTCTTCTTGACACAGACTTGATGAGGATGCTGTATGCATTACAAGTCATAGACTCTGCCTCAGATTTAATACTGTCTTCAACTTGGATTTCTGTGTTCCAACACCTAAGGCAAATCCACATTGTTAATTTTTGACTATTTTCTTTCTTTTTTTTCTAAACGTAAACACAAGTTTCTTTTTATTCTATTTGCTTACTTGAATTGGGAGAGATAGGTCAGCATCTGTGCTATGCTTAGGTTTTGCAGTCCTTTCGATTCAGTGTAAATTCTGTCATGCTATTTTAGAGTCTTCATGTTAGCCTGTGAAGTCTAAGATTTTAGTGCATGGAAAGAAAATACGTGTGAAAACACAACTAGCTGTACACTGCCATAAGGAAAAAATGAGGGGCATTTACAGTGGTACCATAACTATCTTATGGACCAAAAAGCCTATGTCAGCTCTGAGAATTTTTTAGTATTTTGGCCCATTGTTGTACTTCGAAGACATAGCAAGCAGCGGGTCTGTGAGATCAGTATTCCACGGGGAAATCTATAGAGCCTTGCAAGATGATGATGTTCAGTGAGATGCATGTGGGAAATGCAGTGCAGTTTATGTTACGTGTTTTTCTCAGTTCCTAACGATAAAGGATCCTGACCAGAGATGCTTTTATGCTAATTAAATAAAAATGGAGAGGCATATCACTGGGATGAGAACTCTCCATGGGCAGATTGGATTGCTTCTGTCCTCAGGTTTACCGTTCCTGTTTAGCTAAGGAGGAAGAAGGGGATATTCTTGGTATGAGTTACTCCTGTTGTTTTTAGCTCATCTTTTGTCCCTGCTTTTGTTAGTATTTGACATTATCCATGCTCAGATACGTTTAATTGATTAGGTGTTCTGAGTTTTCTGCTACCCTTGTTATCTTCCTAATACTAATGTATGATTTATTCCTTTTTTGTCTTATTTGCTTATTTTTAAAATAAGCCCTTCATTGTAAAGGTAATGTTTTATGTTTTGACATAAGGCTGAGTAGAGGGAGCTCCTGACTTGTATCTATCCAACAAAAATTTGGTATTTTGTTTCATACGCTTTGTGCTCCCAGTGTGTATCTGTCTTCTTTAAAGCATATCTCTTGCAAAAGAAAGGTGTGGGGGTTTTCCTTTTTTTTTTTTTTTTCCTTATGTTTTCTTTTTGCTTACATGGAGATGTGCTGGGTTTTTCTTTTTGCCATAAAAGGTTATAATTTCAAAAATTAAGCACAAGGGGGAGCTAGTAATTCATTGTGCATGCATCCTTATTTTCCTGATATTTGACTCAATTATTTATGTTACTCTTCCAGTAACATCACAAGGTGTGTCTGAGCTGATGTGTGTGCACAGTGTGTGTGTGTGTCCCCCAAAACAATTGATGTGTTTTCTCTTCTGGTTATTGATCTACAAGTCTGCAGCATCTGAAGTGACCACTGAAGTACTTAAACTTTAGCACCGTTTGCCATAGCGTGCAATTCATTTGACTCAACTAAAATTCTGATGAAAATGCCTCTAATTTTTTTTACCATTTCAATTATGGAAGGCATCTTAAAATAGGCCAAGGAATGTTAGTGCAAAAAATCTAATTTACCTTAGGCCAGTATTTCAAAAGGCCATTTATAATAGATGTAAACCTTGTCATTTCTGGCGTTACTCTGAGTGAGCTCGCCATCATGAGTGGAAGATGGGGGAAATTTCCAAAGTTTCCATGAGGAATCCTTGGTCAGTGAAAAATCCCTGTGAAGAATAGTCAGTGCCAGCTGATTTCCCTTAGATTAAAAAATATTTGTTGTGCATTACTGGTCATGCATTGTAAGCAGAGATTTGTGAGTTCATTTAGTGTGTGGTGGGATTGCTGTGTAATAGGTAAAGGTTTAGAAGTAACCACTCAACTATGAATCAACTATTGCTATAGAAGCTTTATTTACTGGAAGAGC
>NW_008237444.1:662060-695585 GCF_000691975.1 Corvus brachyrhynchos | reverse complement strand
TGTTGATGTGTGAGCATACACTCTGCTGCTGAATACGTATATCTGGGGGGGCAGGAGCATTTTTAGGATTTTTGAGTTGGCTTTGTTTTTAATGGGTTGCTTTGTTTTCCAAGGAACTAGACAGATGTTGAAGTCAGAGTGTGTGAATTTATGTGCAGACTTGGTGACTTATATGAGAAATATTTTCTTTCAAAAACAGTGACAAACTTTTACCTCTTGTAACTAAAACCGTTGGACAAAGGTTGCATTTACACTCTGTTTCCAATCTTCTTCTTGCAGCTAATATCAAACAGCACTGTCCTTGTAACTGCATTCTCCTAAGGTGCAAGGAAAGTAAGAGAACATCTTTGGTCATTTGTTTTGCTGCACATGTTGTCAAATGTGTAGTTTTTTCTGCTTAACATGCAAGTTTTTTTGTTTGCTCACATCCCTTCTTTATAGAAGACTCTTATTACCACAATGAATTAACAACTGCTAGAGTAAAAAACCCCTGCTTTGCTTAGCTTCAGTATAATTTAACAGAAGCATATTCATTTTCTTAGTTAATCTGTCACCAAACATTATTGTCTCGAGTCTGCCTCTGAATATGCTCTATGTTCCTAGTTTAAGTGACAGATTTGTATTTTGGTATTGAAGAACAGTCCTTGTTTTAAACACATGGAACATCAGTTAGTCTGTAGTTCAACATTTTAGAAACATTAATAGTAGAAGTAATAGCAAGGGCAGGGTGTCACTCTCTTTTACAGTGTGAGCAGGATCTGAAGACCAGGGATTAAGCTGTAAAAGTAATCTTTGTTGATAATGCAAGGTAGACAGTTGGGAACGGCTGATGTCAAGCAGATCTGTTTCACTGGGCCTGTAGGCATAAATACATGTCTGTATGAGCAGGGCTTTGGTCCACAAAGAGTGGCGTTAACATCCAGGTGGTGTATGGTTAGCTATGGAGTTCCCCAGAGCTCCGTGTTGGGGCCAGGCCTCTTTAATATCTTTATCAGTGATGTGGATGAGGGGTTTGAATGCTCCTTCAGCTAGTTTGCAGATGACCGTGTGCTGGGTGGGAGTGTTGATCTGCTGGAGGGATTCAGACATGCTGGATTGATGGGCCAAGGTCAATTGTATGAGGTTCAACAAGGCCAAGTGCCAGGTCCTGCGCTTGGGTCACAACAGTCCCTGCAGTGGTACAGGCTGGGGCAGAGTGGCTGGAAAGCTGCCCAGTGGAAAAGGACCTGGGGGTGGTCATTGACAGCATCTGAACATGATCCAGCTGTGCCCAGGTGGCCAGGAAGGCTATTGGCATCTTGGCTTAGATCGGCAACAGTGAGGCCAGTGACTGTCCCACTATACTGGGCACTGGTGAGGCCATGCCTCAAATCCTGTGTCCAGTTTTGGGTCCCTCACTAGTAGAAAGACATGGAGGGGCTGGAGCAAGTCCAGAGAAAGGCAGTGGAACTGGTGAAGGGACTGGAGCACAAGCCTACATGGAGTGGCTGAGAGAGCTGGGGGTGTTTAGCCTGGAAGAAAGAAGGGTTGGGGGGACCTTATCTTTCTCTACAACTACCTGAAAGGAGGTAGTCGCTTCAATCTCTTCTCCCAAGGAAGAAGCAATAGGATAGGAGGAAATGGCCTCAAGTTGTCCCAAGGGAGGTTTAGAGTGGATATTAGGAAAAATTTCTTCACTGAAAGGGTTGTCATGCATTGGGAGTGAAGTGATAGAGTCACCATGCCTAGTGTTTTAAAAACATCTGGATGTGGCACTCAGGGACTTGGTGTAGAGCTGGATTTGGCAGTGCTAGCTTACCTGTTTGACTTACTCATCTTTAGGTTTCCAACCTAAACAATTCTGTGGTCTGTGTCAGAACATGGTTTCTCATTCCTACTTTTCTGGGCTTAGGCAGTTTGAAATCTGGTGCCTCTCAAATACTAAGATGGGGTTCATAAATCATGTGGAACTGAGAATCAAAATGAGGTGTTTATCTTCCATATTGCTGCTTTAGGATGTTTGAGTTTAGAATTGAATAAAAAATTGCATACAGTGACAGCTTAATAATAATGTTAAATACATATTGTGACAAAATGGCTTTGAAACATATAAAACTGATAAAAATTTCCAGCAAGTTGCAGTTTATTTATTCACCGTTAATAAAAGATCAGTAAGTTGTCACAGAAATTCTTTTTAACTTTGAAGATCCTAAGCTCAGTCTTATATTTAACTTAGAGAGATCTTGACATACCTACATCTGTAGGAGTTATCCCTTGCACAAGGGGAACTGTGCTTACAGCTCTCTGAGACTGGAGTCTTTGACAGCACTCACCACAAGCACGTGGTGATTGGCATTCAGGAGCTTCAGGACTGCAAGTACCATCATAATTTTGTTATCTGGCCTAATGGGGACTAATGCTGTTGGTGTACCAAAGTATGGACATAAATACCAAGGAGTCTGTTACAGAAACACCCAGAGCAAGGTGATGTACAGGCCATATCTGGCAGAGAACGTCAGTGGCTGGAGTTCAGTAGCTGCTTGGATTTTTCTGCTTTACACTTTTTTATTCTGGATTCAGAGAGGAGTTATTTACCTGTGTATAAACTGCTAGACGTTTCTAAATTTATGTGGTGATATATATCCTGGTTGACAGGATCAAGAGGTGTGACATTAAGACAGATGCCTTTTTCATTCTGAATTCAGTGGGTCTAAATCAGGTGAAAG
Source organism: Corvus brachyrhynchos (assembly GCF_000691975.1). Lineage (NCBI taxonomy): Eukaryota > Metazoa > Chordata > Aves > Passeriformes > Corvidae > Corvus > Corvus brachyrhynchos. The sequence continues at coordinate 692,880 of NW_008237444.1, read as the reverse complement.
CTGTGTACTGCTGCTGGAAGCAGTGATGCTGAGAGTTAACAGCAAAATTAACATTCTGGTTAACTAGGAGATGCCTGCAATGTAGTAATTGTTAAAAATAGTAACAGTAATGGGGAAAACAGTTTGGTTTTTTTTCTTAATAATTGAGTTCTAATGAAATGGGAAGGAGTACTTTGAATCACAGATGAGAAAATTATAGTGTAGGTTATGTTACTGGTTTTTCAAGATGTGTCTGTTTTTTAAAACAACGTGACTTTTATAGCAGTTTTAACCTGAATTTGCTTGTGCATACAGTTTTGCCCTCTACATAGATAACATACTGTTGACATAAAGTTAACCACATAATTTCTGTAGATGCCTTTAATGCCTTAAGATCTGACCAGTCTTTAATTTCTGTATTTGCTTTTCTCAAACCTCACGCCTAATGGAACTGTAGAGTTTTTGTTAAAGATTGACCTTTGGCTTTTTTTTTTCCCCTCTTTGCAGGTATTTGTGGAAACACTAGACAAATGTTTTGAAAATGTCTGTGAGCTGGATTTAATCTTCCATGTAGACAAGGTACTGTGATGACATCCTGTAATATTTTTATCAAGTAAAATGTTTGGTTCAGCTGATGCATTGTATTAAATCCTGCCTTCCTTTCCATAGAAGGATAATGAAGCTGGTGAAGGGTACAGATAGTAAGTTTATGGGGCATGGCTGAGGGAGCAGGAGGTGTTTAGGAAGGAGAGGAGGACACTCGGGGGGAACCACTTTGCTCTCTGTAACCACCTGGAGGGAGGTTGTAGCAGGATGGGGGTTGGTCTCTTCTCCCAAGTAACCATTGACAGACAAGAGGAAATTACCTCAAGCTGGATATCAGGAAGAATTTCTTCAGTGAAAGAGTTGTCAGGCATTGAGGCAGACTGCCTGGGGAAGTGGTGGACACACCATGCCCAGAAAGTGTTCAAGAAACAACTGGACGTGGCACTTAGTGCTGTGGTTTAGTTGACTTGGTGGTGTTCGGTCCAAGGTTGGACTTGATGATCTTGGAGATCTTTTCCGACCTTACTGATTCCATGATTCTGTGATTTAATAATCAGTGAAATCTAGACCATTTCTGCTAAAATACTACTTTTGTGACTTGAAAGCTGCAGTTGAACATTCCTTTCTGAGGAACAATAAAATAATACAGGAGATTTGCATAATAATATGGCACATAAAATTGTAAAATGCAAGACATCGGAATATTCTTAGAGTAGGAATAGCTTCAAGAAATAATGTGTTCTCTTTTGTTTATGATTAGCTTTTATACAACTCAGAACTGAAGTTAAGTGTTTTCCAGTTAGGGTTGGAAGTTGCCTTTCATGTGCTATGACTATGTAATTTAAATGCTGTGTGGATCTTTCTGTTCAAAATCTCAAACAAACTTTGTTTGAGTATTCCCAGCTATAAGAAGCAAGTATTTTACTTACTAAACTAGTTTTGAGAAATGCTGTTACTATAGTCACCTGTCTTTTAGAAAGCTTTGACATTTCTTGGTGTAATATCTAAAATGCTGAGAATTTAATATACAGAATTTATTCCTTCAGTTGCATTTTGTGCCTACTGTTGCTTTCTGTGCAGTCACCTTTCCCCATCTGTGAACATCGTTCTGCATTCACAGCAAAAGATGTCAAAGGAAAGTAAGATAGAAAAAGTAGACTAAAAATAATACCAAGTTACCATTTCAAACCGACTCAGTTTATTTCAAAATCAGGAAGTTCTTTTGGAAGCAACACTTGCACCTTGACCAGAAAGGGAAATGCAGATTACCTACAGTGAGTGTTTAACCGATGCTTTGTTCATGAAAAGTCATTAGGACTTCTAGTCTGACTGGAACATGTTGGATATTTCCAAAATTACAGATTTAAGTACAAAAGAGTTTATGAGTGGTTTATATATTGGCTTCTGAGCTTAAAGAGTTTGATCTTTAGCTGAAGAATGCTTTGGCTGATACGTATTCCAGGCTGTTGCTCTGTAGCATGTTTCATTAAAGAGTATTCCTTAACCTAACTTTATGGACAAAATATTTCTAATAAAATGTAGACAACTTAGGTGCTTCAAAATGTTAAATTTCTTGAAGAATGTTCTACTTTGTATTGGATATGAGATGATGTTTCTTCTTGAAAATTACATATCAAATGGATACTAGAATTCAACTGTTTAATTTAATTTACTAAAAATCTGCCTGAGAATCTCATTAGCTGTTTAGAGTAGAGTTTTCAGACTCTGAGGAAAATGTGAACCCTAAATACTAGTTCAATATCTTAGTAAAAATAATCCATTTTCACAACAAAAGTCCATGAAACCTTGAGTTCAAAAACTCTGAATGTGACATTAACCAGTGCAGTGACTTTTGACTTGAGCATAAATGAACAAAAGAATACAATATAGAGACATGAACTTCTGTAATTATGTAAGGCTGCTACCAGCTCTACAGTAGCATTAGTTGTGCAGCTGTTATTAATTTGGTGTCATCTTCATTCTTCCTTTTTTTTTCCCTTCAGTTTAAGTTCATCAGTATTCTTGTAGGTGTGAGAACAAAACAGAAGATGTATCTGTGAGAGTGAAATTACAGTGTTAAATTCTCTTTAAACTGCTGATAAGGTCACCTTGTCAAGAAGCATAATGCACTGAGACTTCAGAGTTAATGCGTTAACTTTCTCTTGTCAGATATTTGTGGCCTGGCTTGTTAATATATTTCAAGTGTGCAAAAGGGAAAAATAGCAACTGCTCCTGTTTGATCTAGACAGTCCTAGTTTTAATGGGTGCTTATGTGTGGGTGCTGTTTGGGGTGAAACCTTTAAAATACTTGTATTTTGGGTGGTCTGGTATAGAGAAAAGTGGGGATTGGCTAACTTACTTGAATGAGAGTTGTTCTGTGTCTTCAGTTCATGGTGGAGCTGTGGAAGGTTCCTTTCTTGCAATTCTCTTGTGAGACCTGCCTAAACCAATATTTTTTCTTGTAAAAAATTATGTGGCATGTAGAAGAGTTGAACTATGCCATCGCAACAGCTGCTGCCTCTTTAGTAACATTTTATGTGGTATTTCTGTAAGGAAACATTTATGTTCATCAGGCATTTATAATTGTACAACGCTCAGCGATGGCTTATAGTAACCTGGAGCCAAGACAGGTGCTTACTCAAGAATATTGATGCAGTACGAGAAATGCATTTGGAGAATGGAGTATAGGTGGGAATGAGCGTTTCTAATGTGCTGTAGCAAATGAGGACTTGGGGTGTTGGGGAGTGTAGTTTGTACAGGAGAGAATTTAACTTCTCTTTTAAAGATCATCTCTACTACAAGCAGCCAGACAAACTTGTTATAGCTGGAGCAAGACATTTTCACATGTCCTGTGAGTAAGGAGGAGCAGGTTTATTTCAGTCCTGCACTGACTCCCACACTGAGTCCAAGAGTCTAATGCTTTCCGATGGAAAAGGCATCACTGAAAGCTATTATACAACTAAAATAATAGAATACATTCAGTTAGGAATGTAAGGGAATACTTTGGGGTTTTTGCAAGTTTTTGGCACATATTGAAATATCTCTGGGAGTATCATGATCTCTTGCAAGAGTTTATTATCTAACCGGAACAGTGAACAGTCCAGAATCAATTTGCTTGAAGACAAGAAACTGTGTTTGCCAGATTTTCCTGGGAGAGCTTTTTCTTGGTACATTTCTTCCTCTTAAGAGTATGCATTCATGCTTTTAGAGAGTACATTGAACATAAATAGGAAGCACTCTTGATTTTTGTAAAAACACTTTAAAATTGTTATTACAAAGCAGCCATTTCAGATTTTAAGAAGTTGATGTTCTCAACAGTCAGCTCCCTTTTGGAATATAAGATGGCTAGTCATTGTGCCTTCAGTCTTTCACTTAAATACTGTTTTGAATGTACTATTGAAGTGTATTTTGCACTTCATTGCCACTTAATGCTTTTTTAGTTAAGATTTTGTTGTTGTTTCTTTAGGAAAATAATGAAATAATTAGGAAAATGATTTATTATTTTTTAATAAGAAAAAGTAAACACAATAATGTAGTTTTGTACATTTAATATGTATTTGCAATCAATTTGCAATTTGAAAAGAAAAAACAGTTATTGTTTATTTTTATCATGCTGCTGCTTGCATGTGAGCAAACATATTTAAGAGAAAGGAGTCAGTGGATTACAATAGTTACATAGCTCTTATTAGAAAGCTGTGATTTCCTTTCATATGCAGATTACAAAATAAAAGTAATTATATTCTGTTACTTAGAAAACCATCCCTGTAGAAGAAAATGGGGCAAGACAAAAGGGTTAAGGTTCTTTAAAGCCATCTATTCTTTCAACATTTTTGAATACCATGTAACATTAAATTTGTACAGAAATAAACTTAAAATTTATCAGGGAAACAAATGAAATTTTGTTTTTTAGGTATGGCACAAAACCAAGAACTGTGTTTGTTTTTGATGTACTTACTACCTCCAGGTTATTTGATTTAGAGATTTACTTCTTGACCCACAGGGAAACTGGGAGACTGTCCAAAACAGTAGTTAGAATTATGCTTTTGAGATATCAGATTGGGCATGTTTATTTCTGAAAAGTAGAAAAATGCTCCTTGTCTTCAGATTTAAATACTAATACAGGATTAAAGTATTATACATTACACAGTAACTCTGGATTTTTACTAGACAGTCTGCAGAAGGATACTTTTTTAAAAAAGAAAACCCAAAGCATGTCTTTAATATGGTGTGAATGCAGACTCTGAAGCAGAGATTCATGAACCAGGGCTTTCATCCTCAAGTCAGGGCTGCAGGGAAGGGGGATATTTAAACATATCCGTTTCAGTAATATCCCCAGCTGGTTTATGTGCTCCTGCAGTTTGAGTCCTGGCTGTGAGTCTTAGCTGTAGATGCTGAAGACTCCATATTGATGGCGTAGCTCAGGAATGTCAATTCTACTTCTAAGCCTAATCTTGGGATCCATGGTGGGGAGCATCACAGTCTCTTCCTTCTCAGGTGTAGCCTGAAGTAGTGTTTACACATCTGCTTGTGAGCAATTTAAGTCTTGTAGGACCTGCTTCCTAGAGGTGTTACTTCTGTTGATGCTAATTAGAACTCTAATAATTGGAGAGAAAGTGGGAACAAAGAAAGAGGAATGTGAAAGTTTCTTAGCATTGATGAGTAGTATAGCAGATGATTTTGTAATGGAGCTGTGGACAAAGAAGTTACTGGAGAAAGGAACGTGAAATGATGAGCTTTGTTCCCGAATGGCTTTAGACTAATTGCGAACATTAATTAAGTGACTTACAGAATACATGTTTCCCTGTATTGAGGTACCTAGATACCATCTTTCCAGACTGTATGGAGGATATTTTGCATTTTTACATTCTCTTTTGGTCTCTTTTAGGTCCATAATATATTGGCCGAAATGGTCATGGGTGGAATGGTTTTGGAGACCAACATGAATGAAATTGTCACTCAGATTGATGCTCAAAATAAACTGGAGAAATCTGAGGTAAGAGCGATGCACTGTGTAGTTTCTAAATTAAAAACAGGGTTGTAGTAAATGCATGCTATATAATGCTCTTTGTCCTTCATAGCAAACTAAATAGTGTAAGCTGCCTGCTTATAGTGCCAAAAATTTGCAGTGTATCTAAGGGTGTTGTACCTTTCATCATAAGTAATAACTGCTTAGTTACTGCTGATTACTTTTTGCTTTTTGTATCTAATAGCATTGTGCACCATTGCTATTAAGATACTTCTGTAGTTCTCTTAAGTTTCTCTTGCAGAAAACCTTTTATTTCCAGCCTACTTGTTATGCTGGACTAGTGAGTTTAGCACTTAAATAAAATCAGATAAAGAAACAAAGTGTGTCTTCAAAGACTACATATTCCTGTCTGCTAGTATGCTTCTAAGCCCCTGAAATGAATAGCAGCAGTAATAGTGCAACACAAAAAAATAAATTGGACTGAAATGGACTAGATAGAATTTAAAGCCTAGTTTTAGACACTTCAAAGTAAATACGAATTCTGCAGTTTTGGTAATCTGAGCCTTTGGCCTTTGGTGAGTGAAAAAATGATAATCTGTATTTGCCCATAAAGGGCCAAGTGAGGGATCACACCTGAGTTGTGGGAATCCCTTTTCAGTTCAACAATTTTTGAATTTGTGTTTAGGAAAGACATTTAGATTAAGAAAGCATCTTAGAATTACTTTATCTTTGATACAGAATGTTACTGTCCCTTTAATGTTGCCATATGTGCTTTGTAAGCCAAAATGCTGCTTAATATATCTTAAATGTTAGCTAAGTCTGTATTGGATTCCAAACAATGAGAGTAATACCAGAGAGGAACACATCAAAGCAATTATGTAAGTTTCTAAACAAGCCTTTGCTTGAATTGGAGACTTTAGTTGAAGTCAGCTGAGTAGACTGAAATCTTACAGGTGGCATAAATATGAGCTAAATGACATTTTAGAAGAGGACCCAGAGAACTTCCTAGTTCTAACTGAAGTGCGATAAAGAGAGAAATGAATTTTTCAGCTTTTTTTTTTGGTACAATGTATACTGTTCTTCTGATTCTGCAGTCTCATGCTGTGCCACCTCAAGTTTTTTTATTACATTTAATTGTCTGTTTTGCACAACTTCCAAACTATATCTAAGAACAGGACCACAATATATGAAAAACAAGAAAAAAACTAGGTATGATATGATACAGTACCTAGCAATAGGCATCTGAGAAGATTCTATGGTAGATTTTGAAGATGTCCAAAATGTTAATTTTAATATTTTTCTCACACTCAGAATGAAACATTGATCACAAGAGATGACTATTTGGAGTTATTCTCATAAATTTTTACTATATTTGAATAACTTCTGTATACACATATTTTTCTATTTGATAGAAGAGTAGCCTAGTGTTCCCAAAAGCTGAACTTGATGAGCAGCTATGTTTTACCATGTATTATGTACATATTGGTTTTATCTGAAAGCATGTAATTATGTAAATTCTGTTACCAAATCAACTATAGACCAATCTCTGACTAGTCTTCTGAAACACATCGATTCAGTGCAGCCAGCTGCAATAACTTGCTGTTTTCCATTATTCATCTGTAAGTCATTCTTTCTTTTAAGAACTTTTAGTATAAAAGTCGATGGGAAAAGATCTGAAAACAACACACAGAACTTGAAGTGCATGCAAAGCAAGTAGGAACTTGTTAGTTTACATTCAGCAATGAATTATAGAAGGTACAGAACTAGCAGTGATAAATTAAAACACTTGGTGACTGGGATGGAGCAGAACATTTCACACTCTGCTCTCCACAAATACTTTCTTTTTCCTTAGTTCAGTGACTATTTCTTTTCAAATTTAACAGTTACTGTAATGCTGAGATACATCACAATGCCTGGTAATTATTTTCTCAGATCATTAACCATTTGTTTCATGTATAGCCACAGAAATTTCCTGATTGCTCTTTCTTTTCCTTTTGTCTTTTTGATCAAGAATGTAAATCTTCAGTATGTCTTTCCTGAACACATATTTTCAAGACACAAGCAAATCCATGTAAATCAAAATAAGTAATAACTTCATAAATTTTGAATGCTGGTCACTAAGAAATCAAAACTAGTGGATCTTCTTAGTTTTCTTTAATTTAAAAAAACCTATTTTTGAAATTTAGAAATTATTATTGATGTAGTCCATAGTTTATAGGAGTGCCACTGTTGCTTTAGTCTCTTTGGCTTTTAGACCACCATCATAGTTCTTGCATTTGCAAAGCAGTTACTTTCAGGTTAAATTGCCTTTTATTTTATAACTGAAATTATGAAACTAATAAAGGTGTAACTGGGTTACATTTTCAGAAATACTTCAGTTTTTGTTGTGGCCATCTGGCTTTCAGTAATATACAAAATTTAGCTATTTGTCATCAGGTATTTGTTTAGTTATGCACTAAGTTTCTAAACAGGCTTTCAGTTAGAATTTAGTGAAAAAAGACTGAATGTATTTATTAAATTCACATATGTTTGAGCAAAATTATCAACTCGAAGAATTTGTTAGTATTTTCAATAGAGATTAATTAAACCACTAAAAGGGAGTCTCTAGCTTTGATTTGTGATTCAGCTAATATTGCTTGGATGGGCTACAAAGGAAACTATTTCTACCCGGAGGAATGTTGTCTTATATGCATTTCCCTACCTTTCAGTTTAGTCTTTTATCTGTGAATGGGTTTCTGGTCAATCCTAAAACCAAAGAATCATTGTGATAAAGGGAGGGAATTCTTTGGGAGAGGGGTCATTGGGGTTTTATTCAGAGCCTCTGGAAGTATTGTAGGTAAACCTGGGCTACTTCTTCTTTATTTGGAGTGTTCAACTGCGTGTGATTTAGACTTTTAAGTTGGGCCTCATTTTTTCTGAACCTCCTGATCTTTTCTGGCTCTTTCCATTCTTCTCTCTTGCAGACCTTTATCTTTCAGTCTCCCAGACAGGACAGGTAGACAAAGGTATTGCTGACTTTTAGAAAAAAATGTACTTTTAACAAAAAGGGAAAGCAAAATGATGTCAAAGGCAATAAATTATGTAGGCCAGACTCAAAAATTATGTGTAAAAATACCCATACTAGTCCTTGTAGCCTACTTTTTGTGCTAGTTTCTTGTAGTTCCCTCATCTTTTTATTGGCTATAGTGTATTTTACTAGCTTTTCATTGGCATCATATTTTTTATTTTATTTCTCTTCCTGCATTTTAGAATTTAACTTTTCTTTGTATCATTGTTAAGAAACAAAGGAGTATGAACTTGTGTGAATATTAGCCAGAAAACCCTGCAAAATTAATGTCAGTAAAAAATGAACACAAAGATAACAAAATAAGATACGATGACATAATAGAAATAATTTCTTTCTTGGGAGAATTTTGTCCCTGATAATCTGAAATAAGTAATACAAACTCTTCTGCTTCACCACTTAGTATTTTCAGATAGAAACAAAGAACTTTTACCTGCTTGCAAAGAGAAGTTTCAGAATCAGCTTCAGGTGAATGAAACATTAAAAACCCCACCACCAAAACCAACAAACTGAAATAGTTCTATATATAGAGAATAAAATTATCAGTGCAATTTGTAAAGATGATGTAGAAATACTGAAGTTGATCATCCAACCTTAAGTATGTTGAACATAAAATGAGAAGGGCTGTCAGCGTGTACTCAACTTCAGGTGTACATTTACTGTCATTATAATCTGAATGTCTGGATTTTGCTCTAAGATATCCTGGTAACTGGAGTTACTGAACATGAATGTTAACATGAACAGAGAAAGGAGAAGGAAATTGTATGTTTGAAGTTCACTTTATGGTCAATGTCACCTGCCATTTTGTTGTTTGAAACATTAGTTTAACTCAACAGTTTGAATGTCAGTCAGTGCTAATGGCAGTACTTCAAAATCAATTTCCACTTGTTTTAAGTCTCTGTGTACTCAAACTGCAGGTATTTTAAGCAGGTGGAATCTTAAGTTTATTTAATTTATGAATAGCTTTGCTCTTTACTTTTTATGTGATCTTTCTAGGATAGAGTACTGTCACACCATTAAGATTGAACAAATATAACTCCACAATTTGATTTAGTAGCAATAAGTTGTAAAAGCATTAGGTAAATAGTTTTTGGTAATATGCAACATTTTAACCTAAATTTGAAGTATGCTACGGCTCATGAAGAAAATCAAGGACACGACCTTCTTCTGCCTAATATGTTAACACTTATAACATACAGTCTGTATTTCATTGGTAACACTAGGGAGCTTGATTTCAGGTTTTTTGTTTGGTTTCTTTTTTTTTTTTTGTTTTTGCTTTTCTTTTTGTACAAAGCTGCTTTTCTTTTTCTGTGTTCTGCTCACACATATTCTGTTTTTATTTTTGGGTCTGGCAATGAAAAACAAACAAAGAAATAATTAATCATTCCCATCCATTACTCTTTTCGTGATTCAAGTGCTTAAAATTTCTAAGAGTATGTCTTAAGTCTTCTTATCTGTTTGGCCTCATTTTGATATACTTGCAGACTTCATTTTGGTTTTTCTCTAATTACGTTCATTTATTTAACCTCATAAGCAGGGGACATGATCATTCCTTTATATTATGTATTGCATCCTTTCATGATTTCATAACCCTGCTGCTTTGAAGTCATACTTGTTCTGAAAAGAAGCATAGCTATGAAACACCAGCAGCAGAGAGGTCCTAGTACCTCTGAAATATCTGGAAAAGGGTGGCTTATTTTGCAGAGCATTAGCCTTCATTATTTTGTTTTCCAGTAGGCTGTGGGTTTTTTTATATATTTATTTTAGTGATAGCTAGCTTTGTGTAGAGTTATTTGGGATGACAGTTGGGACATTTTTATTTGTATATGCATATTAACAATGTTTGTGATGTGCAATACTTTTCCCAAATGATCTGAATTTCTTTTTGAAGAGTAAAACAAGGTTGCTGGGATCACTTTGATATGAAGTTGGGCATTCTAAGAAAGGGTGATGATAAGAACAAAGAAAATTGATTTCTATAGTGATTAGTAATGACCTAAGTAAATTAATGACAGCTTATGTTTCTCACTTGATAGATTAGGACCAGTAGAGTAAAAGTCCTGTTATTAAATATGTCTATTTCAATCTATAAAATAGTGTCAGTTTTTGCAATAATGGAACCTAAAATTTTAATATGCAACATTTCAACATTAAAGCACATCCCTCAACAACAAATGAAATTGAGAGTAAAAGCAGCTGCAGCAAAACTGTGGTGTATTGGCTTTTTGTTCTATCAGCTGTATGCAATTTGTATTGTCTTTCTGAAATTGCATTAATTATGTCTTAAGAAGTTTCAGTTTCACTTGTTTGAGTCATTTGCTTGCTGTGACAGACAATTCATCATTCACTGCATGTTTAAAGCTTGTTATGTGTTTTGTTTTTTCAAGTGAAACAGCTTTTTCTTTGCACATCACCAACTTACCTGCTGAATTATGCGATAAAAAAGAGGAGAAACTTGTTGAGTTCAGTGTTGCAGTGTAAGCTGTATTAATCAGATGCCTCTAGAAAACTCCTCCAAAGCACAGGGGGCTGAACATACTTACTTGTAGTGCCGTTGTGTTTGTAAATACAGGTCACTTCCAGTAAAAGAAATGGAAGGACTGTGTCTGACATGCTAAAAAGCAGTGCTAAGGAGTTCAGATATAACTGCATTTGAATTGTGTTAGTTATCCAACTTGGGAGTTCAAGTGCTTTTCAGTCATTTTATCCATTAGACATTTTTATGAACTGCTCGCTCACTCTTAGAAATGCTGTGTAACTGTGTTGTGCTTGATAGGGTTGACACTAATTGTGCTAAATAGCATTCTGCTATGCATTTTATGTATCCACTGTTCTACAAACTCACTTAATACAGAGAATTACAGAAGAGAATTCAATAATAGTTTGAAAGTCTCTGCTCCGGCGTCTGATAGTGAAAGTTAATCTCGCTATCAAAAAAGAGGTAATCTGACAATCACAGCTGTTTTGTCAGGGATCTTCACTGATCCTGATCCAGAGTGGTCCTCATGAAACGTGACTGTTGGAGTTGTGACTGTGTAGGGGGTGGAAGGGCAGCGCTCATGTCAATTGTGGTATTTTTAATAATTCTCAATTGTGTCTCCATTGTATCCTATCCCATTGGGGCGGGAGGCAGGGACTGTAAGTCTGTATAAAGAGGATAGTTGCAGGTAGGTAAAAATAATGACCAGTTATACTAAGAATGTTGTTTGTCCATTAAGAATAAACAACTTCCATTAAATTAGGGTAAAGAATCTCCATCCTTGTCACCCAGAAAGCACATCTCCTTTGAATTGCCAGCCATGTGCTACCATGTCCATCACTTACTATATTTTTCTGATTTCCCATTGTTTCAATTGTGAATTGTATAATTTATTTCTTTTAATTAGTATTTTCATCTTCTCTGTGGAAAACAGTTTACATTGCCCCATTTTGCTTAATGAATTTTTCTTCCATTACTGCAAATAGAATTTAAAGGATTAAAAGCATTTATTGTTTTATCCAATAGAACTTCACTGGTTGTTACCTCTTGATTTAAAATTAGTATTTCCGAGTTCTCAAATATAAAGGACAGTGTTGGGCAGTTTCATGCCTTCTGCACTATTTTTTAATAAATGGGAAGAAACTGCAATGTCTAGTACTGATCCTTTAACTTACTGCAGATTCAGGGATGCAGATTTTGGATACTTGCATTTCTTAATACTGTTAGTGTTATGTCCTGGTTTTCCCCTTTAAGAAAATACTGCTATTGAAAGAGCCTATGAAGTGAATGACCTGACAGACTTGGTGATGTTAAGGGAAACCAAGGTAAAAGAGGGTTTGAAAATACTTTTTTGCACCTTTTTAGTTTTATTTAGTCTGTACTTCTGAGAACTGATAATCTGGGTTTTGTCAGGGCCAAAATGAGAGTAGATTTGGTTACATTAGAGATTTGGTTTTCTGAGCTTTTTTCTCTGCCCCCACATGCTTTTCCCAACTTTGGCATGTCTCATATAGGAGAGTTTGACAGGGAAGATACTGTTAAGAGGTGACTCATGGCTTTCTGGTCTTTGTTTCTTCTTCTGGGAATCATGCCACGACTGAAATCTAGGGATTTGTGATGCTTTAGCCTTTCCACATAAAGGGTTAGTTCAAAATCAGAAACTTTAATTGGTTTTATTTTGACTTGGGTTATGTTTTTGAAGGGAGAAGGAAGAGCAGTAGGTAGGATTTTAAGTGAAAATCTTACATTAACTTGAATTTATATTTATTTCTTATAAGAGAGCAATAAAAGGGAGAAAATTTTTTTTTCATAACCTTCAAAAAGTAGAGTTATTATCTGAGGAGTGTGTGGGGTGTCTGTCTCCTTTTGTGCAGTAGACCAGGTGGAAGTCAGATGTACTCCTCAGTAATTTTACCCTGCAATTGCAATGAATTTCAGTGAAAAACAACAGTCTGAAAAAGTGGTACTTTGAGCAGTAGTCACCTACCAGTGCTTTTTGATAATCAAATATGACACCAACTTCTCAAAGTTTTTCTTGTTTCATTTTGCTGTATTTCTTGTTCAGAAATACTTTATCTCCAAATGCGCTGATTTCTTCAGTCTTTGACAAATCTAAAATAATTCTGGATTCCATTTCTACAGGTTTAATATTTTTTTTAAACCAATTTCTAGCATCTTGCTTTGTTTCTTGTGGATTGCTCCTTTTTACTAGACCTGCAAGATGCCACACTCTAAAACTAGTAGTTCTGAAAATGACATTATGGTTTTTATTGGTTTTGAATATTTTTAATATTACTTTTAAAACATCAAAATAAAAGTTAATTCTCTTTACATATTCAGAGAATTTGGAATATGATGTCTTTTTCTGCTAATAAGATCTCTTCTTTTAAAAATCTTCAATGCCTTTTTTTGTTCTCTTGCAAAAATAAAAATTATTTTTACACTTTTGTGGCAAGCCTGAAGTAAAACCACACTGCAAATTCTAAATTCACATAGAGGATCTGAACTTTTAGAAGAAACATTTCTGTATGTAAAATGAATAGTATGGTTTCTTCACAACATCAAATACACTAACACTTACTAGTCTTTTTTTAATAGTCTTTAAAATAACAAGGTTTTGAATAGGTACTTTCAGAAGGAATAGGCAAAGATGATTTTCGGTATGTCTTCAGGCCTCTGAGCTATAAATTGTTAGCATTTCATGATATACCTTAGTGTGTAAACTTGGCAGCTACTTTATCTAAAAGCAGAATTAAATAAAAGCCAGTAATTCTGTACTGTAAAACTTGCATGTTTATACAGAAAGGCTCTAGCTTTGTGTGCAGAGACTGCATGCAGTAGAGGACTCTAATAAAAAATAGGTGCTATTTAATTTAACAGTTTAATTTGGCAAAAGTGTGTTGTTGTGTTACGCTGAAGGGGATGCAGATATGTTAGTATATAATTAGTAACTGTGGGACAACACATTATTCTAGTTTGTCAGTAGAAATGATCTGTCTGCGTGCCCTTCATTACCCACAAATGCAGGGTGTTTATGCTTTTCATCTTAGGCTAAGGTGTGTGTGTTTGTGTGTGTGTATCTATTCATTGATTTGACTGACATTCAGCACCTTGTTACTTTGAGGTTACGTGTTCTGAACCTGTAACCAATGTTAGTCACCTGTGAGCCATGTGAACTTTTAGAATAGGTAAGAGACAAAGACAGCACGTTGGACATCCAGCACCTCGAGATTGTCTGTTCTATAATGTGCACATTACACGTGCTCGGATAAGCCTCCTGTTCCTTCCTCTCATACTTTTCCATCCAGCTGACATTACATGTTTTACCATATAAAAAGGAATATGTGAACTGTTTTCTCTTTCTGGTTTAATATTTCCAAGTAACCCATTTCATTCCAAACACAATTACCATGTGGTTTTTCTAATTGTGTAACCATGGCAATACTTGAAAAGTTAGTTGTCTGTGTATATTGCTGGTGAATATTCTTGTGACTTTGCCTGACTTGCATTTTTCCTCACTTTGTATACAGGCTGGTTTAGCAGGAGCTCCAGCCCGGGCTGTTTCAGCTGTAAAGAATATGAATCTGCCAGAGATCCCAAGAAATATTAATATTGGTGACATCAGTATAAAAGTACCAAACCTGCCCACTTTTAAATAACATGGCTACTCCAGGTAATACCAAGGAAGAAATGTAATAGAGATTTACTGCGAATTGTTTACTAAATAAACATGTCTAACTTTCACTGTTTGGATAAAACTCAAGGTACTGCGTAGACATAACCCGAAAAATCAGTGTGTGGAGTTGAATGTTGCTTTTGTCTTGTTTGTGAAGTTAAAGGAAAGGGGTAGTTCCATGTGATTTCTAAACTACATTCCTATGCCCTTGCAAGGCATATCACTGTGTCTCGGCTGCTGCAGTATTTTGGGGAAGTACTTAAGATGTTCTTTACTTTGTATAACCTACCATGCTGAGGTTTTTTGTATATTCACCAAAGTCTATAATTAGTGCGTTCTTTAACTACTTCTGTTTGTCATGATTATTTAAGTGCAAATGTTGCATGAAAACATTTAACTCATGTTATGTTTAAATAAAATCCTAACAAACTGGACTTCGAAATACCTGTCTTTTGAAGTCTACTGTTTGCAATAAGCCACATTATTTCCTATTCATGGAGCCAGTTGACTATATATAAATACTGCTGTAGCAGACATTGATGTTGTAGTTTAATCTCTGAAGGGCTTACACAGGGGTATTGTGCTGAACATATTGGCTCTTTACATTTCTTACAAAAGCTGTTCATTATTATTCTGGAGGAAGAAACTGCCTTTACTGAAGATCTGATGACTTTTGTTTACGTATGGATGTTGATACTTACACAATCTGATAAACTTTCACTGGTGGTCTGACTTTGTTTTGGGGAAAAATGGGCTCTGTAATTGCTCTGTGCTGTGAGAAGCACAGAATGGGTTTAGGAGATTGGACAGCTCAAACCTGTGCATGACAGTCTATCAAATAATGTGATAAAGAAAGGCACACTGGAAAGATAAATGGGGATATTTTAATAGGGCCTCTGTGCCTGGTGACATTTGTGATTCTTTACTTTGAGAATTAGATTTATGAGACACATAGTATTGTCAAGACCTCAGAGAAATCTAAGTGCTATCACCTCTGTGTAAGTTGCTCAGCTCTTAAACTCTTCTGTGATTTAAAAAACATAAAGGGGGATAGTTATTGTTTTTTATAATCATGCTCTTAAGCTCTGTGTGATGTATAAGTCTGTTTAAATGAATAATAAAAATATCATTGGGATACTTAAGAACTCCTGCAAAGCTTTTTTTTTTCCTCCAAAAAAGTATTTAGTTGATACAGTTTATGAAAATGCAATAATACTGTATCAAGAACAACGCATTTCAGGACTAGTCTGAGAGGTCCTGCATTACTTCAGAAATTTAGATTGGATGTAAACTAAGTGTTCTTTTCCTTTCAGTTGATTGTTAAGACAATCTATAGGATGAACTTTGAAGCACATCACATTTCCTGTTTGATCAATAGTAATTAACATCCTTTGGGAGCATCTGAGAGAGAAAAAAAGAGAAATTACTTTTGAAGAAGAAAATCTGATACAATGCAAGGAATTTTAATGTATTTCTTAAGATGGGGGCGGGGGGAGAACATCAACTTTGTGTATATTCTTTGTCTTACATTTAGTAAACATCAACTAACATATCCTCTTTTAAAAATGCTTTTGAAAACAGAGTTGCTCTCTCCATACCTCTCAAAAAGAATATTTATTCTTCCAAATCAACTTTCTTAGTTTGAGGCTTCCAAAAATTTCAGGTGGGGTTTAAGTAATAAACTGCCTCTTCATCATTTTGACCAAAGAAACTGAAGGAGTAAAAGATGCAGCCTTTTTTTTCCCCATGTGAGGTTCCTTAGTATTCCCAAGTTGGACATCTTAGCTAGTACAAATCTGAAACTTGCTATTTCACCTGCTTTTGCCTACTTTTGTTTATCTTCTTAATGCGTGGCACATGTGTCATTCAGAGTAAAGATGTTGAAAGTTTTCCTCATTGTTCCCCCTGTGATGATATAGTTAGTTCTCCTGCCAAAGGAGGAATGGGACATTTTGAAACATTTGGTACTCTGACCTACAGAATGTTCTTTGTGCTATTTGTGAAAGCAACTCAAAATTTCAGAAATTCTTCCAAGTCCTCTGTTTTTGTCTCACTGTCTTCCCTTTCTTTTCCAGGTTTGTAAGCTTATGTAGTTAAAACATTTTTCATTCCTTGCAGAGAAATATTTTCTGTCTTATTTGAATGAAACACCCAAAAGAAAATGTCTGAGATGCATCTTGACGTGAAGCATATTTCAAGTTAACTTCTCACTTCTCACCTGTCAATAGCCAGCCTGTCTTTAGTGAACTAGGTCTTTGCTCTTAACAATTATATGGCTATTCTAAACTCTTTAATTTTAGTTTTGTGGGTTTTATTACTGTTGTCTGTGCTGCTTTTCTCTGACCTCACCTGTCTTCTGCCAAAAGGCTTTTTCTCTGGACAGCTCTTCCATAGACACCAGGCTTTTCACGAAGCTTCTCTGTGACTAGCCAGCAAATATTTAATGTGAGACTGTAGCTCACAACTGGTGCTTCCTTACTCAGAAAATCCTTAGGTGGGAAGAAATACTTTATCAGATTTTTCACAGTAAAATGGCACTCCTTTTCAAGGAGAAATTCTCATCCATACAAAAGCCTCAATGGTAGTACTTTCCCCTTAAATAAACACAGAGGCTATGACCACGTTGGCTTCCTTGGGGTAGCTGAACCTGTCTGCTTGCCACTCCTTTGCCAGAGGAATATCTTTAATTTGCCTTTGGAGGTACTGACCTCTTACCATTTTGTTTGACACTGCTGGGAAAATGGGATACTTGCTTAATAAAAATTATGGAAATAGTATCCTTTCTCTTTACCTTCTAAGGCTTGCCTTGTGTTATATTCAGATATTCATAGGCTTGCCACAATATTGATCTGCTTTTGTTTTTCACCTTTATGAGAATGCTGTGCCTTTTGAATTCTTTCTCCTGTTTCATCAGTTTCCTCTCAACAACTGCTTAGGATTTAAAATGGAAGATGTGGGATCTAAATGATTAAGCTCCTGATTATGAATTTAAATGTTTTTGATGCTTTTATAACAGAGAAAAAACACCCTTAGCAGAAATAGGTGAGCAGATGTTGATGTTTATGTGTGGATATATGTATGTTTATATGTGTATGTAACATCAGTCTTTTGCTGTTAAAAAGGAGAAAAGGTCATCTTGAGTCAACCTTCAGCTGCAGAAGACAGGCAACTAATTTGCAATACTCCACATCCATAGGGTCTGCCTTTTAAGTGGTGTTCATAAGGGTACCAGCATGTGTAAATGAATCACTGTAAGCCATTTTTCCTAACTCCAGGCCTCTCTTAGAACTGCAAGATAGATTCTTCTAAACAAATAGAAAGGGCAGAAAGGATAATACTGCAACAGGGTGAGTGGGCATTATTATCTGCCTCCATAGATTTGTAACAGTAGCTGGTTTTCCTACTGGGGCAGGGGAAGTAAGTACTGCTGAAAAAACATTTTGGCTGTTTTTTTGTTAAGAGGTAGGTATCTCATGTCAGCAGAGAATGCTCTCTGTGGTATCGGCAGCACAGACAGTACACGTGCTGTGTCAGCGTGTTCCTCTCTCCTCCCTGGACAGTGAACAACTGTTTTGAATATATTATGGAGAAAAGGGAAAATTTTACATCACAAGTGTATACAAAACTCCTCCTCTTAAAACAGCTGTGATTCACTCTGCTTGACACAGGTAGGTGGAGGAAAGTGTTGCAAGGAGAAACAGGTTCAAGGCAAAAATTCAAATTGGTGCTACCTTCCTGTGAGCACATTTGACCTTTTCTTTCTAGCAGCACATTCCAATAAAGGCTAAAATTAGTCCTGAGTTTTACTTAGGCCTATTATAGCAAAATGAGAACTTGCTAAATTTCTAAGGGTTACCTCATAAAACTCTTTGATACAGAATTGTAGCATTTGTGGGGTGTACTGAAGGAATTGTCTGTTTGTAATTGTTAAAGAAAAACAGAACCTAGGTCTTGCAGAAAATATGTTTCTCAACTTCTGCACAGAGTACTCCTAATTTTTGTAAGAAACAAGGAAAGCAGCCAAGTACTGCCAAAACCTGACTAAAGATGAACAATCAATTTCCAAAAAGTACTGTTTTGTTATTTGCTGTTACAATTATCATAACAAATCATAAATCTTTTTCTATTGAGGGAAATGATCTGTCCTTGCAATTTTTGATGTTCAGTGACTACCCCAAAATACTCAGTTACTGCTTTCATTCCACAGGCAAAAACCGCAAAGGAAGTCACTCTGCAATGTTAGCTTGGCAGCCAGATCTCTTGTGTGCTGGTTTTGGTCTTGTGGTACAGTAGGAGTGCAGTCTGACCTGGGAGCAACCACAGGTCAAGACATCTTCTCTTTGCACAGAGCAAATATACTCATGACTGGAATCCTAGGAACATTGGAGTTGGTCCAGCATCCATCCCATGAGGCAGACTGACAGGCACACTTGTGGCATATTCCACTGCTTTCCTGCCCAGTTGGGTTCTTCTGAAGCTCAGCAGCGCACACAGACTTTGGGTGTCCCTTTCTGGGCTGGCTCTGCTGTACAACCTGCCAAAAGGACTGCTGGAGGAGTAGAGCAAACCCCTCTCCAGATTCTTTCTGGACAGGACTATAAGCTTGTTACCAGAGCTGGGTATAAACACAGGCCCCGTAACCACAGCTGTGAGCTGCTTGGATAGACAAGTCTCCATAGTCTCCTTGGTTTTTGTTAGCTTTCACAGATAAATCCACAGACCTTCTTCTCATAAGATTGTTGATGTTCTTCTTACAAGCAGAGTTGCTGTGGGACATGAGTGTCACAGGTTTGGATGCGTGCTGGTTAACTGCATAACCTGTGCCTATAGTAGGATACCTGTATGATCAGCGCTCTCTGTGTACACCTGAGAAACTTGACACTGGTGTAGCCACAATGTGTGGCACCCACATCTTCCCCACTAAAGGCCCATCCAAACAAGTTTGACCAAACAGTCTGCAGAAGAGAGAAGCAAAACTGAAGTGGACTGTGCATTTGAAATAGTCATTACAGTAATTTGCTCTGCTGATACATGTCAGAACAGCAAAGATCTTTCAAACAGCCATCGCATTCCCAAGAGAGGTGCTGTTTTACTTCCTGTGAGAAATTGTTTGGGTCAGAGGACAGAACTCATAATAATTTCTTTTGTTCATGAGACACTGACATCTCACATGTCATTGCCTGCCTGCATCTCATACAAAGTCTGCTTCAACAGGGAGGGCTGTCTGTGTCTGTCTGTCTATCTTCTGTGTGTTTTCAGGACAGGTACTCCAGCAGAGTCTAGCAGGGCACGTCCTGGCTGCTGTCCCTGGTGTTGAGCAGTCATTCAAGATGTGATTGTGCTGGCAACATGTGGAACACAGATTCAAAGTGAAAGGCAGTGAGTTCAGATTACATGTTAGGAAAGAATTCTTTACTCTCAGGATGGTGAGGCAGTGAAACAGGTTTACCAGAAAAGCTGTGGATGCCCCATCCCTGAAAGTGTTTAAGGCCAGGCTGGAGCTCTGAGAAACCTGGTTTAGTGGAAGTTGTCCCTGTCCATGGCAGGGGGGTTGGAACTATGTGATACTTAATGTCCAATCCCAACCATTCTATGATTCTATGAATATGTTTCTGTATAGAACTATGTTAATACAGGCATCTGCATCCTGGCTTAGGTTTCCCTTGCTCCTTTAAAATCAAGGACAGGTAAATGTTGGTTAGAGACAAGCCTTTCTGGGGTCCTGCATGCTGGAGCTGTAGTGCAGGCAAAGGAGGGAGAATTAAAGTTTGTCTTAGAGCCTCTTGCCAGAGGGTAACTTGAGGTTGTAGTATAGGACCGATGGTCTGAGGAAGCCTCATGAGGTGTTACTATTGTCCTAGGGGCTATAAGGCTACAAAAAAGGCCTGAGTCCAGTTCTTCAGCAAGAGGTGCTATCACAGAGATGGTCTCCAGGAAAAAAATTGGCAGGTAGGAGCAGAGAGAGCATTTTACAATTTAGACTCACACAGGAAATTGGAAGGTAAGATCACACTCATCCTTTCCCTCATGGCATCAGTGCAACAGATTGCAAAAGCTTGTAAGTACTACCCTATTAAATGGGCTTCCTTGGCCCTGGAAATTTCAGTTCTTAGGAATCTTAGAAAGCCCATTTAAGTAGTTTACTGCCACTATGGTATCTCTTTAGTTTGGTTGCAGTTTACTAAAATACTTAGATCCAAGCGTTCTGGGTTAGCACAACACAAGCTAACAGCTGTCCCAGCTGTGTCCCCTCCCAGCTTCTTGTGCACTCCCAGCCTTCTTGGGGTGAGGTGGTGTCAGAAGAGGCCTTGCTTAACACTGCAGTACCTGAAATGGGGGTGCTATCTATGCTGGTTTGGTTACAAATCCAAAACATAGCACCATATGTGCTACAATGAAGAAAATTAAATCTATCCCAACCAGTTCCAAGGGAATAATAAGAGAGATAGTAAGATGAGGGAAGATGATGTGGTAGGGTAGTAACTCAATGAGATGTTGCATCATGCATGAAGTAATTATCTGAAATTCATTCTTTCATAAGTATGTATGGTGAAAGGCTTCCTGCTAAATCTCACTTAGGTTTCCCAGGAGGGAAATACCAAAGAGAGGACTTGGGCAAAAAGAAATTGGTAGTTTCCAGAGCAGCTTAGAAAGGATGCTGCCCAAAAGCTGTAAGAAAAACAACTGTAATTAAGGTTGTAAAAGAAGAAGGACCTAAACAGGTCATTTTATAATCAGGGAATAAAAGTGTGATAGAATTGAGAAATAATTTATTGGGTTAACTGAGAGAGAGAAGCGGGGAGAGAGAGAGAGAGAAAATAGCCATTGCAAATCCAGGTGTTTTTTGGGTGAGGACAAAACCAGCACTGTAAACTGCTAAAGTATGTGTGTTTTATCTGACAGTTGCTGGTTGATCTAATTTTGCTTTTCTGACAACCATTTTTCTAAAGACAGCATGAGTGCTGAGGAAATGCTAACAAAGACATAAAGAAAGCGAATGGACTTAAATGTGAGAAAAAAGAAAACTTGCTGTTTCTTAGTAAGTGCTACATGGTATTAGCAGCATTTGTGAACATAAGAAAGTACTTACACCATGTTTGTGCACTTTCTGATGCAAAACAGTGATAGGGCTGCTGGTGGGGTGACTATTCAAGATATGTAGTGGTAACAGATAAGTTCTCCAGTCCTTTTTCCCCTAGCCCCCTTCTAGCTGTGCTACCTATTAAATAAGAAAACCTATTAAAATAAAAGGAGAGGAGGCCTGGATTCCTTCAGAGTGTATGTCAATTTCAGTGCCAAGACTCTGGGTTTCCCAAGTGATATTTCCTTTTAAGAAAATTTCTCTCCTGCCCACCAGAAGAATGAATAACATTCCAGAGTAATTAAGTTTGCTTGGCATCCTTTTCTTTAAAGGTTTAGATATTTAGATTTGTGAGAGTATAAGGAACACAAATCCTCTTGATCAAAAACAAGAGTGAAAATAACAGGTTGTTTCATACTTCAGAGTTGTATTTAGAAAGTCTTCTCTGAGTTTGACCATAATAGTGTATATCGTCCACTCACTGTTTGGTGTGTGCTGGGACAGTCATACCTGTTCATAGGAGGACACACTTCTGGAACTTCAAATCTCTCTCATTCTTCCCACTGACCACTTCTTCCTCATAATTTTTTAGCCAAGAAATTCCAAATAGAAGTTTGCATATGTTGGGAGGGCTAGAATTGTTAATGGAGATGACATGGGTTATAAGTGAGTTTTCAAAGTGGAGGCACTTCACTCACTTCCACCCATGCTGATCCTCTGAATTTTATGTTTGTTACCAAAACTTCAGTAAAATAAAAAACTCCTTAACACCAATGTAGCATTAAGAAGCAGGCATTATTTGGGCGGATGCAGGGGGGAATAGCTCCTCCAAGATCTGTGCATGCTGAGTACAGGGAAGTTTCTGTTTATATACTGTATTTTACACACATATTAATTGATTATCCCAGAATAAACATACATATGATAATAATTTCCCCAATATCATTAACATATTTCCGTGCCCCTTTATGCCTGCGTTCTTCTGTCCTGGGGGTCTCTCTGGTGGTCCCTGGTGGCTGGGGACCCCAATGTTCGAGGTGACCTGGCTGAGTTGGCAGGGCACTGGGGCTGGTGCAGTTCTCCTTCCTACACAATGGGCATTGTGCAGTTCCATAGGCCAGTGGTTTTGGTAGAACAAGCATTGTGTTAGCTCACCAGGTGTAGACAATTTATCATCTGGTAACATCTGCATTAGCTGGAGATAGCTGGTACGTTAGCAGTGAGCCTGGATTCTTTAGAGGGGTGAAGGAAACTGCAGCCTCCAGTGAGCCTTTCAATGCACGGCCTGCATGAGAGAGCTGAGAAGGTGCTACTGTGGCTTCAGGCTACAGACTCACCCCAGGGTGGATGGCAAAAGCAGAACTGTGTCTGGACAGCAGCAGGGAGGCTGAATGCTGGGTGTTTCAAGTTAGGGAAAACAGTGGAGAAAATAGACATAGCCCATTGCCAGAAGACATGCTAGTGGCTTTTCACTTACTTAGTCCTAACACCATATGTTTTCTTCTCCTTAACAAAATTGTTTGCTTTTCCCTCCTGTGCTGGTTTGTGCAAATGTGGAGGAGAATATCCTCTGATAGAAGGCAGGTTATAACCAGCTCTCCCCCACCAGGTTCAGGCAAAAAAAGAAGTTTTCCTTGGAGAAAGTGAAAGAGAGAAAAACTATTTATTTAACAAACACACAGGAAAAGGATAATAATGCTAAATAATAAAACCTCTCACTGTGGAGAGAAACCTGGGAAAATTCAGAGTCCTTCTGTATATGTAGTCTCTCTCCTCCTCCTTGGAGCTGGGTCGTGGGCCCACCTCCGGGGCTTTGGTGGGAAATTCTCCTGATGTGTTCTGATGTTGAAACGGTCCAGAAGAGAAGAAGGGAAAAACAAACCGAAGTCCCAGGAAAACAAAGTTCAACTCTGTGTCTCCCTCCAGAGAAGAAGAGAAAAGGAGGCAAAAGCAGGATGACGAGCAAGCAGGGTGCTTCCTCCGCTCTTGCTGCTGCAGCAGGCAGAAGCAGAGGAGAGTGTGTCTGTGTCCTTGAACAACTGCTTTGAAAAGTTCACTCGGTTTTTTCTCTCTCCCCTCTCAGGCTCAGTTTAAAGGCACAGAAAGGCGCAAAGTTAATTTCTGGGCATAGAGCAGCGATAGGGGATACACATCATAAAGTCACCCCAAGACACCTCCCTAATTTCTGAGTTTCAGTATAAAAAAAGGCTCATGTGGAGTTTTTGTAGAGATAAGATGATAATGATGATCATCATTATCATTATTACTCTTATTACTGATTTAGCACATGAGGGGTTTGGGGAGGCAGTTTGAGTGGAGCACTGGTTTATAGGTGTTCTGATTGACAGCTTGGGTTCACATCTTTATGTGTGGGAAGACCCTCTAATTCACTGGCTTGTGGGAAGACCCTCTAGTTCACTGGCTTACAGCACACTTGGGGTGCTGCAGACCCCTCACTTTAGCTGGAGAGGGACCTGCAACTCCAGCGTTTCTCTGTGTGAGGCCACTGAACTTCCTTGCTTGACATCAGGCAAGAGAGGTTTTGACAAAATCCATAAATTTAATGGATTCAAATGAAAGAAATAGAAAACTTTGGCATGCAAGTAGAAATTGAAAAAGGGAGTTTCTTGGCAAGGAGAGAAAGGGAGTTGAACACAGTTTGGGAAAAGCGATTTGAGAGAGAGGCAATGGAAAAAGTCATGGGAAGGAGGACAGGCACACAGAGGCCATATGTAGAAATTTCTGAAGAAAAAACCCCAGAAGGATGACTCACAAATGTAGGATGGGAGAGTAGGAATCAATATGCTGGTGGAAGACTGTAGCATAAGGTGAAGTTTGTTAGAGGATTGCCGGATGAGAATGTCAGGAGGGGCTGTGACTTCGCTGCAGAGCCGTTTGACTGAATGACCAATACAGATCCCATCGAGCCCCTGGGGAGAAATACGGGTGAAGATCTCTCCTTAGATGGCTCTGAAATGTCTTCTCCAGGTGGACAGACTTTGCCATCATAAATGAAATCTTAATACCACACATTTATTCTGTTTTGTGAACACAGTAATATAAAATACATACATACATACATATATATAAAAATCAACAATTTTATTCATGATAGAGAATTTGTATGAGTTATGCTACCATATTTGCTGGAGTATACAGGTCCAAATGAGAGCTGTATGGCTTCTTAGTCTTGGAGTGAACACATAAAAGTTGTGTTGTTTTTATTAGTGCATTGTTTTAGTATAAACTTCAGAGTTAAATGGTACTGCATGCCACTTTCTGGTTATGGAATTTTTGGGGTGGAGGGACTAGAATAGAGAGGAATGTGAATCGAGGGGCTCTAGGAGTTATTGCTGATGCTTATGGAGGAAAATGGGATCTGGTATACTGGAAATTCATTAACTTGTGACATTGCAAAGTTCTGGAGTTGTTTCTAGGTGTGTGGGACAGGGCTTAAGGGGGAGATTAGATAGGTAGGTAGAGAGATATACAGATAAAAGTACAGTAATTTATTATTCTACTACTTTTCTAAACTCCTTTTATAACCATGGAAGGTACTTTGTCCAAGATGAATAAATCATAGCCTTACTTACATGGCAGTTTTGTCAAGATGACTCTGCACTGTACACATAGTGTACCATTACACAGTGACCATGGAATAAGCACAACTGTCATAATTAAACTTAATTTATCATGGTTTCTCTGCAGTTTAAAAACAAACCTCCGCCCACAAAAAAAAAAAATACCCCCACAAAACTTCTATTTTAGGTAGCCACTCTTCTCCTTCCTCTGTTTTCTATTGAACAGAATCTTAAAAAGGTAAAGCAATCAGGAAATTGGAGTTGTAGCTGTCTAAAGTGCACTTCCAGTCTGAAAAATCACACGCCCCTAATAAGAAGTAACAGGATACCCAAAAAAAAAAAAATTCCATGAGAGGTTGTGAAGACCATCATACTTTAATCCCTGGATTTTGTGGTTTTGAGGTTTGGGTTGTGTTTAAATATGTTCTTTTCTGTCCCTTCGATTATGAGAATAGCCTTGAGAAGTAGATCTTTAAATGTTTTTGAGTTTGAGGTGATCTGAGCTGGTGTGACTGGGGTGTTTTCAGATCTATTAGGGTAGTTAAGAACTTTTTAAGCTCTGCCACACTCAAGCAGTCATACCACTTTTCACAATGAGCAAAGAGGCTGTGCTACTTCCTTATGTAGAGCTTTGTAGTGACAGCATAAACATCCTCATGTCCTCACATAAAGGAGATTGAGGATTGTGACAAACTGTGGCAGTTACGATGATTAACTAGTGCTGGTAGGTGATCTGCTGTGCTGTGGAAAGGAAGAACAAGCACACTGTTTTTTGAAGAGGTTGTAGAACTTCAGGCACAAAACTACTGTATTAACGAGCACTCTATTGTGACTCACTGGTTTAATTAGAAACACACCGTGTTTATTTGTATCCCTAAAACTAATCAGCTAAATTTACT
This sequence comes from Corvus brachyrhynchos, assembly GCF_000691975.1. NCBI lineage: Eukaryota > Metazoa > Chordata > Aves > Passeriformes > Corvidae > Corvus > Corvus brachyrhynchos. Next base: position 666,609 of record NW_008237444.1, on the reverse strand, counting down.
CCTCCTCTAGGAATATTGAGACCCATCTCATGTTTCAGTGGATCACAGAGGCTAGCATTTTTGTGCTCAACATCATTGTTTGTTTAGAAATGTCACAATTCTCTACCAGATAGCAATTCCCAAATGCAACCCCATGTAAATCAATACAGAGCAGCTTGTTTATCTGGGGAGAGAGGCATCAGTTCAGCAGATTATGAATTTTGAAAAATTAGAGTTTTGTATATGCTGCTTGGTTGTGACCATGGCTGCTAAGGAGCGAATCTGAGCTGACAGGAATTTTTAATGACAGTTTTCACTGCATGCAGTCTTTGCTTAAAACCAAAGGAGCTAACAAAGCAGCACTGGTGCATGGACAGCTAAAGCCCTTCAGTGAAACAGTAGTTCCAGATTAACAAAATGTTGTTATCTACTCTGAACTTCTCACTTGCAGTTCCTTTGCAGGAAATCTTGAAAAATCTTGGGTTTCTCCCTAAATGGCACAGGAACAATTTTCAAAGCTGGAAAAGTTTCCAGGCACTCCTCCTAACCACTTCTAAACTGTGGTTGTCTTAAGACACCATCTTCCTTATTAGTTAAGCTTAAAAAATACCTGTCAAGTCTTATTTACTAAAGATTAATTACATTATTTAATTTTATCATACATTTTCCTGGTGAAGCACAAGTGCGGGAGTTAAGGCAAAACACTGCATCATGGAGACCTAGATGGTGAGGTTTGTGGAGTTTAGTAAGACAGGATGTTTCAAAGCTAGCCACTTTGAATCAGACTTATGTAAGAAAGTTACATATAATAAACAGCTTTTCACAGCTGGATCCTAATGATGTGAAGGTTTACTTCAGGCCTATAGTGCAGGTTTTTTCCTCCTTTGTATGTCGGCATTTAGAAAATAAAGGCATGTTTCTACAAGTTTCCACTTTTTAGAATTGTTTCAAGTTTTTATGATTGAGACTGATTATGTTGGATGTGAGCACATTCCCGATTTTATAAATATGTGATTTTGAAATGAAATACATTACAGTGCTTGCTTTTGTGTAATATGACTACATAAAAACAGTTTGTTCCCCCAAGATCCAAACAAGCAAAATATGTTCTGTATTTACTTCATGGATTCAACCACAAGAAATTTGACCTTATTTGCATAGTTTCTTTTCTTTTGAAAACATGCAATATCCAACATGTTCATCTACCTTGTATTAAAACCACTATAAAAGATGGGGTTTTTTCAGTATGTGACATCTCACACTAATACAAGCCAGACATTTTTGTTTTCTGTATGATGCAATAGCAAAAATCTAATACTTTCAGAAGGTAGAGAAAATTCCGTACTTCAGGTGGCAGTTAATGTTACATGGGAGAAATATGCCTTTGTTTACAGTTGCCAATATTTGTTTATGTGAAACATTATATCTTTATATAATTCTTCATATCCCTCCCATTTAATTTAAGTTATGAAGGTTGTAGAGAGGGGTTACAAGCCAGACTATTGATTTTGCCAGCTTATACCATCTGGAGTTTTTTCTTCCTTAGTCTTAAGTACCAGGAAACAGGGTCAGGAAATCCAGAACTCTGACCATAAAGAATGTGTTTTTCAAAAAAAGTCACGCTAGTTTTAGCAAAGTACAGAGCTGAATTTTTCAGCAGTGCTGACCATTTGGGACTCCACTCAGAATCAGTGGAAACAATCAGTGTGTATAACTGCACACTGGGAAAGAAATCAATAAACCTGCAGTTTACATTTCTGAGACCGAGCAGTACTGATCAAACCAGCTTCCTTGACACCCTTGCACCTCAGTGCATAGAACTGTGACAGGAACAATGGAAGGTGAAGCTAGATCTTGCTTTGAAGACAGGGTAGCTTTATTTAACTGAGTATTTTTTAATGGGCCTAAGGGGTTAAGCAACTTTCATAAAGGGTCTTGAAAGTATGATGAGGGGCTGAACCCTGGGCTCAAATTTGCCAGTGTTGCTCCATGCATTTTTGTACTCTTTTGTATTCTTTTTGGACCTCTGTAATTCCAGAAGCCTCTTTGATATTAAAGTTTGCACAAACTCCTCTAAAGAGTGAAAAAAATTAGCAAAGACTGGCAAAGAGTGATCTAAACAAGTCTGTCTGCCTCTCCAGGGTCAGCCTCAATGACAAGCTCAGCATCATTTTGAAACCACACACCATATCAAACCACAAATCCTAGCATTCCTAAATGGTTCACAATGCAGCTGTGTGTGCAAAGACAAGGAGGTCCATAAGGCCATATTTAAAAGGCATTTGAATACCTAACTATTATTGTCTTAAGCCAAGGTTCGTGAAATAGATTTGGACCTCTGCTTATGGTGTTCTTTTTTCTAGTTAGTAATTTGTTTGCAAACAGAAAAGTTCTTAGAGAAGCAATCTAAATTAAAGTTCTTTCTTTACACAGATAAAAATGCCTGCCTGTAATCTGCCCAGCTGTAGATGAATGAACTAATGATAGGCTCTGCTTTAAGATAAGGAATTGCAGCTCTTCATCTACCTGCTTATTTGGACTGGCTTCCAGAGTTCAGGAAAAAAAGTATCAAATAAGATTTCAAACAAGAAAAGAGATTTCATGGCCCAGCTTCTTCTCTAGTGGATTTGGAGAGCTAGGCTTCTGAGAGTCTATCCGCCAAAGCAACACAATGCATGAAAAGATAATCACTAGGGATGCTGAGGAAAGAAACAAGTATTAAGTGTTTAAAAAAAGCACAGCAATCAGTGTCTGGGTGGATGTGTTTTCCTGAGCTTACCATGAAGTCCAGTTAACCTTGTTAACCACTCAGTGGAAGGATGCCAACATCTATGACACCAAAACAGGTGATTCCTGAAGGTTCTGCATACTCTGAAGCTCCTTCTGGCCCGGTGCTTTTTAGGGTTCACTCAGCATCCTGACCTGGGGTTTGGTCCCTTGCCAAGCTGACTGGCAGTTGTGAAAGCAAACAAAACATAGATTGGTTGGAGTGTCCTATCAGTATGTTGTATTTTGAGAAGGGTAAAGGTGTACTAATATTTCTAGCCCTAAATTAATATGAGTAACTCTAAAACAAATTATTCCAGTTGGAATGCAGACCAGGTGCATGATATTTTCAGTTTTCCTGTTAAATAGAAGTGAATGTCTGCAAAAGGGAGAAATAATCTCTCTGGGGTTTTTTTAGGAGTGGGAGGGCAGCTACATGTTGCAACATGGACATTTTTTTCAGCTGAAGCCTTCCTTATTTGGGATTTTAAAATGTATTTTCCTCCTACTTTCCACACAGCAGGACACGTGTATTGTTTCCTGGAATTGGAATGATCACCCATTGTTATCCAGATAGCTTTAGCCAAGCATTACTTTCAAGCAGCAATATCCCATGAGAATTTAATCTCCAGAAAAAGAGAACCTGTATTAGAATGCAGTTCCTCAGAGTTCACAAATTGCTATTAGAATAGCAACGTTCCACGTGCTTGCTGAGACATGGTAAGTAAACCAGAAGGAAAGACAAGTCACTCCATGAGCAGCAGAACTAGTGAAGCCTGATTTCCTCCAGAGCCATGCACTCTGTCACCCAACACCACTCCGTACAACAAGCCAGTTTCCCTTCCAGTATCCCAGGAGATGTGCATCTCAGTAACTTGAGAACTTCCTGTGCTTGCAGTGTTTCCAGTTCACCACTTGCCTCTATATTCTCTTCTCTTTTCCCACCCCCTGTGTTTCTGAGGTGAGGGGAGAGATACTGGCTCAGTTAGGAACAGTCTGATGAGCCAGGCAGTGCCATGTGCCCAGGGGACAGCCAAAGCACATGGGATGCCACGCAATGCCAAAGGGAATGGTGTGTAGGAGTTCCCTCAGCAAGAATACTGGGTTTTGTTTTCTTTCTCTGTAGATACATAACATAATTAATTGGGTAATTAAATGTCTTTGCGATGTCTGGTTTTGTCACACAGGCTGAAATGGATCAACAGATTGAAAAGTGAGGAGGAGAGACTGAAAAAACTTTCTTCCTTAGACAGATATGCTGGTAGTGTACCTGCCATTTAGCACTGAAAGATATAGCATTAGCTATTTGAGACATCTGGATGGCACATAATGATTATAGTATGGAAACTCAAATAAATAAATAAACAAACAATTAGTTATCTACTGCAGCTGGGTAATTCAGTGGGTATGAAGTTTAGCATAAAAAACAACTGGCTGCCCTCTCATGTTGTTGAGCTGGAGGGTTCATCTATAAATTAGTAAATGGACTCAGTGTCCGCTCTTCTTTCCTTAGTCTTAGTTATATGATGTATCTAGAACAAAAGTTGAGCTCTACAGATTCTCTTTTTGAAGTTTGTGCTCTGTTTAATAGAGTAACCAAATCTATCTGACTTCCCAGAAGACTTATTATTTAGAATTGGATAAATGTATTTAGGGTTTGGAAAGTTTTATTTGTTTTCTTCACCCAGCCATGCTAACTGTGTTCTAACAAATAAACACAGGTATATGAAGTAATTTTTAAAAAAAAATTCTAATACATTGTGTTTATGGGAGTTGAGATGTCATAATCACGTTGCATATGTTA
>NW_008237444.1:653407-662049 GCF_000691975.1 Corvus brachyrhynchos | reverse complement strand
TGAATACAAAGCGAGCTTCTTCTTTTATGAATTTATTTCCTTCCTTTATATATAAATTTTCTTTCGCTATGGATCCTCACATAAGGCAATGGTTTATTTTAAGTCCTTTCTACTATTTCTTGCTAGGATTTAAAACTTGAGTCATTATATTTTATATAATCCACATCACTGTAAGTGCTGTAACTTGATTACTCCCCAGAGGTCTCTTCATGTTGATCACATTGGGATAGCTTCCTTCATGTGGCTAGGGCAATTATATTAAAGTCTGAAGAACCAAGACTGTATTCTTTGAAAAGTGGCTGGGTCTGAAATATAAGCTATTCCATACTGTAGTAAATGCCATGTAATGGAAACATAAAAATAACTAACTTGAAAGATTCAAAATTATATATGTTTTTTTGCAGCTCACAGAGTAACTTTTAATAACTGCTGGTACAGCTGTTACAAATAAAATATGCTTTCTGATTCAGTTGCTTACTTTTTTTGGATGACAAAGTTACTTAATAGACAGTCCTTTGCTTTCAAAGAAATTAAAAATTCTGGAGAATTAAATACGTATTTATCTATTTATTGCAAACAGAACTAAGCATCTGTCTATTTCAGCTAAGATACTTAGTTCACTCTCTGAATGCCTACAGCAAAGTTTACTTCTTTGTGCAGGTGAAGAATTTTGATTGGTTTTTTTCCTAATCCTCAATTCCTCTGTTTTATTCTCTTTTCTCTTGTACCGAATACAAAAGGTCCATTTGTCTTTAACAATTGATTGAACCAAGAGTTGTGTATTGTATATGTCCATTGTGCCTTTTTAGTAGCCTGTAGTAGTTTGTAGTTTTAGTAGCCTCTAGCTGTTGCTTCTACTCATTATTTCTCAAGAATTTTTAGTAGCCTTTAGTTATTGTTCCTACTCATTATTACCTTGCCTTACCTGCTCTGCCTGTGTCACAGAATGCTCTTCAGAGTTGGATAGACTTTATCAAACATGATATCACTCCTTTATAAAGCCTCCTGCTAGGTCTTGTCATTTGTGCATGAGGGATTGCAGATTGCTCATCAATCTGAGATTCCAAGCTGACTGCTTGTGCCAAAGTGTCTCCTGCCTCTCTTCCCCTGTCCTGGGAGGACTCAGCCTTAGCAATCCATTAAAAAGTGCAAGGCTAAGGCAGATAAGCCGCAAGACAAAGTGGAAATGAAAAGGGGCTCCTGAGGTCCAGAGACAGATGCAGTGTAGAAAGTGTGAAAGTGTAATTCAAGACAACAACCTTGCGCTGCTCCTCAGTTTTTTATAGGACCTGGAGCATGCCAATACATCCTCATACAGTATCTCTGCTTTTCCCTGACCTCTGAGCATAGAAAAGGGTTGCTAGCCTGTGAAAATGGCTGTGCCCTACAACTGTAGAGCTTAGCTGTGTTTTGATGGGTTTGGCTTTATTGGTTACTGAACAACAGAATGTAAATCTTGGGCTATGCTTTCTCCCCAAGGTTCTCTATTCCCATGACTGCACGTGACTATTCCCTGTCTGCAAAGTCTTCTACTGCTAAGACCATGGTCTCTCCCTCACTTTTCAAACGCAGATAAATTAACCACAGGATCACTGAACCCAAAGAGACCTCATGTCTTTCCTGGTATACAGCTGAATGGACCTGATGACTACATCAGCCATTTTACTGGAGCAGTTTTCAGGTGTTTTCTAAATCTTCATCTGCCCTGTGCTGTCCATTGTAAGCAACAACAATTTAATATGTAGAGAGCCAAATGACAGGCCTTTTTGAATACTCCTAGGCAGTATATGCTGTATATGCTCCTCTTCCTGAGGAGTTTGGGCATGCAGCCAGTTTATTTAAAGGCATCTAAGTTTTCTCTGTTGAACAGCCTAAGATGATAAATGCTAAAGTGGTAAACTGCTAACATGTATAGGTCTGGGACCAAGTGTCTCCAAACACATGGTAAAGTCAGCATTGTGCCTCTGCCAACTGCTCTCTTTTTCTTACCATGTGCTGGCAAGGAGTCTGTGGCTCTTTCAGTATATCCTGTCTCTTGATCAAAACCAAAAGCTTGTTATAGCCTGTACATTGTGCAGAAGCCTTCCCAACCATTCCATAAATCCTTTACATTTTTCCACATGCAGATGGTTTACATTTTCCATTCTCACCTATATCTGCATTGAATAAAGTTTTTTATCTTACAGTGACTTCAACTGAAAAATAAGCACCCATCCATTATACCATTATACCATGTTTCTTAATTTGAGAAAGAGTCTGAGGAGTACTCTTACAAGTTTATTACCTTTGCCTTGGAAAGCTTAGGACTTTATAAACCTCTTTGACATGAAGTATTCATTGGGGGTTCTATAGGGGTTAAGAATCAATAATTTACGTGGGGTTCCTTCTGCACTTCCTAGTCAAAAACCTCAGAGGTGGAGGGTATTTTTTCTTGATTTTTCTGGGCTCAGAAGAAATTGTAATATTGATGTGGTTCAGAAAAAGATGATTAAGTACTCTTCCCATTTGCTTCTCCAAGAGTGCTTTCTTTGTTTTTATACTATAACAAGACAAGTGCCTTCTTCAGTCAGTGCTGCCAAGAAGTGGGTGTAGCCCCCATGCAGGTCATTAATTCATTAATTCAACAGAGTCTAAACACAAAGTTTAGAAGGCAAAGTCATATCACTTGCAGTAATTTGGCGTTATCCCAGTATTCATGATAAGAAACAGTTTTGTTATGTTAACCCAGGGTTTGGTCTGGCTTGTCAGCCCTTGAAGGTCTGGATTTTAACTGGGAAGAGTACCGTGCTAGACTGTCACTCAGAAAATGATACTGCACAGGCATTGACAGTATTTACATGGCATTTAGAGAAGCAAATAATTCATTAAATATGAATGGAAACGAGACAATTATCACTTCATCATTGTTTCCTTTTTTCCACTCTCTGTATTTCCTCTTCAGGGGGATGGGAAACGTTCATATTCTTTTCCTTTGCTCTCACAGACCATAACATTGGCTCAGCACAGGAGGGGGTGAACAGCTGCATGAAGCCAGGAAAAAATAATCAAGACTGAAGGAGGACAGGAAATTTTAAAACCAGTGCTGCCACTAGAGACGTGTAAGATGACATTGCACCTTCCACAGAGCTGAAGATTTGCTAACATACCAGAACTCTCACAGAGATGTTCTGCATGTGTGTATATATCACACGCCCAGAAAGCACAGAGTTGGCTGCAGCAATAAATCCAATTGGTGAAAAGTTCCAGCATTTCTACATATTTTTCTTTTCACTTTAGTTGAAGGGTCTTTGCTGAACTCCAAATGCTTCACTTCAAATTTAGAGCCTTGTAGATATTTTTGTGTCTTTTTTAAATAGTATATTTATTTTATCATTATATATCTGTTAAGAATGTTTTTTTGAAAGAAGTACTGTAGATATTTTAGTAGTAAGTATGTTAAACTTTATTCAGTAAATTAATTACAGAGTTAGGAAGTTACAGTCATTACTTAATTGTTCACTGTTTCATAAATGATATTAAAAATTATGACTGTCAAATTAAAATGTGAACAATTTAAAACACATTTCAAAATTAAACAACTTTGAAATTATACAGTCTGGTACTTCTGAATGTTTTGTTTCACGTTAACTCAAAGTATCACTTTAGTATTTCTCACCAAAATTAGTGTTTCCTGTTTGTTGCTCAAGATACACACATATTCTACGTCTGCTATGTGCCAAGATTTGTGTGGGTGGGTGTGCTAGCTAACAGCTGTACCTATGAACTTCTGTCTGCAGTGGGCAAGAGTAGAGCTAGGGATGCAGCCTTGAGCATGCCATCTCAGTTGTGAGAGGCTTTTGAAGAGTAAGTAAAGAAACAATAGAATAAAAAAAAGTCAGAGGAGAAGAAACAGCTGTGATACCAGGATGCAAGCCCCCAGTATTATTTTGCTACTTACAGTCTCTGTTGCTGGTTATTTGGTGCTTACCTGTTTTGCTGGACCTCAGCAAGCTGTGCACTTGCGCAGTTTTTCTTCATTTCACCAGATGGTTCCAGTGAATTTCATGGTCAAGATCTGATTCCCAAGGCTGTTAGAGGGGCTGGTCCTTTCTGTCTGGTAAGATGCTTACTTAGCTCTATCGATTTTCTGATTCTGCAGTTAATTTGTTGTGGTAATCCATTTTACACAGAACAGGTTAGATACTTTTGGAAGCAACCACAAAAACTTCCTAGGCTTACTAGAGAGAGGCATGTTTACATGAAGCATTCAGTGTAAAAGTTGTAACATTAGACCTCTACTAATTTCTCTTTTGGTTTTGAGTCAACAATATTTCTACAAACATTAAAACATGTAACGCAAATAAGGCATCAGTCATTCAGAATTTCCTCTCTTTTTTTCCACCCCTCCTGTTGGAACTCTGGTGTTCCAGTTCTCTGACTATTTGGACCATTCCTGGAATTCTTGTTTTTAATTTAAAAGTTCCAGAAATGTTGTTGTGCAGCTTGTCTGCATCTTTTTTTTGCAATTGAAAATGAAATCACTTTGCTGACAGAATTTACAATATAGAATAAGAGAATCTCTAACTGTCCTAACCAGCTGTGCATGTTCACATTCATGAATCTAAAAGTGTGTGCAAAAGTTGTGGCATGTTGTGAAGGTATCCTGAGCTCTCTTTCAGTATCAGACAGCAGAAAAGTAATAATGTGCATATACTTAGAGCAGCGTGATGCCAGACTTTTAAAAAGGGGTTATCAGAAATTTATGCTCTTTTAATTGGCAATATATATGACGTTCCTCAATTAGAGATGTATGGACACCTTCCTTTTACCTGTAACATTCATACTTTGACGTGCCTTCATCCCAAACTTCTTTCCAGTTCCAAATCTGTCACTCAGTTCCCACCACATGACCTCTTTCCCCTTCTGCTGATTTCAGGAAAGCTGCTTTTTTTGGCACAACAGGCATGGCAAGGGCAAGTGGTGGTGTGGCAAACCACTACACCAGCCATGACAGGTACCCTCAGATTCTGCATGTGAGGCATTTGTGCTTGGCAGGTTAGATGGTAGATGAGGCAATAGGCTCATTTTGGTGTCTGTGACCCGTTTTCTTCACCTGCTGGTGAGTATCATTATTTCACAACTGCTGGATAGATATGTGGATGATAAAAACTGTGAGGTCCTCTACAGCCCTGGATATATAACTCTAACAGGAGCTCAGGCAAGGAAAACTGATGGCTGCAGAAGTGGGAGATGTCTCCCCATGGAGAACTTTTACCTTGGTCCTATCTTCCCTGTGCAGTGGTTCATTGTCTCACTGAGCTGTGAGCTGCTGGGGTAGTGGGGAACCTTCCTGAATTGACCCTCTCTGATGGTATTAAGGCATACAGCAGAGCAACAGAGATATCAATAACAGTAAACACAGTTAGGCAAAAGTTAGCTTGTTTGCAGTTTTAGGAGGACAGTCATGATGTTAAAATGCAGTTACCATTCCCCATGGTGAAGTCTTCAGCTCTTGCCTGCTATGATCACATCACATCGTTTTAGGGTTGACACAATGAATTTGGGATGAGTACTGAGATAATTCTTGGGATACACTCCAAAATTCATTATTTCTGCTACATACCCACAGCAAGGAATCATTAAGATATTTGAAGCAATCCCTGACTGCCATTTTACAATACAATAAAATATGTTTATGCAACTGAAGTGTCTATTATGTGAGAGAAGGAAAAGAATGATTAAGTAGTATAACAAAAGTGGCATACTACCAGGGATTTGGCTCACTTGCACTTTTCATAAATACAACTGTGTTAACTAAACTTCGAAAATATTTTCAGTTTGAGACATAAAAAATGTATATATGCAGTAGTTCTGGTTTTGAGATGGAGTCCTGAATAGCTGTATTTGGTTCAATAACTTTGTTTGGGATATTCCCCCTAATATTCTTTTGAAAAACTACTTCTTGTTGTAGAAGATTCTCTAGCAACAGGATTAACCCCATAATATACAGAATATGATCAGAGGGAAGTAAAGAAGCTGAGAATGGAGTAAGCCATTACAGTAAGTGTAACCTGGTGTGCATTACCATTCAAACAGAATTATTTAAGGGAAACTTAATTACCAAGGGAAAAGAATATGTATCAGGAGAGGCAGCTAGTGAAGAGGTGATGGAAGGGGTAAGGTGAGACAGCTCTTAGTTTGGAAGGTGTATTGTCCACTGTGCTCTGTATTGCTTTTTACACCTGACAATGTCTTCCTGGCCCAGAGAAGTAGTGGTTTAATACTGTACACCCATATAACACCAAATTAATTGCATTGCTGTCTATATAATTTCCTGACTAATCAGCACCCACTCTTTATCTTATGACAGTATTGTCCAGGGATTATGATCCAGAGACTTGCAGAAAGAACTCCATTGGGATGAGATCTGCATTTGCCCTTTGTGCTTCCTAAGTCTAAATGGAGGTAAGATGATAGAGTTCAATGTTTGAGATTTCCATGTACTTTGAAATTAAATTGGACAGACTGTTGTAAAGGTTCTAATGTACTCTTGTTTGTATCCAACTTTAAGAAACTGCTCACAAAGGTCTCTTTGTTCAGTAAAGGTGGGATGTCTCAGCCTTCACCTGCACCATACTTGGGGAAATCTTTGCTTAATATGTTTTAATGTAATCTTTGTGATAGAGGGGTGTCCCAATTACATGTTGTGTGTCGTCTTTACTTTGAAATATGTTATCTCTGGTCTGACCAAGATGCAGAACAGGCAAAAGGGGAATCAGCAAAATGTGTGTAATGTCACTCTGCACAGTGGTTTCCAAAAATTTGCTGCAGCAGAAGGCCAGTGCTGGTGTCATTTTTTGACAGCCCTGGAATTATTTTCTTGCCTTTCACAATTCATGCCAAAATCATTCTGTGTTGTAGTGCTTTCACTTTTCTTGTTGCTCTTTCCTCTGCATTTTGAAATGTCTTGATTTATGGAAGAATACCCTACTGAGGCTCAAGGTAGTTAAGCTAGTTGTTGGTGATGTGTACTCTCTCTATGCTGAGCTTCATCTTTGTCTATCAACCACAGCAGGAAAAAGCCTTTCCTGTGAAGTGTCTGTTTATAACCTCTAAGGTGCCATCAGCTTAAGCAGAGTATGGAACAGTAGCCCACTGAAGGGGAAAGAGAACACTTTGTTCTGTTACAAAAAGGAACACTTCAGAGTTCACATTTTATTGGCACATGCATTATTTTGTGCACATGGTGAGGGAAGAAGTCATGCAACGAGGGACCAAGGGAATATTAAATGAGTCAACGAATTGAGGAGGTGCTTGAAAGGGGTAATCAAAACCAGGAGGGTTTGTTACTTCAGAAAAGGAAACACTACAAAGAATAGGCTGTTCATCCTGGACATCATTTGAAATGCGCATGAAATGGGTGTGGATTTGGTAATAAAAGCTGAGTTTGCTTGACAATCTTTCAATAGCTTACCATGAGTTCCCAGAACAAAAGTTATTTTAAACTTCCCTTTTGTAAATGAGCCCATGATAATCCTGGTATAGTTATGTTGGATATCTGCTTGAGCTTTGAGGTTTATCTCTTCTGAAGTGCGACCTTCAGGGGGTGGGACATGGATCTTGTGGGGTTCAGTTTTAAATTCTGGTTAAAACTGAAGCTGGGATCAGACATCCTTCATTCCAGTCAGAAGTGACCCCAGGCAAGAAAATTAAGACCCATTCATAACCCAAGGAACTGAAAATGAGTGCATGTCCTATGATCTGTGATGTGTGCACTGGTCCCTCCAGAACCAGGTGGACTGATGTGAGGACAGGGGTGGTGCACAACGCCTGCAAGTGAGATTTAATGGTAAGTTGGTATTTAAGATGACTCAGAGTCAGTATGATACCAGGCCAATAAAGGAATTATAGGGAGCCAAAGGGTTCCTTCAAGATGTGAATGAAACAGTTTGGCACCACTATGGGATAAGAGTCTTAAGGACTGAAGTTCAGCAAAAATACATCAAGAGTTTCTCTCTCCAAGTTACTGAGTGTATTATAAATTTACCAGAAGTCACTAACTAACACTTCAACACATAATTCTGGCCTGTGAGGTCCGGTGACCACAGCAGATCATCCCAAAGGTGGTGGGAAGGGAAGAATCCTGGGGCCCCCCTTCTTTTGAGTGGCTAGCACTACAAAACCATGCTCTCCTGCAATGTCAGCATTGACCTTCTCATGGGCTGAAGCTTTGAATACTTTGCCAGGATGTCCTTGCTTTTTCCATGGTATTTGTTTTGGTTTATCTGCCTGCTAGGCTCCCCTCTTCCCTCACCTCACAACTAGATTTGCTAATTTCAGTGAAGACTGTGGTTAGCAGCCCATTTCTATACTTCATTGATGTCATTTTTCTGTTTCCAGAACAAACTAATAACATATGTTGCATGCACCCAAACTTTCTCAGGTTGAATCTGTCTTAGTTTTCAGTCATTTCTCAGTTGTGGGTTAGGATTTTTGGCATGGAGACTGTGTTTCTGTCACCCCTGTACCAGAGATGAAGAATTTGGGATGCTCCTTTTTGTGACATGTCCCTCTGTCTCTCATAGATATTTGATAGTTTCACGGTTTAGATTGATCATAATGGCACAAGTTCCTCATCTTGACTTCATAACAAAACTAGCATT
>NW_008237444.1:646815-653222 GCF_000691975.1 Corvus brachyrhynchos | reverse complement strand
CTTTGATGATTTAGAAAATATTCACTGAATGAGCTAGTGGCATAACTAGTGGTAGCCTGCTGCCTTCTAGGCCCAGTGCCTTCCTACCATTTCTCCTCACCTTGCCATCAGCTTGGAGTCTTCTCACTGATCTTCATATCACTATTGCCATCGTCCTCAGAAGTGCGTCCTGACTGTGCTCTCCTGAGACTTTTCCCATATCAGCTCAAAAACCACCACAGCACACTTAGGAGTTGGTGGCATGGGTCAGCCTGCAGTCCCACACAAGTCTACAAAAAGATCAGAAATGCTTCCAACTCTATTATTGCCACTGAGCTGTTCTCAAAGGCATCTGCTGTATCATTAGTCCGGAAAGAAAATCTTGCTTTTGTAGCTCTAGCTTTTCAAACACAGACAAATGCACAGAAGTGTTTTATTGGGTTTCTTCTTTGTCTGGTTTTTGGGGTTTTGTTTTGGGTTGTTTGGTTGGTTTTTTTGTTTGTTTGTTTGATTAATATAAAGAGCTACCCAAAGGCTCGTCCACATCCTTTATTTTGTTATGATCTTTTCTGCACCAAAGACAGGGTCTAGTAGCCAGCAGCATTATTATTTTACACACACTAATTTGAAGTGAAAAATGTATTCCTCTTGTGAGTAGGGATGTCCTATTTCTGTATCTCATTTTATGTCACATTCTTTGTAGAAGACTGATTTGTACAAGAGCTAAGGTTACATTCCCTCCTCAGGTCCATCCATGCAAAATGTTTATTAATTATATTTTATAATTTATGCATTTTGAGACTCTTCCACGATACATGTTTTCTTGAGACAGGTCACATGTCACCAAGTACAGAGATTTGCCAAAAATATTGAAACTCTTTGCCAGCAAATCACACAGGCTTCAGGAGATATATATTTTTTTTTTTTTTTCAATTGTCTCATTGGCTCAGAGTGTTTGGAGATCAGATGAGGTTAGATTTAGGGTTTGTCAGAGCAAACCTGGCAAGTAGAAATTAAGAACTGCAATGGGATTGCAAGCTGCACCACAAGAATTCTAAACTGGTACTGTGGTCTGAGATGCCAGAAGAACATACTAAGGGGTTAAACAGGAGACCTGCTTTATTCCATTTATAAATCAGGCTCAAACCTTAGTACATTTCCGCCAAAGGCCTGCCAGAAAGAGGCCCTGGAAAACAGGCTGTCTAGGGTCTGTAGGGAGAAACAGAGCTCTGGCCAATTTGATCACAAGTTGACACGTAGCCACATTCTGCAGTGAAGCACAGGTTTGTTGGACCAGTAAGGAAGGGAAAGTGTTGTGAACTTCTTCAAGAAGTCTATCTTTCAAAATACGAAACCAGAATCTGGGAGTAAAGATGATGTGTAAGCTTTATATCTGTTGAAGTCTTGGGTGTTTAAGTCTCTGTCATGGGAATTCCCACCAGTAATCTTCAGGTCTGACTGGCTTAGTGAATATTTTAATGGCAAAAAAAATGTGAAGAAACAACGGTCCTCATTTCTCAGAAATTTTTGAAAATCTGACACATCTCAAAATGTGGCAAACAGTTTATAATCTTAGAAGACAGATTTAAAACAATATTTCAGAATGTGAAGTGTATATATATATATATATTTTTTTTTTTTAAAATGATGATGAGCCAGCAGAGCTTGCTGTAGATGTGCAGTAATAGGGAACTGTTGCAGAGCTAGCTCCCAGTACAGAAAAAGCAAGTATTTTCTTAGGAAAATGGGCTAGGAAAGATTAAGTTGACATTTATAGATGTGGGGACCTTAAAGAAGTGGATCTGTAGAGCAAAGCAGTCGGTACAGAGGACCCAGTCCCCAAACCATGTGTATTTCCAGGGACTTAACTTTGGATTAGCTGTGATGACCTGGACCTCTCTCTTCAGTGTCCTGGACTGAAGGCCCATCAGTGGCTGGAGTGCACAATGTACTCCAGGAGAGAGGCTTCAAAAGTCCTGACAGAGACTGAGCATGGCTCACTGTTCTGGAGAGCCGGACTGGCTGGCACCAGCCTAGTGCAGATGAAGAGGTTATTTCCAGCAGGAACAGCCATGGCTTTCTCTTCTGCTGTCCTCCTGTCCTAACAGGAAAGCAAGCTGGACACGCTAAGGTTCTGCTTGTTTTCCTTTCAGCTCCCTCTGCAGCTCTAAGGCTGAAGTAAGCTTTGTGAACCATTTCCTGTACTTGGCTGTTGCAATCTTAGGCTTGCATACCATCCAAGAGCCCTCCTTGCAACAAAAGCACATGAAATGAGAGAAGACACGCAGGTCTTTGACCCAACTCTTTGGTCCAACTCCATCGGTGAGAAAAAGTTTACAGTATCCCAATACGTCAATTTTTCAAAGTTTTACTTGATATTCCTCCTAGAGAGCTGATAAATCTCAGTATGACAAGCACTCAGGGGACAAATACTACATTCCTGGTTAATTTCAGTGAAGCTCCCAGAAAAATAATGGACATCTAAAAGCTTGTAAAACATATAATAAAAAGAGCCAACAATTCAAAAAATGATACCATTCATCATATTAAGCAATTTCAATCTACTAACCACTTTCATACAGTCTGACAGGATGCAAGCCTGAAAGTGTTTGCATATTTGGGGAAAAGCTGATACCTCTACAAGTTGTTTTTAAGTGCAGTAGCAATCAGAAAACATTAAACTTCACAAGAGAAGAAGTTAAATGGTGTCTGGAACAAAGTTTCGTGGATACACTCATCCTTTTTTTATTAAATCCTCAAGAATTTTCTTTCAAAACTTCATTCCAGAGTGCATTGTTCCAATGTTTTTTTTCTCGCTAAGTGGACTGGTGAAGATGTGATGTTTCTCTGCCATAGAGCCTCAGTTGCAAGACTTAGTTTATCAGCCCTATCGACTGCCTGCCACAGCTTCAAAGCCAGGTGATAGAATCACCAGCTACTAAAAAAAAATCTTATAAAAATGCAGCCTCCTTAATTGTCATCTTCTGCTCATATTCTGGTTAGTGGTGGTTTTCCTGCCAGCTGTGCATACTTCTTGGTTACTTTTTACACTGTTCTCTGGATCTCTTCACGTTTCCTGGAAATGCTTTCCTGAGCCTCCCTGAGGAGGAGGTGGTTCTACCATGTGTCCTACCTTCAAACAGGGCTGCAGGTCTTTCTGGCTTCGAGTACCCTCAGCTCTTTGGAGGGAGTCTTCTGCACTGTGACTCTGCTCACTGGACACACTGTCATTTTGTCCAACCCCAGTTATATGATGCATCATTATTCTATTTTACCCATACTATTTAGGGACTGCTCTGTTGTCCTTCACAAGCAGAAGTACCCAAAGAAATAGCTTTGTTTTGCTCCAGTGGCTGTTCTTTCTCCAGTGGTGGGAGCTGTTGCTCCTACCCACCATTTGCTCTGCAGACCCAAACCATCTCAGTAGTACCTAGATCTACAAAGGCAGTCAGCAAGGCCCTGGCAAACAGCTCACAGCTCATCCATAAAATGAGAACAGAATTTACAAACAAACTTTTGCATGGTTTCATTGTCTGCAAGACAGAGGATCATCAGTGGCCTGTCAGTCTGAAACACCAAGGAACATATTTAATTAAAGCTTGGGTGAAAAATTATTCCAGTTATAGATCATACATCATTACCAAAAATGGTAGTATTTCAAGCATGCTTCCCTTCATACAGCTTTTTAATTAGATGTATCACTTGTTGTGGTGAAAGCGCTTTATTTGCTCGTATAGTGACCACCACAAAGTGACACCTCACTCAAAATCATTAACCTGAATTTTCAGTTTCATGCTTTTTGATGACATTGTAATGCTTGGTCAAATTTGACCCTTTAAAATTTGAAATCTTCTCCACACTGCCTTTCTGTATTGCACTGTACTGGCCAGTTAAGACAGTCCTGTCAACACAAATACAGATCCATGTTCAGTTGCTACTGTGACAATTTGTCAACTTAATATCCACTCACAGTTCTGTACCAGGAGTGTACAAAATCTCTTGAGGGCAAAACCAGTGAAACAGAGTCTGTTGGGGAGTTTGTTTGTTGGTCTGGGTTGCTTGTTTGTTTGTTTTGTGGTGGTGTTGTTGATAATTCTAGTTACTTGGTAAGAGGTATCACGTGTGTTGAGTTTCATATTGAAGACACATACTCCATAAAGAATGTGTTAATCCTGAGTCCATAGGAAAGCTGAGAACTTCTTTAATGTGCCCAGACAGAAGACGAGGTCCTCAGCTGCTCATGATTTGTTCATCTGTATAAAACTTATTTGCAGCTATGCTAACTGTGCATGTCCATCTGTAGCTCACACTTCCTACTTCAGATGGCTGTGAAACATCCTGAAGGATCCACTTATTTGGACCTTCAGAGCAATTGTACAAGTTTGCAACGTCAGCATCTTCTATGGAAGAGCTCCTGCCACAGATGCTCCCAGGCATTACAACATTTTTGGCTCTGATACATTATTGTTAAAGAAGGAGAATAAATGATGTAGAGCAAATTACAGTGTGTGAAATGAGCAGACCAAGTTTAAAAAACAAGGGGGCAGGGGGATTTCACTGTGCACGTGGATTCCTTGTGCCTAGAAATTATGACCTTGTAAATACAGAATATAATACAAGAAATATCAGGCACTTCCCCAAAATCTGAAGAAGAAACACAATCAGATCTGTTGAAAAAAAAAAGTTACAGGAGTGCTGATCACCCTTGACTGAATGCTGGAATTGGCATATAAGGCATCACTCATTCTCAAGTTAGATTGAACAAATCACTAAGAATGTGATTTAGGGAATCATCTTTTAGCATAAAAAATATTTCACATTGCTTAAACATGTGTTTTCCTTTTTGTTTGGTATTCAATATATATGATTTATGATGGTATTACAATATTTTTTATGAAAGCAGTGCTATTAACCTTAAAATCTTGAAAAACTTTAGGGGACGGTACCTGTAATATTTTGCAACTTGAAATATGTCAGATTTCCTGGCCAGCTTCCACAGGAAGTGTTCTTTACCTTACTGCACCTTAAGAGATAGTAGACTCCATGCCATCATATGTGACCTTTCTCTGTTGTTCAAAATTTAGAGGACACCAACAAGACTTTGAACAGCTGGTGAGCATGGCACAGACTCCATCCTCTGAAACAAGATGGTAAAGTTTGTCAGATGCTTTGGTACTCTTCAAAGCAACAGAACTGTCTGACTTCTATTATAACAAGTGATCTGTTTCTATTTTCAGATATGTATTAAAGGCTTCTTCTGACTTAAATACAAGCCTCCTGTTTCTGTCCAAGGTCAAGATTTGATCTGTGCTATGGCCTGAATAAATACCTGTGCCTCGCTTGCCATGGTCAGATGGCCTGGCTTGCCCAGGAGCTCCTGCATCTTCAGCTCCAGAAGCATGTCATTCAGATGTCTTAACTTGGCAAAGTTCAGCAGAAGGGATGAACTGTAACATTAGCACCAGAAACTCCTCACACGTTTTGTATTGCATGCAATCTATTTTCCCATTTGTAACATTCCCTGGTATATGTGTTCCCACCAGGAGGGGAATGCCCAGTTGTGGCATTCACCCATCACTCATTTTGTGAGATTATAAATTATTTGAGAGGAAAAGGTAGTTAAACAACACTTTTAAAAACATTTATTCTAAGTCCTTACTATTGTGGGTTTATTATGTGTCAATAGAGGAAAGTAGCAGGTTTGAATTCTCCACTGAAAATAAGAGAAAATAAAGTGTAATTTACAGACATGAACTGTAAACTTTGAAACATATCCTGCACTGTTAATAAGGGCAACCTTCCCATGGGGTCTGCACTACTTACTTATCACAGAGAAGTTCTGCTTCTTTTTGCAGAAGTGGAATAAAAAGCCCCAGTTTTAATTTTGCCTTGTTTTGAGGAGTTGAGTGGATGTGAATGGCTTTACTGAAAATTGTTGAGGATGAATAAAAAAAAAATTGAAAAACTGGACATGGAAATCCTCCTTAATTTTCTACAACATCTGTGCTTTTCCTCCCATCATGTCCTTCTCTGCAGTGCTGTCGTTTCTATTCTGATCTTTCTGGGAGCCCATTCTCCCTACCCAGTCTTCCTAGTGTGTCAGTGCTTCCATGGGATGGACCAGCTCTTTGGACTGGCACAACAAAGATACTTTCCTAAACACCTGGTTACATTTTCTGTGAAATATTTCAAGTGGCATGCAGCAGGTCATACTTGTTGGAGGGTGGTCAGTTCAGGGCTGCAGGTCTGGCAACCTCCAAGAAGCTGGCTGGACATAATTCTTAAGTCTTAATAGGAGAGCAATATGATGGATCTTGTAAAACACGCTAGGAGAAAAGGGAGAGGCTGCTGATTTGCAAGGTCAAGAGTAGCATTATGTGAGGCATGTGCAAGGGTGGTTAAGTGGTGCAGAGGCCTGAACCAGGGAA
>NW_008237444.1:645548-646690 GCF_000691975.1 Corvus brachyrhynchos | reverse complement strand
AGCATATGGGTCGGGAGGATTGGAGTAAATGAAAACCAAATGCGAATAGAAGCATGGGAACAGAAACATACAAGTCAAGCTGTGTGGAAAAAGGAAACAAGATGGGTGAGCCAGCACCAGAAGACAGTGTGTTGTGAACCTAATGGGCAACAGCAGCAAAGGCATTGAGGCAGGCAGCAGATGAGGCAAGAAGAGTGGGAGAGATGCAACCAGTGGAACAAGCTGTCAGAGGGGATCTCCGCATCCGTCAAGCGACAGGAAAACAGATCATAGTCTTCTGCTGGAACAAGAAATTTTCACAGTGCAATGGCTCAGAGCTATTCCCTAGACCTGGAGCAGCCAGCCTGGCTGTACCCAGCATGAGGAAAGCAAGACCTGTATTCTGTATATGACAACAGGAAAAGTTATTTCTCTCAATTAACAACTAAATTAGCAGGAGAGACAACCTTTAGAATTAGATCATTGAGTGAAGTTGCTTTAACTCTAGTGACAAAACAGCTGTAATACCTAATCCAACGCCTCAATTTTACAAACAGAGATGTTTGGTGTTGAAGGTAGCTCTTGTATGGACTACAAGCCCCAGGAAATTGTCTTGGGTTTAAGACAATGTGGGGGGTGTGTGTTGTTTAGAAGTAAATTAAAAAGTAAAAAAAAGGAAACAAAAGGAGGGGAAAACCCTGCTTGTAATCATAATTACAAAGTGTCTGAGGCAATGACACCCAAGAGCCACTGTTCCTGGCTTCTGCTCCCATTAATGCATGGCTCATCGTTACTTAAAAAAGGAGCTGCAACTGAGAAAAAAAACACCAGGCAAATTTTACAAGGTTTCATTTTTCAATATGGCTGGCAATCCAGCCCCAACTGGCAAACCCTTTAAGTATGTGTTTAACTGGGAACACAGGATTAATCCTCTTGATTGTAATGGGGTTAACTATGTACGAACAGCACAGTGATGTTTATAGCCTCAACTGAACTACATAAGAAATGAGACTCTAAACGAGGGCTATTTATTAAAAACTCACTTTGGTCATGCCTTTATGTGTACCGAAGATTTCTGACTCAGTCTTCTAACATGTAGATTTCCCCCGAGAACAGATATGCTCTAACCACAATACTTTGCACACCTCAAACAGTGACCCCGC
>NW_008237444.1:604340-644155 GCF_000691975.1 Corvus brachyrhynchos | reverse complement strand
CTCAGACAGTACCTGTCTGGGAGACAGGTAGCCCGTCTCACAGTCTTCATCCCCGCCGCACACGTGTCCGTGTAGCACTGACAACTCCCCACCTCCTCAACCTGTATCTGTGGGAGCATGTCTTTATCAAGAACTCGGGATTCTGGCTGTGTATTTGGGCATGAGTTTAGAGACGCTGGCCACATGCAGTTTCAGAGGTATGGTGGAGTAGGATCGGTGGCTGCTTTAAACAGCTGTATCTTGTAGGTGCTACTGCTCATGAACTTGTTCAGCCGTCACCAGACTACCCGTGATTTGCGTAGTGGGTGCTATTAGGATGCTTTCCTTCTTTTTCGAATTGCAAAATCAGTGTTGGGGCTGCAGCTTATCAAGTAGTCAATAATCTCAAACATTTTCACCCTCAAAATAATTCTTTTCTTTTCTTTTCTTTTCTTTTCTTTTCTTTTCTTTTCTTTTCTTTTCTGAAACTTGCTAAAGAGAAGTGAAATTTAAGATTAGGATTTAAGTACTTCCACTGGAAGACAAGTTTCTCAAAATAGGAGTTTGAAGAAGAGGCAGATGAATTGCTTGTTTTAAAACTAACTCGTTTTTTAATAATTAAAGTTGTGGTGATTTGCTGGGCAAACACCGTGTCAAAAGGAAGCCTAGGGTTAAAATTCAAGTATTCTTGGCTCCAGCCTATCAATGAGTCCACTAAAATAAACTGTATCTTAGCAGTTCATAGCCTCCTTGTTTGAGCAGGTGAAGTGCAGTCACTCAAAAGATCTATACATTCAAGCCTCTGTATGAGTAGTAGCAGTAACATGAAACCACGAAGTGAAGTTAATAGTTTTTATTGAAATGGAGGAGGACTGTGTGGTGTTTCTCAACAAGTTGGCTTTTCAGCTGCCAGCTCTCGTGTCAGTCTTGATACCATTGTCTGCCACATCTGGAAAATGTAACTTATACAGACTTTTTCTTTTTTCTTTTTTTCTTTTTCTTTTTTCTCTTTCTCTTTTTTGAAAAAGGTGATAATTTGGTAAACCTTAGAGAAAAAATGCAGTATGACAATAAGTATTTTAGGAAGCACAGTCTGTTTTTCTTTAATTGCTATTTCTTCATTCACTGATTGTTCACGGGATTATTTGTGCAATTTAAGGTTAGAAAAATCTAGAATATTTTTATTTACATAGCTTTATAAAAATCCAAATAAGAAAGCAACAAGTCCTTAATTACCTAATACTGTGTCAGTGTGCTTTCTGATGTTGTATTAATTCAGTTAAGTCCTATCTAAGTGATGCCTGAAGATTTTTGCTTTTTATGTATTTTTCGTATATTTGTAGCTTTGTAGACTATTAATACATGATTATACAGAGACTGGTATTTTTCCTACCCTTTCTCTTACATTTTAGAGGAATAAGCTAACCTTCTAACACATTCCTGAAATACTGTTTAGTCTTATTTTCAAGTAGAGGACCTACAAGAAGAACATTTTGTTTTCCAATCAGAATCTGAGAAGACATAACAAGAAGTAGGGCAAAGAAGCCCTGGACCAACTCCAATGGGACAGTACCTGGGAAAAAATTACCTAAGCAACTGCTCTTCTAACTGGACAATGTTTGTTAGATATGATAATTTGTTAAACTTATAAAAATTATAGAAATCTGATACTGGCGTGCTGACAGCCCATAACTGCGGATGCACCTGGAAGCTTCCAATGAAGAACTGCTTTTTTTATCTTACCATTTTAATACTGTTGCAAGGGTTTTTGTCTTTTGATATCAGGCAACATAAGAAACACTGAATTAGATGCTTTTTTTTGATTCTGACTGTATAAAATCCAAAGTGTCTGGAAAAAAAAAAAGGCTGTCATCAGCCTTGCTGCAACAGTAGAAAATAAGAAAAAAAGTTTTAAAATCACTCCAATCCTGTGTATAATTAAATTTCCAGTTGTTTAGAGGGTTTATGACAAATATTCCATTTCATTCTTAGATCATCATGAAGCACTAATGAAATGTGAGATTGCAGTCTGGTTAAAAAGATGGCAGTGGTATTTAGACAATGGAATAAATCAAAGGAAATCCACTGAGTGCAGATGTAATATATTGTTTTGGTTATTTGTTCCTGCACACATTACTGATATGATTGAGTGATTTTGCATATTTTTCCTGCTTTAAAAAAGGTTTTCTCTGAATCAAGGGTATGCAATAGCATCTTGTTATTTTTCCTTCACTAAGATTTAGGTCATCACTTTACCAACCATTTCCTAACCTGATGGGTTCCAATAACACTTAAGGGGTTTTGGATTCTTTTTTTGGAGTAGATGTGTTTTGAGCAATTTGTAAGGTCTGTCAAGGTATTAATGATGGAAAAAGTTGTATTCTAATGGATTACATAGATGAGGAGTGATGTGAAAACTTTCAGTGCCCTTCAGCTGTCAGTACAAAGCCAGTTACTGTTCTGCAAGGAAATTTTCATCACCAGCAGACTGTTCTGTAATTTTCTAAAGTGACTCATACCAATCTTCAGTAGACCCTCAGGTCACTTTCCTGCAGAGGGTTTCTGACCTCAGCACCTAACTGAAACTAGCAGCTGTAGTAGACAATGTGACATCTATCTATGGTTATGCAGTCCTGTATTTCTTACATGTGCTAGAAGCCTTAGTGGTTTTTGTGATTTCTGCTCGTGGACTACTAGAGGCCTCTCATTTCAGAGGAGTCTGAGCAAGACAAGCTTTGAGAAGTGAAGTCCCTGAAATGTTTGTTCCATCTGGAATTTTTTTGGTTTTTTTTTTTGGTCATATTTCTTGGTTAGCTAACCCCAGTGCTCATGTGCTGGGTTGGAAAGCTGTTCAGAGAGACAACTATTTGCAGAAGTCTTAACCTTACCTCTATGGAAAAAGAATAAACCAAAGCTCCAACTTCACTGCATACCCAACACGGGCGTTGTTTGTTATCAGTTTGACCATTGATGACTGCATGTGTTTTTACTGTTGCTGACAATTTGTGCTACCTGCCTGATCATGTCTTACACACAAAAGAAAACGCTGAAAAACGGGAGCACTTGTTATGGATAAAGGACAGCCCGTATCTGCAGTGCTTGCAGGAGCAAAATAAGTGAAAAGGGAAGAAGCTCAGACTTCGCTAGCATTGAGTGTTTGAAGGCTTTCCTGTTGAAATGGTGAATCTGTATTCTGCATGTAGCTGTGGTAGTCCATACCAGGATCTGGGTAGGCAGAAAGATAAAGAAATCACTTTTGCTCTTCTTCTCCAGCACTGCTGGCTCAAACATACACAGTGCAGGAGTTTTGTTGTCCATCATTCTGCACAGAGATCTTCTTGCACTGCCACGAATGAGCTCATGTATGCTGCTTCAGAGTTAGAGGATTCCGTAGCCTGTACTATGAAGTGCAGGCTTTATGCATGTCACTGTTCACATCAGTATTTCAAAATCCTTTTGGAATTTTGCTTGGTAGCCACTCTGCACACATCCTGTGCATAAAATACTTGACTGGATAGGGCTGAACAGGCATTCCAAAGTGTAACCAAACACAATATTTGCTCTGGTTTTTATCAGTTGCTTCTGCACCAATTAGTAGAATGTAGTGCAGATCTGACTCATTACATGCTGTGTGTATGGGTACTGTCCTGATCTCTTCTTGCTTGTTTGGGATGCCTCAGTGCTAAGAATCAGCGTTTCTGACCCTGGTGTGAAAACACTGTTGGGGAACTCCTCAACTACAACAGAAAAATATTTACCCTGTATTATGAGGTGATTGAAGCAGGAGATGATGCCATTCTCGTGTGCCCAGCTGCTGGCACTGCTTGACTGACAGGTGTGGAGCTTTGAGGACCATTGTGTGTGTATTTTTTCTAATTCTTGGTACGGATGCCCGTATGTGAACCACTCAGATGTACGGCCTGTTGAGGCACCTGCCACAAGACACGGTGATTTATCTTTTGCTTCCAGCAAGTGTGTGTTCAATGAGAAGAGTCAGAGATCACTCCAACAGTAAATTTGGTTTTTAATACTTAACAGTTAATAAGTATTAAGTACAAGTAAGTATTTTAATATTGAATAAGTGCAGATGGATTAGTGGTCAATGCTCTACACTTAAAGTTGGTATGGGATACAAAGATTATTGAGTAAGTTTCCTATAAAAAATCTTAAATGTTGCATGCATGTAAAAAATGTCACCAGCTTATCCATATCTGATGCCAGGAAAGGGGCCTTATAGCCTCAAGGATAACTTCAAGAGGTGTACCTCCTTGAGGGGAGATCACTGCCCTGCAGCCAGGTGCTATGGAGGGAAAGCTCAACAGACTGATAGCTGTGGATATTACGGTGTTATGTGATTGATTTGGAGTCACTTTTTCTGCTATTAATGCAGTTCCTACCACTTCCCAGTCCATTCCAGTCTCCAGTCTTGGTTTGCTGCTGAATTCTCACTGGCAGCCTCACACAGTAGGATTAACCTTGATTGGACCTACTTGCTGAGCATCTGAGTGGAGCAAGGCTCACTTGGTTCAAACAGGAGGAGTGCATCCGTCACAGTGTGCTACAGAGGTCTGCCTCAAGTGAGGATAAAGGCATAAAGGATCCTTTTGAATGTTACTCTGGGCTTGCCAGTGCACTGGGACAGCACTGGTGCTGGATTCACAGGGGTACTTCTCTATGGGATTTGACAGAGGTGTGCGAGTGTGTGAATATGCAGGTAGCTAACAGTTATTACAATTTTTTATTAAAATGTATGATTAATTAATAAGAGTGCATGCATTAGGGAGAAGACCAGGTGTAAAGAGATACAGCCTGCTGTATACAAAACTTTAGTCAGCTTGTTTTAGTAAACAAAGTAGAAATGCTCAAAAATTTAAAAATAAGATAGCTAGAAAAGGCCTGTGAGAAAAAAAAACAACAAGATGCAATTAAAAAAGACTGCTTTTCTCTACAAGCATCCAAACTGAACTGGCTATTGGGTATGGGGATTTAGTCATGACTTTAAATAATAGCCAGATATTTTCTGAATCTGCATATCTACATGCTTCACTTGCTGCTTTTTCTAATTTGATGTCTCTAGGTGTTATATATGGATTTTGATCAGATGTAGCATGCTGAATTAATCTTATTTGCATTTTTATTACAGTATGCTCATTGCCTCCCAAATGGAACCAACGTATGCCAGGAGAGTTTACCCATGTTTTGATGAACCTGCCATGAAGGCCACGTTTAGTATCAGAATTGTCCATGACCCAAGCTATGTGTCTCTTTCCAACATGCCTGCTATTGGTAGGTAAACAACAAGTTGATGTATGGGTTTTTTCCCCCTACGTAACTTCTAAAAAGGGTGCAATTCATATGAGAAGATTATATCATCCTAAGAAGTGCTCTGTTGTCCCTTTGCTAATGTCTTCAAAAGGCACAGAAAATCTGTGTCTATGAACTTAAAAATTTGGACACTGTTATTTATAATTACTGTGTCTCTGATGGCAGCCATTCTGTTGGACAATTTTATCAGCTGTAATGTGCTCTCCTCTGCCTGCTGGAGGCTGCACAGGGTTTGATTTCTGGTATTTACTGCTTAGTTAGTGTGTCTGTCTTACTGTGTGACATCATTTTAAAGCAAAATGGCAGCCCCAGGAATGCAAAGCCTGTATTGGTGATATCAAGGCATTCCTTTAATTCTCAATAGATGTTACAATATTTACAACAAACAAAAAATTGTTTTGCCAGGCAGAGACATTCCAGCCTCCTGTGTTTGTGTAGAATAAGAACAAGAGGACTATAAGGATCTGGAGATGCTCCTTCTGTCCCTTGCTGGGATGTCATGTGAAATGTCTGTGGGGTATAAAATTCCAAACAAATATTCCAGATTAGTATTCCTAGAGAAATCCATTGGGTCTCTTGCCTCCTTCTTAAAACCACTTTTTTTTGCAGTTCAATACCATGAATCTTTATTTTTCAACTGAGTAATTTTCAGCCATAAAACTAAGTTTTATGGGATTTTCATGGAAACTAAGTAACTTGGGAATTATAATAGGTGGGATCTCTGTGAGAATCACTGGAAGCATTTTCTACCCCAAAGTATCTTGCCTATGTCCTCCTTACTTAGAAGGAAGGTATCTGATTAAGTATTTAATAATTCTTAGGCAGACATGACCAATATTTGAATCCTAATGGGTTGTATGAGATAGGTAGAATGGTTGTTTAGATAAGTAGCATGGGATAAATTGTCCTCAGCTTGCCCACAACTTAAAACTGATGGAGTTTGGTATCCTTCCAACACTTCAATTAAGAAGCTCAGGAATGGATTTTTGCTGTTTGCATGGAAGGTCACAACTCTGACACCTGTCAGTAGCAGCAAGTCTGGCTGCTTTCCTTCTACCACAAACATATGAGTTAGTGCAGGAATACACCATATTGAAGAAAGGAGTTAAAAAAAAACCCCTAACATGCAGGAAACACAAAATTCCTTGTTTATTATGGAAGAGCTTTGGTTTGAATATTTCTTTGACTTTTTTCTAGATGTATCTGAAGTGAAGGATGAAAACGGAAGTCTGTGGACAGTTACCACATTTAACACTTCACTGAAAATGTCAACTTACTTGACTGCTTTCGTGATTTGTGATTTCGATTATGTCACCAGAACCGAGCGGGGAAATGAGGTAGATATGAGGCTGCATAACATATTACAGAAATCTACAACAGAAGTTGGCCCTGTGGTGCATCATGTGCTTTGAGGACATCACAGCCATTAACTGTGCTTCCCATTCCCAGACTCTCTGCTTATGTGACAATACTGCTAATGTTTGTCCCACAGATATTCTGCAGAAAGCTTTCCTTTGGGACAATTAGTTTATTGTCTTGTCCTGTTCATTCCATACAACTGCACAAGTATGGGCTATGTATGTTAAAATTTAGGAGCAACTACTCTGCAGAAAGTACTGGTTGTAATTCATGGTCTTCTTACGTTCTTAGGCATCTTAGTTGGAAAAACTACCCATTTCCACTGCTGTGACAAACCACTGATGTTCAGTGCCTTGTTCCTCAAGGTCCTTTGAGGAGCAGCATGGTGACATCAATAGGAGTAACACTGTGCTCCAAACATTTTGTATACTAGTATATTAGCCTTCTATTCCACAATGCGCACATTCTTTAGCCTCCAAAAGTGACTGTTTTGTGTTTGAAATTTCTTCATCTGTGAGTATTCAGTTTTGCTCTTACAATATGTTGGCCAGAGCTTGTTAAGAGAAGCTGTAAAAAAAATGTACTGCATTTGCAGCAGTTGCTTCACTTTCTTTTGCTCAAAGTCAACAGGGAAAAGATGTATCAAGTTTGTCCAAAATAAATAGTAAGTTCAAGCATAAAGCTATTCAAGATAGCATTTACTTTATCTCCTTATTAAATGAGAGCACTTCATGGTTAGTTCATGATAATCATCACATTTCTCCAACTCCCAGCCATAGACACCAAACTTATATTGATATCTTTTATTAGCACATGGGCATGGCTGTGAAGATTTTGAAGGATTATGCTGTATGAACTTATCCGATCATTCTGTTTCCATTCACAAACAGTTACAAAACCTAAGGGACCTAGCTAACCAAATTACAACAGATAACCCGTCTTGGCTAGACAGTTTGTTTGATGGTTGGAGCTTTGCACCTTGGCTAAGGGAACTCTGTAAAATAGGCTTGATTATTCTAGTAGTAATAATTATAGTTTTAGTAGCAGTACCTTGTATACTTCAGTGTGTGCAAAAAATGACGAGTAGGACTGTGTCTAATATCTTATTTGTTCATCAGAAAGGGGAGTGTTGGGGAAGATGAAACAGGAAAGCTTTATAAATATGATTGCCTGACAAAAGATTTTGGGAATATGAAAACTACAGGCGACATCGAAATGAAAGCCATTTTTGAAATACCAAGTCTTAGTTACTGAACAACTGGAAAACAATGGTATGGCTGACTGAAGGTAATCCCCTCTTGATTGAACAATACCCTCTGCTTGCAGGCAGGTCCAAGGGTCAGAGCAGACCCTACTAGCTCAGCAGAAGGGGTCCAAAGAGTAGTTTTTAGAAGTTAAGATGTAACACTCTATGGTAATATAAGAACTCTTATAGGCTGTATGTAAATGCTATAGGATTTGTATCTTGTATTAGATTGGTTAGTGACAATTAGAATATTCAGCACAGAAGATGATTTATTGTATTGTAACTAGGACTTCATCACTACTAACTCTTACTACACTCAGTCACTCTTACTACACTCTCTCTCACTTCTTCACTCTCATTCCTCTCGCTCTCTCTCTCTCTTTACTTACCCGCTTACTCTCTTGCTCTCCTGGGCCTGCTCCGAGCTGAGTCTGGCAGCTCTAAGCAGTGCCCCTGTACCCACGCCCTTTGCAATAAACCGCATGTTCCAAGATCTGACTTCAGAGATCTCTCGTCTCCGTCTGTCCCGACCGTCCGAACCACCCAAGCTCCTACAAGTTCATTCTCATCCTACTGGGGAAAGGTGGGACAATATAAGTGGACAGTGCAGAGGTCATCTAAGAAGCACAGTTTTGGTTCTTTTTTAAAGGGAGTATTGGATGTGGTATGTCAGACCTGCCACCTCAGGTGTTGAACTTGTTGGATACTTACAGCTATGACTGTGGTGGCTTTTCCTTAGGCCTTGTTCTTGGAGTTGGTGGAGCATTCAAATGAGCTGTTTTTCAGAAGGAAAAGGTGCTGCCTGTGTTCTGTAAGATTGAGTCGAGAGGGTATTTCACCCCGTGGTGTTGGACAGAGATGCTCAGTTTATGCCTGCAGAGTATTTGTGTGAGCATGTTTATTGTGCCTGTTTTGATGTTTCTGGTAACCTGAAGCACTCAAAGCTCGTACTAGGAATAGGATTTTAAGATGCTAGCCATGTTTAGGTTTTGCAAAATGAAGTTGTCTGGTCTTTGAATCTCCTCAGAAGCCTTGGCTGAAAAGAGAGCCTCAGAGATTAAGGATACTCTGTTGACTGAATATGCTTAATTACTTTTTCCATTGTGAATTAAATCTTTATGCTTCCCAGCTATGCTCTTACGGTTTGGCTGTGAAGCTTCTTGTGAGATCATGCATGGCATTTAGAGGCAAGAAATGCGAGGTTTTGAGCTGCTGGGCACATGGCAAGGTGTCTCTTGTTCAGAGATACATGATGGAGACATAAACCATTCCTCAGGCTACTCCATCACTTCTGGGAAAGCAAGCCATGGTACTTTTTCAGTACTGTGACAAAGTCAGTGGGCACAGGAGGGGAAGGATTTCTTGCTGCTGCGGGCATCATTACTCAGAGGTACGGATGTCATCGGCTCAGATGTCATCTGCTCTCTCCAGCAAAGGGGAGGCCAGTGGTCTAGGAGAAAGTTCAGGAGGAGAGATGTGCATGTTGGGACTGCAAAAGCTCTCTGGACATCTATCTCTCTCTCTTCAGGTGGGCTAAAGGAAAGCTTGCCACCCAGACACAGTCACTGAAATACACTGGTTTAAGATGTGTAATTTTAAACAGTTTTATAGCATTTTCCACTTCAGAAAATAAATCTATGAGTTCATTTGTTCTTGCAATGTATAGTTATATTCAAATCTTTGTCCTTTTGAAGTACTGGAACTCTCCTAGATTTTAGCAGGATCAGGGTCTGTGCCATATTTTTTCAGGTCCAGTAAAACTTGAGTTGGATTTTGTAAAATTAAAAGCTTCATTGCATGGCCTGGTGTGGACAGATAGCATTTTTCCAACAATGATTCACAGAAGAGAAGCAAAGAAAATGAAAATGTGAGGGTTGTTTAAAGTAACTCTTCGTTGTTTTATTGCAGATACGTATTTGGGCTCGGAAAGAGGCAGTTAAAAATGGGTATGTAGACTACGCTTTAAATATCACGGGCCCAATATTTTCATTTCTGGAAGACGTACTTAATATCAGCTACCCTCTGCCAAAGACAGGTGAGATGACTTATTTTCTGAAATGGATCAGAAATGGCTGCTGATGGTTCACAGAAACAATGGGGTTTTTTGCAGTATTCTCCTTTTATAGCTTACCACACTCATGGAGAAAAACCCCTAAACTTTAAATCACTTTGAATTCTCTTTTCTGTGTCATGGCTTCTATCAACCTGTAATGCAGCACTCTTATCTTCACATTCCACTCATTCTTTTAAATAATATTTTCCTAATAAAGGGGCTGATGGGACAACAAAGTGCATAGAAAGGAGTAGTTCAGTCACGTGGTTGTTTTTGGGATGCATAGACCATAACACACAAGGATGTTGTAGTCCCATGTCCTTCTCATAAATCCACGCCGCCTGTAGCCTGTGTCCCTGCAAGGCATTCCTTGCTTTCTTCAGTATGTTCTTGTCTTACCTGTGAGTTTGGTGTATGTTCCTGCACATTCCTCCCCAGAAAAGCCGGGAGGATTACCCTGCAGAAGAACATTGTTTCTACTTAAAATGGACATTAGGTAAGTTGGTTCAGTTAAACTTCGGTCAAGAAAAAGGATGCCACCATGTAGTTTCACTGTACAGTTTGTTTGCTACTTGTATTTAGATTCCCAAGAGTTTCATCATGAATATTACAGGAAAATGGGTAGAACATTGAGAACACAGAAAGCAGTTCTTGTTTAGAATGGACTTTGGACCAGCCAATGATTTTAGCAGATTGCAGGACTGGGGGAAAGGAATTTCCTTCAGTTTGTTGATTTGTCAAATCTGTATTTTGGCACTTTAAAGAAATAAATGTTAATCTGTGTAAATTTATTATCTCCCAGTATATTTCAAATAACTTGCAGAATTACTCACTACACTTCTTTCAGAAAATGCAATAGATGCAGTCTTCACTCTTTAAATTTTGCTGTCTTAATGATTTTACAAGCTAGATTATTCTGTTTCATGCTTGTGTTCTTCTGTTTAGCAGCAATGTCAATACATTAATAATATGAAACTATTACACAGTTGAAGTAGAGGAATGGTATTGTAGAATTCCTGTTAGGTAGGATTTCAGTTTCAGAGAGGGCTGTAATACCATTACAATCCCCACTGTAATGCCATGCAATATCCCCCAGATTTCCCAGCATCTTTATTTGAAGTTTTGCTTAAAAAATAGATTAGACCAACCAAGAGTGCCTCCTTGTAAATGCTAGGGATTTCTATTGCAAACTCGAAATGTGAAATTAAGAATAAAAAGATTTAACCCCAGGGATTGTTAAGGGTTTGTCTACACCTTATCTAAATGCAGTTGTAAGTGAGGTCTCTTGCCCCAAGGCTGGATAAGGGCTGCCTCACCAAAAGCAAAATACCTTTACTGTAAACTCAAGGCAATAATCCCAGCTGAGATGCAGCCTGCCTGTGATGGGATTCAGCACCATGTTTGCATTAATTGCCTGGTTTTTGGACTGCAGCTTTCTTGTGGTCAGCTGCTTTGGAATACAAGCTTGTGTCTGCTTATAAATGTTCTGTATACCTTTTCCAAATTTTGATCTTTGCTGCTGACTTTAAACAGTATACCTTTCCTTGAGACCATGATGTTTTGTCCAGCTCTCACATTTGAACTGGAAGCTAATCTCTGTGCATAAGGCAGAAGGGCAGTACAGAGGTGACAGTCTTACTGTGTAAATAAAGAGATGTTTCTAAGGAGCCTTTCAAACAAGAGTGGAAAAGAACTCACACAGCTGAAAGAGCATAGCTTCTTTTTTATCAGTTGCTATGCTGAAGAAAAAGGTAACACAGGAGAAACTCACAGAGAAAGATTTCTGATAGCCAGCAGTGAATATATTCTCTTCTAATGTTAATTTTCGTTCTGAACATTTGTATGTGGAAGATACAGTACAGATCTGGGCTTTGTGGGAGTTTATTATGAGGCTTCCTGAAAGAGTGGCATCATAGGTGAAAAGCATGACAAGAAGAAATTTCAGTGACCATTTCCAAGTGTTGCTGTAGTACCACAAAGAACCACTACAATGTAGTTTCCTTCAACGGGGTGCTGAGCCAGTGTGAGCATTAAAATCATGTGAGCATTTTATTTATGAAAATATTTAAGATACCTTTTTAAAAATTTTTGTCTGTTTGAATCAATTTAGATCTGGTTGCACTGCCTGATTTTGGAGCAGGTGGTATGGAAAACTGGGGGCTAATGATTTTCCAAGAAGCATCATTGATGAACCTCCCAAGTGATGAATTCACAAGCAGGAAGGCAATGATTGCCTTAGTTGTGTCACATGAATTAGGACACCAGGCATGTGGTAAAAAATTCTGTACATTTATTTGCCTATGACATTGTTTCATTGTGGTTGCTGATGATGCAGTTACTGATTGGTAGAAGCAAAATAATCACTTAACAGTAGAGGGTGTGAGCACTAGAGCACTAAAAGCCTATTTGAGCATATGTTCTGCTGATAAAGTAATGTTAAAAGTAGGTTCTGTCATATTACAGACAGCATACTGATAGTACAGGATTCATTGATACAAAACTCTTAATGGTACCTTTTTCTTACACAGTACTTGAATGCCATGTGAGAAGATAGGCTAGGGATGTAGGGATGACAGTACTCTCTCTACACAATAAACTTAGTACTTTGGTAAGACACTCAATGGAGTTCATCAGTATTCTTTTGTAGTGGCAGTGCATGTACTTACAGCAAAAGGCATTTGTTTTTCTGCAAGAAAAAGTATTTTTAGTATTTTTAGTGCAGGCCAATGAAATAAATGTCAGTGCTTAACTAAACTATTTTACAAAAAAGTTGTAGTTCAAGTTTTGAAGAAATAAAATTTAGCAAATAAAATATAAATCCAGAAATGATCAGGTTTTTAAAACTGCCAGATATGAGTACACAGCAGCTGTTTTGGAAGTTTTATACTTGCCCGGAGAAGGATTTGCTGGTTTTGGAAATGGTTATTTCCCCAGTGTTGTATGTCATTCCTCTGACAATTTCACTTTGTTGAGAACGTGCAAAGATGATTTTGTAATTGCTCGATAAATGCCCTACTTCTAATCATAGGCTGATATGACATTTTAGATATTTAAGTTATATTGAGATGTGTTTAAAATTAAATACTCTGAGAGAATGACATAATGCACTGAGATTGACACTCATGGTATGAAATTGTAGATTAAGCAATTTAAAAATAACTGCCCTGAACTTCTGACTTTTTCTAAAGTACATCTTTTTCTACTGAATTTTCACTATTTGAAGGAATATTCAGCATTTTATTCAATTTACATGTAGACATTAAATAAAGTTACTTCAGCCTATGTATGTGTGTTTAAAAACAGTACTATGTGTGTGCAAAAAAGTGAAAACAGCACTCCAATGAGATTTTGAGATATTTTTTCTTCCTATTTAAGTGGTTTGGAAATCTGGTCACAATGAACTGGTGGAATGATCTGTGGCTTAATGAGGGCCTGGCATCTTACTTTGAGTACCTGGGAGCTACCTTTGTTGAACCGAAACTTTCGCTGGTAAGCACTAACAGTTAGTAGCAAAGTTCCATCATATACAAAGGAAAGGAAGGTGCAGGAGATGGAAGTTAATTCAACAGTGCCATTACAAACATAACTTCTGTGAGAATGACCAATAGGTCTTGATTCTTTACTTGTAGGCCTCCATCTGTGGGGAGACCATGATCATATCCAGCTCTCTACAGCTGATGCAGAGGACAGATGGGCAGCTGGGATTCTGCAGTGGCAAGGAGTTGGTGTTTTGCCCTAGATCTGTCATGTAGCAAACTCAGATTTCTCTCCTGGGTCCTGCTCTAGCTGATGGTTTTCCTCCTCGCTTGCCAAACTCTTTTCTAATTATCCCAGTCCTCAGGTATCTTTACCAGGCAGAGATTAAGCTGGGTCATTTTCAGTCTGCTTACTGCACTGGGTCCCTGAATGTCTGGTTGTGGATAAGACAAATACAATGCACATAGCTAATCCAACAGCAGGGTGAAATTCCTTCCTATTCTGCCCAAATGGGAATAAGTGTAAATCCCATAGCATATTAGAAGACTCCATCCATTGTTAAACTCAGAGATAGATGGATATGAGCAGCTAATTGCAGCCATGAGATGAGGTACACTTGCCCATGCAGTCTTAAATGTCTGTACATGGTGCCATCAGCTTCTGAAGGAAGGAAGAGCCTTTAGTCTGGGCAGACCTGTGACTGCAGTTACTGCAGGCTGCTTTTTATTTGGCTAAGTTGAAATACTGTTTGTCAGTTTCCTTTTCTCATTCACCAAAGCACTTAATTACACTCTTGATTGGAAACTAATAAAGGCATGCCAAACAAATTCTGTCAGAAGGATTTCTAGGTCATGTGATGCGGTTACCTTCTGCTTTGAACTTCTGCAACAGCTCACTTTATTGTCTGCAATGCAGTGTTTTAATATCACTGAAAAGTGTAATTTAAACAGCTTTCCTGTCTAAAAATCAGCAGTTGTTGTTTGTGTCCATAAAGTAAATGTTATTACTGGTTAATAATTCTGTTTGATATATTGCAGTTAGGTAATGTGCCTTGGCAATGCAGAATTAATCACACAGGTGTGAGAATATAGGTCTTTCTTGCACAGTTTTGTGGGTCATAAATGTTCACAGAGTCACAGAGTGGCTGAGGTTAGAAGGGACATTTAGAGGTCACCTTGTCCAGCCTCCCTACACAAGCAACACCACACAAGTGCCAATTGCCCAAGACTATGCCCAGACAGCTTTTGAATGTCTCCAAGGATGGAGGCTCCATAACCTCTCAGGGCAACCTCTGGAAATGCTCAGTCACCTTCACAGTGACAATGTGTTTTCTGGTGTTCAGAGAGAACCTCCTGTGTTTCAGTGTGTGCCCATTGCCTCTGGTCCTGTCACTAGGCACCACTGGAAAAGCCTGGTTTTGTCCTCTGCTTAGCCTTCCTTCAGGTAGATACACTGATGAGATCCCTCTGAGCCCTCTCATCCCCAGGCTGAGCAGCTCCAGCTCTCTCACCCGGTTCTTAGAGGAGAGGCGCTCCAGTCCCTTCTCTGAGCTGTTGACCATAGTAGGTGACATTTACTCCTGAGGAGCCATTTTCCCTCCCTATTTCTCACTGGGTGAAAGCAGAAATGCCTCATAGCTAAACCTTGGTACCTTCATTTAGGTTATTGCTCAGGGTTGCAGCAGAAGAAACAGGGAATTTAGGAGGAAAATGCTGCCATACTCATGGCGGAAGTAAATGAAATACAGGCTTTCAGTTTTCAGGATATGTTCCTTTGCTGTTTAATATAGTTGACTTATTTTTGCCTGAGGATTACACTGTAACTGACTGTCAGGTCCAAGACCACAGTACTTCGAAGACGTAAAATTTTCACTGATCACTGATGTTGCCTGTGGAAAATGTTAGGATCAGGTATATGGTCCCTTGTACTTCATAAGAAATTTAGGGAGTGGGAGAGTTCACTTGTAGACAAATGATCCATAATAGTGCTTTTTCCATAATCCTCATTCTCTCCAGGGAATTAGTACCTTCATTGTTCATCTCACTTAGATTTGTTTTCTTCTTGCAGGATAAAATCTTTTATGTTCATGTCGTTCAACCTGTCTTAAGGGAAGACAGTGAAATAGTTCGATCACTGTCAGAGAGTGAAGATAAGATCAAAGGATCATTTTCTTTAATGTCTCTGTTTGACAACATCACATATAGCAAGGTAAAAGAATAGAAAATTCTTCCTGTTTCTTGCAGATTCTAAACTAATGGTACAAGGTAGGTTTGGGAGGAACTGCTGAACAAAACTGTTTTGTCATTCAAAATGTGTTTCTGCGGCACACATGAATTTATTGGGTGTTGCAAATCTACTTGGCTCTGAAGGAAGTACTGAAAATATTTTTAACCTCTGTGAAATATGAAGTGTGGGTGTAGACCAACTAGCATCTCTGGAATATCTGAAAAAAATATTGCAACAGTAATTGCAATAATAATTCATTTTTTCTCATACTTTTTTTTTTTTCTACTCCAGGGGGCTTCTATAACCTGGATGCTTTCTGGTTTCCTGACTGAAAAGTTGTTCATCAGAGCGCTTACTGTAAGTTTGAAAAAACAACCCCTTCATCTTGATTTATAAGCTTGAAAATGTCAGTTGTACAAATTGTTTGCCTTGCTAGTGGTTGCATTGAACCTTCATGAATTCTGATGCTTCTCTTTGTTTCCACACAGTCGTATCTGAAAGAATTTTCCTTCTCAAATGCTAATCAAGATGATCTCTGGACCCACATCCAGATGGTACTCATTTTATGTCTCTAGTATTCTTTCTCTGGTGTTTGGCACAGTCCAAATTTAAGGCATAAACTATTTGTAGAAGACTGCACTGGAATGTGGCTATGTGTAGCACAGTCTTTCTCCTGCATAAAATTTGCTTTACTGGTTTTCTCAGCTAATGTCTTCTCAAGTGTTTATTTTCCTACTTTGCTGCACCTGAGATCCGTAGAACTAAGTACAAGGAGTAGAGAGATGAGATGGGAAATCAGGACCAGGCAAAGTTTTGGGTTTCGTGGTTATTACATAAGCCTACATGAAATTGCACAGCCTATTGTTCTGGAGCTTAAGTTTTGCCAGATCAGAGTGTGTGATGCCTCGGGCTTGATGATCAAAGATGCTGGTATGTCACAGATCCAGCAAAGTCTATATCCAGGGCAGTAGCTCAGCATTTCATCCTTCAGTGGTTTTGGCAGAAATCTGACTAAGGAAACAGATGCTAATATTAGGTTTATTTTTTTTAAAAAATCCACCTTCCTGGTCCTCTAAAGAAGGCTTCTGTTGTGTTGCAGACTCTGTCTTAAGAATGGGAGTGCTAGAATTTCAGATATGCAAGGTTGTCACATGTTTTAAGCCAGTGAAGACTGTACCAATTCACACTGGTTGAGACTCCAGCTTAATGTTTTTCAATTTGTCTTCACTAATTCAGTTTGTTTATTAGGTCACTTAAAAATCTTTGTGTTCCATCAGTTTTATTTGAATGAAATTAATGCATCAAGTCTGTCATAGCCATAGAGATGTGTAAGTACATTAACACTAAAAAGGGAAAATTTAGCGGTCAGGCTTTAGAATGAGAAATGTCATCTCAGTATTTCATAATTCCTGAGAAAGGCTTATGCCTGTATTATGTCTTTATTATAATGTCAATAACATTTTTTGGACTTTAGGTACATAGATTTCTTGCATGAGTCAAAGACCAGCAAGCTGCTAAGCAGATTTTTTCTCTACTGTGTTAGAATAGCTCCCAGAGATTCACTGAAGCAATATCAGTAAGTACCTGTTCATCATAAATATTTCTAATTCCTCTTTCTCTTGCAGGTCGTAGATGGACAGGATGAAGTTCAGTTGCCAGCATCTGTAAAGCAAATAATGGATTCCTGGACATGCCAAAATGGGTTTCCAGTTTTAACTTTAAATCTAACTACTGGAACAATCAGACAGGAACAATTTTTTAATAAAAAGAATAGAAAGAATACTGATTCTTACAAGTATGTTTAGCTTGTGGTTTTATTGTATGTTTATACCCTGCTTTTTACAGGAAGCTCTTCAGTTATGACAACATATTTTGACCATCTGATTTTTTAACTTGTGGTTTTTTTCTTGTTATGAACAGTCAAGTAAAATCTGTTTGAGACTGGACTTTGCAATTGTTCTGCAAACTCTGCTTGTTTTGCCAAAAAATTGCTTTCCTCTGGAATAGTGACTTTTCCAGCCACATAAGAATAAAGACAGACTTCGGCGATGAGTGTGTCGCAGGGAGGATTTTTGCCTGGTGTTTTCGTCTTTTCTCATCCCTCAGGTCTACAGACTGGGGACCTGGATGAACCATGCTTAGCTTCTTTCCAGTGCACATATTTCCAGTCTCTTCTGCCTGGCAAGGAAAAGAGGGCTGTATTTAAATAAATAAATGACCCCTTTCTCAGAGACTGCTGATACCTGAACAACAGTTTTAAGTTATTGTCAGCAAGCACTGTTGAGTGCCTGGGGCTTTTGAAAACTGTGCTGCTTACTCAGATGCCTGAAAATGGTGATAGAAGTAGCTGCCTTTTGTCACCCACTTTGGAAACTCCTGGCTAGGGTTTGAAAATTCATGAAGGAGCAGTTGACATGAGTTTTGGGGTGCATAGATGGAGCCCATGAGATGAGTTGCCATGTGTGGAAGAAGTGTAAAGGAGAGCAAAATCCAAAGCAGTTTTTTTCTTAGAAGTTACTGCTGGTAATACAAACAGGCAAAAGGAATTTTGACAAGAGCCACAGGGTCCTTTGCTTCCAAGGAATTGCAAAACATTAAGCCATTCGATATTCTTGCTTAGCTCAGATAAGGAATTCCGAGTTACAAATGTGAAGTCCTTTACAGTTAGCAAGCACAAATTACCATGTGAATGTAAGAAAGCCCAGGACATGTATTACAGAATTTTTCAGGTGTTTGAAGGTTTCATCTCTTTTACCAGAAAGGAGTTTTACATTCCCTCAGAAAAGAAATTACAGTTGTCAGAATTACAGTTGTAATTACAGTTGTATTACCTGAGACCTTTTTTCAGTAGATGCCCTTCTGAAAAGTAGCTTTAAGTTCTCCAGAAGCAGGGTTAAGTGTAATAAGTGACGAGGATAAAATTACTGCCTGGAGAAGGAAAGACAGCACAGAGAGACAATGGTGTTTAAACACCTAGCACTGAACAATATTCTTGATATGAGTGCCTTTTTAAAGCCATGCTAAAACTCCCTTTTGGAGAAGATAAATGCTGATCCAACAGAAATACCATTATCTGATGAGGTTGCATGCATCAGAGAGAAGGTAGATGGATATTCTTGCAAGACAGAACTAATCTGCACTGTAGTTTAGCATCAGCTAAGGGGGATTTTTAAGTATAAGAACTTTAATCATAACCTTTTTTTTTGTTAAGTAACACCTGGATTATTCCTATTTCTTGGATGAGAAATGGATCATCACAACCCTTAACCTGGCTAGATAAAAGCAGCAGTAAGTAATGTATTTGTTTGCACATGCTAAAACCAAACTGATGAAAACACTCAAAAGTCTTCTAAAAACAGAAGGTATATTTGAATTGAATAGGGGAGATAAATCTTTAATACAGAAATTTCTGTGTTTATCCATGGTAAAGATTTTGTGTTACTATAGCAGTAGGTTTTTTATTATGTCCATATAATGTTCTTTTCTATGTTGCATCAAACTTCAGTGTAAGCTTGAGTTTTTAATAATATGGTACAACACACATTAGGAGTAGAGATTTCCACAGAAATTTTTATTTTGTAATTTTTTACACAAATCCAAAGTCTTAAGTCCTCATGCTTCTGTATTATTCTTACCCCAACAGATCTCATTGATGTTAACACCCGCTTTTGAGTATAGATAGGATCTCATTTCTGATGAAATACCAGAAAATTATCAGCTCAAGTAGTAGATACAAGACTGAAAAAATTAACACTGGCTGTGGGAAGCGACCCAACATTGTTAATATCTGTAACAACAGAAATTAATGTTTTCAACAACATTTAATTTTTTATGCAAATTAAATGAAAAAATACTTTTAGCAAAAGAATATGATTTTTAAAAGTTTTAAAGTCTTATAATAGAAAGTTATTTTATGGACATCTCCAACCAAATAAAAAATTCAGTTATTTCTAAACTCAGTGTTTTCCAATAATCAGCTATATTTTTTTGAGGAAGAAGTGTAATCGTTAGAATGTGGTAATCATTTTTCTTTGGCAAGTCAGCCATGTATCAGGTTTTAGATGAGCCAAAAGAAGATGCAGAGACTAATGCAATGGAATGCTTAAGAGCAAATCTTCGATATGCTGTGCATATTGCAGCTCTCCACCCTCTGTTTGCATTGGTTAAAAGTTACTTCCTCTCTTTTTCAGGCAGTAAGATAGCTTGAGTGATCATTAATTCGACTGTATACACGGCAAATAAGAAAATCTAGACGTATATTCGTCTGAATACAGGATGAATCCTGCAGTACTTGCTCTGTCTGAACGTTGGAGTCTCAGTCCTCTGTTCAGAGTAAAGCACTGATGGGTGTAGACTACTCAACCAGTACTGTCCTACTGTCTTAAGAGAGTTTGCCTTCTCAAATCAGGATGTGAAAACAGCATTTGAATGCTCTTCTGATGAGGCAGCTGAGAGCCTTCAAGGCTGCCCTGGCTCCTTCAATGCACAGTAGGCTATCAGGAGCAGTCAATCAGACAAGAACACGTGAATAAGTGAGATGGACTGCAGGAGGAAGCCTGATGATGTGAATGATGTAGCTCAAAAGGACTGTGGGGACTATCTTCTTTAAAATCAGCATTTTCAATTACTTGTCTCTTTGTTAAACTTACCAGGTTTTTTTTCTTGCTCTCCATTTATCTGAATATTGGTAGGTGGTCAGTTCTTCTGTAAGGTGGTGAGCACTGTGTTTTGGAGCTGGGAGCAGCAGGTGTGCTGTGGGTGCATGCCCTACAGCAGGCGTGGGAGGGTATTGCTCCTCATCCTGAGACTTGACTCTTGGGTAAACTTTCTGAACTCTTGCAGCTGCCTTTGAGCTAGAGGGTAGGAGCAAAGTGGGTCTTCAGCCTACCCCTTAGAATCTCAAGGTGCTTAGTACCTGAGGAGTCAGTGGATGTTGAAGTCATTCTGCTGTGCAGAGCAGAGATCACAAGTGCACTGTGCTTTAGGGGGATTTTTTTTGAGTCCAGCCTCAAACTTGTGTCTCAGATCTCAGAGGAGCTCCAAGTCCATTGTTTATAAATGCAAGAGAAGAGCAGTGCATGGAAACAAAATGATACATTCTAATGTCACTTTACAGAAATGTTTCCTGAAATGCAAGTATCAGAGTCAGAATATGACTGGATCTTGCTAAATGTAAATTTAAGTGGATACTACAGAGTGAACTATGACCAATTAAACTTGAAGAGATTAGCACGCTTGCTTGAAACTGATCCAAAGGTAAGATCATGTTTGTTTTCTCAAGCTTATGAGCAGACTCTTTCCATGTATTTTTTTCTTGCAGTTTTTACCTGGAATCACATTGATGAAAACCTGGAATTATGACAAACTCATTGTTGCACCACTGAAGTCACTATCTTTTTGTAGTGGAAGATGACAGGCCTGAACAGTTTCATATAAACATGAAAAATAACTTTACATTACAGTCTGTCTTGAAATTTTGTTAACAGCTTGTGGTTTTCCCAAACTCTTTAAATCTGGCTCAAGGAGCTTTCAGTGTGAATGTGTGACTGAACTTTATCTGGTATAAGGCATTATAACCATGAAGAGGGAGAGTTGTGAGAAAGCTTTTTATTTCCACATTTTGTCAAACCACAATATTTTTGCCCATGGAATTAAAAAAATCTGACTTTTTTTGGTGGTTTTTTGTTGCTGTTTTGGTCAGTTGGGGTTTTTTGAATTTTTTTGTTTGGTTTTGGTTTTTTGTGGAGAATTTTCCTAGAAGTTCAAATCAATTCTACTTGGGCTCTTTCAGTCCTCTGTAGACACTGACTTAGAGTAAATTTCATCCCACCTTTGACTTGCCATAGCCTGAACTGAAGGTGAAAGTGGTACAGAACAACCGTGACTCTATATGGGGTGTAATGGTTTCCAGTGTTGCCTAATCCTACAGTGAGCCAGAGGCTCCAGCAGTGGTGTCAGCTCATCGGTTTTGGTAACAAAAGTCAGTTCATTGGTTTGGTAACTGAGAAAATTTAACCTTTCAATATAATAGTAATCAGTGCAGTCAGCTTTCTCTAGAGAGTCAGGACATGAGGCTGATCAGAGCACATTAAACCTTCCTACATCACACTGGCTTCATTTCTTCTAGGCTTCTTTCTTTCACAGCAAACCTACATCATCAGGAAATTGGGTGTGGGCTGACTTGGGTCCATTTTTTGGCACCATACAGTGCTGCAAAAATGTAACTATGGGCTGGACAGGAGGTGCAGGAATAATCTACTAACTATAGGTTTGGTCACACTCAAACAAGACAGGTTCACAAGTCAAATGGGTTATAAAATGCAACGTAAGTAGTTCTTTTGGATTGATGGGACAAATGCGTTAACTGCAGAATAGCTATGGAGAGCACTAACAACAGGATTGCAATCACAAAGTTAATTTCTTGAGTGAAAACCTTCAGTGTGGTCAAGAACGCAAGCCTTACCATAAAGGATCCCTTCTGGGGAGGGTGAGGAGGACAGACACATAGATCTGTGCCCACAATTTTGTGTCAAACTCTCGTAACTGCCAGTTATGTACAAAATCAGGGTGCATTTTATGCCTTATAAACCACAATTGTGCAAAGTGCTGCAGGTGGCACTGGGGTCGAACCACCTGTTCTTTGTGGTAATGCTTCTTGGTAGGAAGTGTTCTGGGTAGCAGTTGTGCAAAGCCATCCATTCCTTGTAGTCGTGCTCTATGTAATATATCTTGGTATCAAGAGGTGGAACAAGAATATGCAGCTTCCACCCAGCTTCACATTCCTCCCTGGTGGGTGTCAGCCCAAGCCACCTGACCTCTGTCTGGTTTCAGCATTGCATGTTCAGATTTGCATTTCTGCACTGCTTCATGCTTCCAGCAGTCAGAGGGAGTGTTTGCTCCAGCAGTGACCAAACTGCAGAGGCGTGGCATAGGGAGGAGACAAGGAGGATGGCAGTCCTCTCACAAGAGCATGAGCTGTGGGCAGAGGTACACCGGTGCATGGCTGTGCCTCGGTCATTTATTTCATGGCAGTGCTAGACACTCTGCTCTGCACTGGGTACAGATTCCATATTTAAGCCTCAAAAGGAAAAAAAAAAAGTACCAAAATTATGTAACTAGGTTATTTTTAGGACATGTGGCATTTCAATATTTTCTTTTAATTACAGCATGCAAATAAGAGGGGTCTTGAAATTCTCTGGTTAATGTACTGTAGTTATATGTTTATAGACAACATAATATATAACTATATCATGTAGTTCTGTGTATAGATATATAAAAACATCCCGTAAAGCATATAAATAATTTCAGCTTAAAAGGCAGGATCCATTTAACAATGTTTTGTAGGCTATTTTGATTTAGAAAACCTGTTAGGGATCCTTCTGAAATATAGTAAAGCTTTTTGTAAACTCCTAATGACATGTTTAAATCTATTAATATTACATGAATACTTTCTGCAGGCCATTCCCGCTGTCAGCAGGTTCCAGCTGATAGATGATGTTTTTGCATTGACAGAGTAAGTATGTTTCCAATATGTTACAGAAAATTATTAAAATATATGATCACACTCAAGATTGCTACTTCTGCTTCCTTCATTCCTACCTATGTGTGCTCGTAAGAATTACTGCTTTGACAAAATGGTGGGAAAGTTACTTAATCTTCTTTTGTCAGTGCTGAGTGATTTACCTCAAAATTTCTTTTAACTTTTGTTCCAGCTCCTGGGAAATTATTTTAAATAGTGGCACTGCCATGAGTTCTTTAGGGATTAACCTGTATTTGTCTTAAGGGAAAAAAAGTTTCCAAATGAAGGTTCTGATCTTCCTTCATTTATCCTGGACTATCTCAGCTATGCTGTACTGCATCACTCAAAACCGCCTTAATTTCTCTTGCTGAGTCACGACTTGGTTGTTCAGGTCCGTGGTTCTAGAGTGGTCAAGTAGTACTGTAGGGAGCTGAAAAAGCATCAAATGTGTCTGTGCCTCACATGTACCAGAGGTCCCAAAAGCATCAGACACCTATGACGACGGTATCCCTATGATGAGGGACCTCAGGGATGATGTGGCCAAAGCACACTGCCCTGCTTCAGGGCCT
Organism: Corvus brachyrhynchos; assembly: GCF_000691975.1. Classification (NCBI taxonomy): domain Eukaryota; kingdom Metazoa; phylum Chordata; class Aves; order Passeriformes; family Corvidae; genus Corvus; species Corvus brachyrhynchos. The sequence goes on along the minus strand of NW_008237444.1, from coordinate 620,402 downwards.
GTGGAAGTACCTCTGAGAGGAGGAAGTAAAAAATTCCTATTCCTCCTCCCATACAAATGTCCTTTTTCATCACAGAGCTCAAAACTAGTAGTTAATAACGAATGTAACTGTGAAGTATAGAACTGTGCTGCTATATAAGTACACCAAAAATATTTTTTTTTCTGGAGGAAAGGGGCTCGAAGTGGAATTTTATTGTGAAAAAATGAATTTCATGCTTATTCCACACTGAGGGGCAGAAACGCCATGCTGAAGTAGTTAATTCCACACATAGTATGCATGTGAATTAAATGGTTTGATTTTTATAATAATGTCTATTCCACAGAAGAACATGTAATGAAAGTAAGTTGTTTCATAATAAAAATAAAATCGTATTATAACTAAAACAGTGCTTTTCTTCTTAATTTTGTTCCAGTGGGACTGACACATGCTGTCAATGTGCTTGTACCGTATCCTGCAGACACAAGCAGATACAGTGTGCATACTGCCACGCTTACTGCCATGATTGTCCTATTACTTTGATAGTGGCACTGTGCTCTTTAATAGATGTTTTGAGAGTTAAGATCCTAAAATCACCATTTATTTATATTTATTTTATTTTTTCCAACGTCTTTTCCCGCCTACTTTCCACACGGTATCCTGATGTCTTATTGTCTGTTTCATAAAAAACCAGATATTCGTGGTAGATAATTAATGTGAATAAGTATGCTAAAATGTGTGTGGGTTTTTTGTTTTGTTTTGGTTTTTTTTACATAGCTTTGGATATGTTCCAATTGAAACAGCACTTGAACTAACAAAATACCTTGCCAAAGAAGATGAACTCTTCATATGGAATGTGGTATTGTTAAACCTAATACCTGATAATTTGGAAAGTATACTGAAGAACTATGAAGTATATCCACTTTTAAAGGTATGACCATTTTGTTAGTTAGCAAAGATACTAGACCACGCAAATACATCAGTCTAAAATTAATGCTTTTTAAATTCTCAAGAATGTAGTGGTGAGTATGATGGGTCAGAGTTCTTGTCATTCCTTTTGCATGACTTCATCAACTTTTTTTTTTAATAAGAGGAGGAACTTAATTATACATATTAGTCAATGATAAGTCTCATTGAATCTTCAGTTATTCTTATCGAAAAGCAGAAATACATTCACATTCTTTACATTAAGCTTCATCCTTGGTTTTTTGAAACTGCAAATCTGGAAAATACAGCTATCAGTCAGCAGTAAGTGAAAAGACCAACACTGCTATATACAAAAGGCATACAGTATATATGTGCTCTGTGCTTTGTGCTCCCTTTCCATTCATATTCATGGAGTGAAAGAAGGAATTGGGTGTAGATACTAACTGAAATTATTCTCTCCCATATATGACTTACCTGAGATAATACTGTCAGATTTATTTCCTTGACTTCTATTTGAAGATTTCACTTATGTTTAAAATAAATACAGTCACACAGTATTAGTTCTCTTAAGTTCTAGAAAGTAAAGGTATGTGAAAATAAGTGAGAAGAACAAAGTATTTCCAGCTGAGAAGGGTTTTTTCCTGTTTTTCTGAGAATTTGTGTTCTTTCATAATAAGTTGAAAGGTCCTAGTGATGTGAAATGGTAATGTGCCAGTTTGAATTGAGGTACAGGTATATTGAATTTTAGACCAAATTTATATTTTATTTAATATCCTGTGTTTTCAAGACATTAATAGTGGTAAATTTTTAGGATAAATCTATGTAAATAAGAAAAATAAAAACTTGCATCTAAATGAAAGTAATTTTTCTTTCCCTTCTTTTAAAAGAAATACCTTTTAAAGAGAATGTTGCCAATATACCATTATTATGCAGGTTTTATTCATCAAAATGTTGATGCTTTGGAAGATGACTATTTTGCTCAGTAAGTATTCTGCTTTTCTTAAAAGTTTTTTTCTGATGTGATTGAATCTGACACATTGCAGTTTGCTTGTGTAAATTAAATACAAGATACAGGAATAATTCTCTAACTAATGTGAATGTAGACAAATTGTTATTTTACTGTCCTGTAAGTGTGTATTCCTTATGATGACACCTCCAGTGAAACTGCAGTATCAGGATAGGAGCATAAAGGATGATAGTTTAAGGATCTTAGTGGTGGCTCTCATTTATCAGATAACAGCTCAACAGGAGGCTAGCTGAAGAAAAACTGACAACAACAAACTTAAGATACGATTTTTGGATCAGTCACTTAAACTTTAAAGTACTTCATTTGCAAGGCCACTGCAGCGACAGGCTTGAACATCAGAGTGATTTGGACTAGATGCAACCAGTACCTTAAAACTTCCAAGAGGGATATAAACCATACAAAAAACTAACCAAAAAATATAGTACATTGGTTGCCTCACTAGTATCCATTAATACTGATGTCAGGAGACCACTATTGTTTGTTTAATTATTTTATTAAAACTCAACTGTTCCTAGTGGAGGTTCTCACAGGTTAATGGCATCATGTTCTGAAACTGTGGTGGTCAGGCACAGTTCAAGCACTCCAAATGTGGTATGCATCTCTTTTATTCTTACTGTTTTAACTTCCCTTCAAGAGTGTATTTGGAAAAACTCTTTGCAACAGCGTGCTGGCTGGGCCTCCAAGACTGTTTGGACCTGTCATCTGAACTGTATGCTAAATGGATGGACAACCCTGAGCACAAGTAAGAATGATGATCTGCTCTTAGAGGTGTGCATGTCTAGGGGAGGTGGAACATTAAAAAGCTGTTAAAAGGGGAAGGCAGAAGGAGAAATGCCTCTGTACACTGCTCTTATTTCTTGACAGAATGACAGAATTTAAGACAACTATGTCTCCCCAGCATCATCCTCTTCCCCAAATCCCAGCTTTATGATGATTTCATAATTACTTAGGCTTTTTACATAGACTTTACAGGCTGGAGGATAGAGATTTTGCCATGAAGACCAAAATATGGTTAGCCATGTTAACAGGTGAACCTCCTATTAGTGTTAATATCCCATATGGCCCAGTCCCTTTGCTACAGAACAGCCTTTGGGTTGTAACATATACCAACTCAGCTTTTAAGCTTCTCTTAACAATACTGAGTGATGTTTGCATGATGCAGCCATCTGCCCGTGATGAGCCCATCAAAGTGCCTTGCATGTTCTGTGTTCACATAAAGAGGTGCTGGGAACAGCTGTTAGTCCTTATGCTGATACTGGAGCCTAGTGGTCAGGGGTCTGGTCCGTGAGAATGGAGTCTGGACTCTACCAGGAGGAGACTTTCTGTATCCAAGTATTGCATCATTAAAAAAAAATTTACAATGTATTGAAATTCTTATTCTCTTTTCTTCCCTCTTTCTTTCAATGTCTTTCTATGCAATAGTCAAATAGTATTGGCACCGGTGAGTGAATATTTAAAGTTCATTTTTATTTGTTGTAGTTGTGATAAATATTGTGTCATTATTTGTATCTCTGTTGATATATGTAGTTGGCTAAGTAAACTGAACTTGTACTATTATGTTTGAGTTTTCTAAAACAGCTTCATAGTGATCATACTTATAAAAGCCCAACTGAGTTTTGCAGTTAGACTGAAAAGTTTAAAAAGCCTAAATACATTTTGTTCCATTCTAGAGAGAATATTCTTGCAATCCCACTCTAGAAGCAACAATACTGTGCCGAATTGTCTGTCTGTTTTCAAAATAGTCATCTTCCCCTATTAATAACATTTGAGGTGATGGAATACTACATACCTTATTTGACTTGAAGAGCTGAAAAGTCTATGAAATATATTAGCTGATTGAGTTTTGAATTTGATGAAGAATATTAATTTTGCTGATCTTCTTGGCACTGAGAAAAGTTCAAAGGGATTTTACGGGTTTTATGTGTGGAAAAAAATGAAATTCTGAATTCTGTTAAGTGAAAAAAATGATCATGTTTTAAGGAGAAAACCCCATAGAAGAAGGACACTTCTTAGGTTTCAAGTGACAGATTACTGTTCCCATGCAGTTAATCTAGAGACTTTTCATGTGCTGGGTAGGAACGGAAACAGGCACAATACACTTTTGACCCATATTTCACAGCAAAATCCCTTTAGCTGCTCTTACGTTCTTCATGCTGAGAGCAAACTCATAACAGCACACTGCAGCTGTTCTGCCACAGGTGGAACCCAGTAGGATTCTCACATCTGTGGAAAAAAGTAATGCTTTTCTGTTTCAGATTGGGTTATCAACTTTCAGCTGAACATTTCCAAACAGTTCCTGGCAGAATGCAACTGGACTCGATACAGTGCATTTTTATCTGTTTCATGAAAATAACAAGCCAAGAGCTGTAATCCCCAGCCAATTTCTCTGTTTTACTCTTTTTTATTATAGGAGGGTAGTGATGCTTGTTAAATTAATGTATTCTCTTAGGTGCTGTTACTGGCTTGTCTTTTGAAAGAAGGAAACTAGCCTATGGGGAGGGACAGCATTGCTGTTCATTTTACTTGTTTACTAAAGGTTCACATATTCTGCTGCTACCCTCAAAAGTTAAGAAACCACTATGTCATTTCTGGATTGGTTCCAAAAACACAATGTAAAATAACCTGCCCTGCTTTCCAGCAGCTTTTTGCATCTTCCCCAAGATCCAGAAATGAGGGATCCTGGCAGGCCAGTAACATCAAATCACACAGCCACTCCCATGAAAAATATCAAGATGCATAAGTCACACCCCTCACCTAAAATAACCTCAAGCTCCAAAGTCCTCTGGACTATAGTGGGAACTGCACAACATAAACCACTTCACAGCCACCCCAGATGTCATCAGCCAGCAAACCATTGTCCCATAGCAGGCTGCCCGTCCAACCTGCCTTGAATGTTGCACATCAGAGCTGCAGCCAAATGATACACAGAACCTGTCTATTCACACACAACAGCTTTACACTTACTAACAAACATTTTTTGCAACTACTGGAACAGCTTCAGTAGCAAAATGAATAGCTGTACGTTGGCCAAAACAGCTTTACCCTGTTATCACCTTACTGTGACCCCTTACTGCAGTATTATGAAAGGATTATAAAACAAATTACCAGACCCTGCAACTCAAATAAGATCTGCCAGAGGGGGATTCCTCACAGCATGATACTTTAGCCTGACATAACTACTCTACATGTCATCTTGGTGGCAAATCCCTTATGTCACAGCAAGTATCTAGGTAAATGAATCCAAACTATTCCTTGAAGTGAATATAGAATATGCCCATGCTTTCTGTTACTATGACAGTGAAATGCCCCACCTGCAACAGGACTGCCAAAATCCCTGCATCTTGCCTTTTCACTAACACATGATGTCTGTCATGTAAAACACCCAGCTCTCTCCCTCTTTCCTAGTAGTCCTTCGTTTCCAGAGTCTATAACTTCCTTTTCTCTACCTTGTACTCAGAAGATTGATGTCATATATCCTTCTTTCTGACTAACTAACTCTGTTGGCATCATCTTCATTTTCTATAGGATACTCTGCTGAAACTCAGGAAATTTTCTCAACTTGTATTTAAATTTGCTGTTTCCAGTTTTGGGCCTGAAGAATGGCTTTTGTGACCAGAAACTTGTATGTTTTTCCCTCATCAAGGGGAGGATAATTTTTACACCTCTACTTACAATCCTGGCCTAATGTAATGATAAGCAGACTAACAGGATGATGTAGGGAAGCCAAATGTTTTGCTTGTAGCAAAGGGACCCATTTTTCTGTAGGGAATTAGTCCAAAATACCATTAGCTGAAACTGTTTTCAGATAGCCTGCATAGTAGAATACCGCTATCACTGGAAAGTGTTTACAATGTCTTAATATCAGGGACACATCATTGCTACAGGAGAAATTTTCTGGTCAGCCTTTGCATATGGAGCATTACACTGGTAAAGTTTGCATTTAATTTCTGTTATGAAATTCATTGCCATGTTGAGGACTCTTCCCTGGAATGGGAGTAATAGGAGGCTGCCTGTTGCATGGAAAAATGTCCCTTCTGTTTCCTTTTGTGCTGCAAATGACTCTTCCTACTGGATGCATTCACTGAAGAAATTTTAAAAAGGCTTGTCTGGAATAATGCATATATGCAGTGGTGCAGTCTTTAATGGTGTGACCCATTGCCCAGGCTGTGACAGTGGCATTGACACTGTATGCACACAAAATAGTCTGCTCCAACTGCTCTAAAAAATGTTGGGGTTTTTGGTTTTCCTTTAAACTGCATGCTTTTTTAATGCTTAAATCATAAATAAAACCATCAAATTTCTTATCCTTATTTACATTACTATTTTATATTTCCATTGCTGTGTATCTTCTAACTGTAAATAAACATTTGATTTCAGTTGCGCATTAACAGCAGGGTTTGCCTCTACAACAGTACAGTACCTTTTAATCATATTTTGCCTTGCAGAATTCCCTTTTTAATTAGAAAAACAGTCTGCTGCTATGGTGTTGCAGTGGGAAGTGATAAAGAATGGAATTTTGCATGGAAAATGTATAACCATACTGACTCCGTTGAGGAAGATGAAGACATCCTGCTCTATGCCATGAGCTGTGCCAATGAGCCATGGTTACTTTACAGGTGACCTTGATCAAAGTATCTGTGCAGATAGAAGTAAATAATAAGAACAAAAATACTTTATTGTGCAAAGCTGGTGGAGGTTTGCCTGCCACAGAAGCATGTGTCTTGTCGACCACTGGTAAAGTTTTAAAGAGTTTTGTTAGGGAGCAAGTATACAAAATGGGACAAACACAAATAAACAATCCTTCTGCAGATGCAACATGTAGGTCATCAAGTTGTAAGTCCTGACTCCATGTGGGCCAACCAAAAAGTTAAGACATGTATCGAAGAGTCTTGTCCAAATGTTTCCAGAACAGAGTTTGGAACACTGTGTTTATTTTCTTTTACTGGCATCTGTATCTTTCTCAGTAAAAATGTTCAATTCTCTAATCTGTAATGTTTGTATTACCAAAAGCATTTGTTAAGGAATGGAATTTTGGCAGTGATGGTCTAAAGAATTATCATCCAAGCATTCGCATAAACTCCATGGGTCTAAAGGTGTGGAAGTAGCACTTTCCTCCTTCCAGACACCTACTCTGGTGTGGAGGTCATTTGGGAAGACAGAACAAATATGACTGAGAATAAGACAAGAAGTGTTGCGAAGAGATGCCCAATCAGCTATGTTAATTTCCCACTTAACCTATGATCCTTTATTGCCTTTTTCTTGCAACAGGCCAGCACCATTCCCTGACAAGATCAGGGAGTTTTGATGAGCTTCTTCCTCTGTGTGCCTTAGTAGCTGATAAGCCAATCTGTTTTTTGAAATGCCATCCAGGGAGTTTTTTGGGTCGAAGAATGTTAAGATGTGCTCTTCCTGGCCCTCACAATACTTTGTCCATTATGTTAAGCATAGTGGTGACATGCGAAGGGGAGAAACCCCACTCAGGTACTCTACCCATAAATAAAGCAGCTACCTGCAAGACCCTATGAGAAAATAACTCTTTTTAAAAGAGTTCTTTTGAAAGTAGGAGCATGCAAGGTAAAACATTGAGGCAACAAAGAAAATAATTACTTTTCAAGATGTTCAGGCATTTGCTGCTGCTGACAACATTGGCAGGCACTTCTTGAAATACTTCTGAAATTCTGCCTTAGCCCTCATGAAAAACTCCTTCCTGAGTCTTGTTATAGGGAACCCTATAAACGGGTCACTTTTGTGTAACAGTGTCTCACTGTTGACATACTCTGTAGGCTCCATCTGAGTCACAGTGAAGGGAATCACCTGAAGGTGAGGAGCAGGCTTGTCTGGTAGGAGCAGTTGTCCTTCTGCCGCAAAGATAAGAAGCACACGTATGTCTATTTGACATTCTACACCCTCACTTCACTAAGACGTGAAGAGTCAGTGTGCAAAAACAGGATTTCAGAAATGTTGAGGACAAAACCCAAGCTGAATACACAGCTCAGAGTGACACCAACTTTGGTATAACCTTCCACATGCTGATATTTGTTGAGATAGGAATTTTGGTGAACTGGATTATATTTCCAGATTGCAAAATTGTATATTTCCATTGTAAAACAGCAAGTGACAGGTTTATTTCTTTCCTGCTTTTCTAACAGATACTTGCAATATGGACTCAGTGACACATTATTTTCTTCCAATTGTACTTCAGCGATCATCTCACACGTAGTGACTACGGATATTGGGCACCGTATAGCCTGGGAATTCGTTACGGAAAATTGGCCACTTCTAAGTCAAGGGTAAGCAACAAGTTTTGGCTTCCTTTAACTTCTGTGGCTCTTTGGCTTCTTCCTCTGTTTTTATGTTTGAGCTGTAAAATTCAGGTGCTGATTTTCCCTCCAGAGATGGTTTTTTGTAATGACTGATTCAATTAAGTATGCAGAGCAGAGTTTTCAGGGATTCAAATCTGATCAGGGTTTAATACCAAAGAATAGCTCATTAAACACAGAAGACTTTAAAAATTAGCCTGTTCATGACTGTTTCTGTGGTTTTAAGTACTCCTGACAATTCTGACTCTAGAAGTGGGTTTAACCACTAGGATTTTACAAGTGTGGGTATAAAATGCTGTAAACTGTGGGTGTAAAATACTGAAGTAAAATCCTCACCTCTTTTCCAAAGAAAGTATGAAGAGATTGGGGATTAGAGCATGCAGGCATGCTAGCGCTGCTAGGACCAACTACAGTGTTACTCCCTGACTTAAATCTTAACCTACCTCCAGCCTACCTGTACTGCTGCAGGGAAACAGCAGGTGAGCTTGGGCTACCTCTCTTGAGCAAAGCAAGTCTTTTGATGTCTGTTTGAACACTCCCTCTCCCCTTGGCAATGAAGAAAAGCAGCAGGGCTGTGACAGAGTACACATTCCAGCTGCTTTTGATGGCAGAGGAGGCCACTGTGATCCATTAGTGGCAGCATAACCGAAACCAGCCATTTGAGAACATTCAAATGTGTAAATTATTGCTAATGCTAGAAAAGACAAGTTGTAGCAGATTTGTGTCATACCAACCAACTTGTTCCCTGACAGAGCTTTTCTGTGTTCTAAACTGATGAGGATTTTGCTGGAAAATTGACCCCTTAATTTCAAACTAAAAGAATAGTGCAAGTGTTTATTTATACGCCACCCTCAGGATAACAACAGGAACACCAACTTGTTAGGCAAATTACTGGTTAGCCTTTCTAGCTCGGTTTGGCTGTATGGGCTCAGAGAGATTATCTATTTCATGCAAAGAATTCACATTACCAAAGTACAAATACCAGATCTTACTCAGAAAAGAGAATGAAAGGTAATTATCGTATTTCATGCAGTTCAAGTGTCTAAATGGGATATTAATGGTAGTTCTTTAAAAGAGGGAAAACAATCCACAGTTGCAAACTTCAGCTTAGTTGGTATTTGCAACATAGTGAATAATAACTAAATAGTGGGAGTATTTTCAAATGAGATGAACTGTAGTATATTTGCTAACATGCTATTTGAAGGACCTTTATCTCAATTTTACAGATATGGGCAGGAATTACTGCATGATGTACTAAAAGTCATGGGAAGATTTGTCAAAACAGATGTACAGATCCAAGAGGTAAACCAGAGAAGCATTTAGTCTCAACTTTATTGACAGTTTGTAATATACCAGCAGTTGGGCTGCTGGCATGTTAGGTTGTCATACTGACATCTGTATAACTTCTCATATTGTTCAATCATTGCTTCCCCTGAGTATTTCTTTACTATTCTTCAGTCCTCTCTTGTCTTTTGCCTATTAGACTGATGAGAAAGATTTCTTGTTCTGTGATTGTAGAACAGGCAGCACAAGAGGATTCTTCTACCCAACTAGTCCTAGACAGTGTGGTACCACCAGTACCAGTGAAGTTGTCTGCATTTGAAAGGATTTTTAGAGGAACAGCAAAAGGGCACATTCTTGATATGTAAGGAGCTTTCCCATGTTAGTGTAAATCAGTAACCTTGCCCCATCCCCTCTTTAGTCTCTGTCATCTGCCCCTTTTCTGTGCATGTCTGTTGAAAGCACCTGTCAGGCACACAGTTGCTTGCTGCAAGTGAAGTTACATGAACTAAGATCACGCATTTATTTCTTCAGTTGCAGGTTTTTTATAATGCTACTTTGGAAGAGGATGAGAGAGAGGCTATTACTCTGCTACTGGAATCTGCAAAACTTGAAAATATTGAAAGGAGAAAACTACTAATCGAAGTTGCCAGCTGGTTAGAGAAAAATGTAGATGATTGACTTGGAAAACAGTTTCCAGTATATTATATGTGATTCACTATCATATTGGTATTCATTATAAGCTGTAAGTAAAGGTAAAGCACATTTTGAGTCCTGTGGTTGTCTTCCCACTGGAAAATCTGGATAAATTAATTCACAAAGAAAAGAAGGATTCAGGAAAAGAACTTATAAACATATTAGTATCTTATATCTAAAAAAAATTCCTCCTGAATGAGGTCTTAGGGATGCATTGCTAATAATAATCTAACATATAGATACAGTCCTGAATCCTTTGGGGTTTTTTTCTGAATATCCAAATGAAAGGTGTGCTGCATATTTGTGGCAAAAACATGTGAGGAAGCTGAAAAACTTTATATTCTGTTTTGTTTCATTTGTACAATGATCTATAATCTGTCTCCACTTCTATGTTTTTAAATTGCAAAGAGGACAATAATTTAGAACAGTGCTGTGAAACATGAGCTTCAGAATGACTCCAGATCTGCAGAGAGGAAAAGACCAAAGAATCCCCAAATTTTAATATTAATTAAGAAATTTATGCCTTGTCATTCAAACTTTGTTTTTTCTTAGCAGGTCTGTACTTAATGTGTCTACACTTGTGTTTGATCAGCAATGTGCTTTTGAAGAGACCCTGCTGCTTGTCTCCATTTAGCATGCTTCAGCCCCCAGCATGGTCTTGGAGTGTGTGAACTGGACTATTTTTGGATAAAATTTGTCTAGGAGATGATGAGTTCCTGGTGTGTGACACTGGATGGTCATTTTGTCCATGGCACTAGTGTGCAACTAGTTCAAACTATCCCTTCTGGAACATCACTGAGGTGCTCACTGATCATAGAATCACTGAGTATGCTGAGTTAGAAGGACCCATCAGAATCATAGAGGCCAACTCCTGTGCTGTAGATACAAGGTTAATCACCTTGCTTACACAGCATTTTGGAGGTGTCAGGCAAAATTCAGTCCACTAGTATTAGGAAACCATATTCGCTTGTCCTTAAAAAAACTATGGGATCCTCAGTCCATGCAACTCATTTATTTGTGAGGTAACAGTATTATGACAAAATTACACTACAGGTGATCAGTTAACATGTAATGGATCACAAAACACTGTTATGTGGGAATGCAGGAGACAAAATAAGTTAGAATACTGCTCTATGAAAAGACCAGAATAAAACCCAGACATGTTAATACAAAGGATTGTTCACTGGCATCCTCTAAATACATTTCAGAAAAACACTGCCATATTGACTGCACTGAATGTCCTCTGCTCCCCGCAGCTGCAAAGAAAAATTGAAACTATTTTGAGACTGTTTAAGAACCCCTTTATTGTATGGGAATTACCAACTAGTGACACAAGTTTGTGCTGGGAACAACTGATCTAGTTAAAGATAATACCAAAGAAAATTGCATGCATTCTTGCAAGTATTATTCAAGTTGATTGAGAGAGGCTGTGGTGAATTACAGGGGTTTTATCATACAACCTGTAGGACAGTTTGGGTTGGAAGGGACCTTAAAGATTATGTATTTCAAATCCCCCTGTCATAGGATGGGACACCTTCCACTAGAACAGGTTGCTCAAAGCACTGTCCAGCCTGGCCTCGAACACCTCCAGGGATGAGCTGTCCACAGCCTTTCTGGGGAACCTGTGCCAGTACTGAAGCTGTTTTGCTTCAGCATTCTCTGTGATTTCCACTAGTTAATCACTGGCACTGTATGCCTCATCAGGTGGGCTAAGCAAAGCTCAAGAAACATCCCATAAATTTACCTTATGCCTAGTAGGTTCAAACTATTTCTTTGCAACCATGAGCAACCACTCTTCCTTTCTAACCAGTCTTCCATGCTTTTCTTACTTTTTTCTTCATCCTACTGAATAAAACATTTAATTTGAAGTGCCAATATGTAAAAATGACTAGAAGAAGTTTAAATAAGAAGTTATTTTCAAGTGATGGCTCCTGACTGTGAGGCCCTCGTTTTTAACTTTTATATTTTTCAAATTCTATACTGTTCAGTGTGTGACTCTGAAGTTTCTTGCAGCCTGTTAATTTCTGCTCTCTCATGCTAGGTAGACATAACAAAGCCTCCCCGGGCCTGCTCTTCAAGGACACCCAGACCATCCTAGGCCCAAAAAGTATAAACCAAAGAAGCTCTAAGGGGGGCAAGCAGAGGGGAAATTACATCATTAAATGGAAGCTTTAATTGGAGAATTAACCCTGATGTGCCAATGAACCAAACCTGTAAAAGTGTGAAGAACTCATGACCTGTCATCCATCTTGGGATCCATCTTGGCAGTAGCCTCTGGCTCCCCAGGGGGCACCTCTGAAGGCCTTTCAAATAAATACCTACCTTTATTCCCTTATTCCTGTCTAGTCTCTGTTTTTAGGTGGCCTCTTAAGGCATCAACTGCCTGTCTCCCACTGACAGTCTGTATTTCAAAATTTCAGCAGTTTTCATGGCAGAGGCAGAATGGTGAAGGTGATTGCTAGACAAGCTGCCTGAGTAGGAGCACATCTGAATCATTTCCAGAATCCACACATTTGCACTTGGTGGCTGTATCAGTGGCAGCTCTTGCTGCTGTTGAGTACAAGCTGAGTAGAGAGGTTTGGAGAGTGGCAACTGCTAAATACAACAATGGAAGAAGAGGTGCATGGGAAGAATCCAGGGCAAGCTGGGAATGCTGCTTTATTGCAGAGAGAATTGGGGTGAAAGAAAGTTCATTGGAAATTAATATGAGGACATCAGGAAATGAGCTTTAAGAGTACTTATGCAGACTGTGTAGGTGTTATGGGGCATGTAATTGTGAAGATGTGCATGTATGGGGCAATTTCCAGTAAAAATGGCTTTGTCATTGATAGATAGGATGCATTCAGTAGGCCCTGAGTGGGGAAAAAAGTAGATAGATGTGAAAAGACCAGCTTTTTGCTTTAAGTCCTGCTCTCTGCCTTCAGAGTATGGAAGTCAAAAAGTTACACTTGTTCTGCCCATATTGTATGCATGTGTGACAGGCCATCAGACTCATGAGCTGGCAAGGATGCATGCCAAGCCCAGTGGAGAAGGAGACTTTGGAGCTGTTTAAATCAAGGTTCAAGAGCACCAGCCAGCTTCTCCTCTGTATCTCCTGGCACAGTTGTCCTACTGCCCCACTGGGTGTGCCCCCTTTCCATCCTGGCACCCCAAGAAGCCTCCCAGGCAAGTGAGGAGAAGGCAGCTTGAGGGGCCTGGGTGGCCAAGGCACAAGCCCCACACCATCTGGCTGCACTGATGGCACATTGATGAGGTGGGTGGAGCAGCCTGCTGCTTCTTTCAGGGTTGGTGCAAGTCCCAGAAAGGTGACCATCGGGTAGGGAAAAGGGATGTGGGCTAAAAAGCCAAAAAATGAACTGAGATGTGGCCTTGCCATTTTCCTGCTGTGCGGTGACTCACAAATTAAAAAGAGCTGTCACCTCTGCATCCCCTGATTCAAAGCTGCAGGGGCTCTTCCAGAGCCAGGTGTGATGTATGGACTCAACCCCTTGGCCAAACTAACGGTACTTGGGTCCAGAGTCCAAAGGCAGCATAGGCCTAGACCAGGCTAAAACTTCTCTAGTTCCAGTTTGTTCTCTGGTAGCCCACGCAGGAAAAGGGTGACATGGTGACCATTAATGCCATAAACTTGTAAACTGGAACTGGAAATATATGATTAACACAAGAACAGTAGACTCACTTGTCAAGGAACAAAGGGGGTTGTGGGTACAAGGAGTCTCACCTTTACCTTTTCCGTCACTTGTAATTTGACTGTGAGCCAGCTGCTTTATCCCATAAATATGACAGCCTAAGTGAGCCTCCTCTGAGCTCTCTCCCTGCTAGGGAGCTAGTAGCATGGGGGTGACCTCCACTGGAGCTAGGACACCTCTCAGGATTGCTTCTCAAGGTTGAAACACCCTTTACCAGCTGCACTGGTAAGTGACCAACATCGTGCACAACCTTGTATCACAGCACATTTAAGACTGTGCATTGCTAACTGTGAATCACTATTGTATCCTCTGTGCAGTAAATAACAGAATGAACCTATCAGTAAGCAACCATTTGGTAAGTTTTGCTTTCACAATATCTTACTTCAATAAAACCACTGTTGCTGCTGCGTTTGGTGATGGTTCTTTAAGAGGTCAAAACCTTCCCTGCGCCAGAGTGACAGTGGGCTGTGGTCTTCGGGAGGGGTCACTATCTGTCATTCTTTGTGATGGGATGAGACAAGGACCTGAGTAGGCAGAGGGGGAGGCTGACCTTGGCTGGCTGTGGGATACTCGTCCTGATGCAGTGTGGTGGCCAGTGACCCTATGTTACAAGGAACAAAGAGAGACCCCTGGTAGGACAGTCCCTAAGATCAGAGATTCCTCCCCAGGTTAGGGTGAACAGAAGAGGCTTCTCCCAGGATGCTTTGTTCTGTTAAGGTATGCCAGTTCCGCTTCCTTGGTTGGCCCTTGGCCTCCTCACCCTTTGTTACCTAATATGTCCCTGCCCTAGAAGGTTCTCCACTCCCTGTTCCCCCATTGGCCCTTGCCCCTCACCACTCCCCCAGAGCTTCTGCACTGGCTCCCATTCCCTAGTCCTTGCCTTTGTACCGCCCCCATGCCCTCAGATCATTGGTCTCTGATGTTCCCTCCGCTCCGGTACTTGGACCCTTCATCGTTTTGCGTCTTTGTCCCTGGAACCCTTCATGATGTGGCTGCAATAAACTCCTCCCATGGAACTCTGTACGGAGACTCTTCCTGCCTCTTTGCCGTTGACCCATTTGCCGGAGCTATCCGTGCGTGTGCACGCGTGTGTGAGCGTGTGCTGCTCCTGCCAAGCGGCTTCGCTTTGGAGATGCTTTTAGGAAGGTTGCAGCACCTTGTGCTCCGGCACCGCAAAGCCACAGCACCCAGCTAGTGACAATGCAGGAAGAACATGAGGTTAAAAAGCGCATGTGTTGTGATAAAAGAGCAGAGATCGCTTACCAGCTATCATCGGGGGCATGTTGTAGTTAAGGAACAGCACTCCCCAATTTAGTGCTCCCACTGAGACTCCAAACCACATGCTGCCTGCTCATTCCCTCCTTCCTCCTCTCCTTGCAGACTGATAGGAGAGGAGGCACAAAAGGCAAAGATTACAAGTTTCGATAAGAACAATTGACTGCAAACAGCAATGAGATAAGAAAACAACAGTAACGGGAATGATACTAACAACTGACAGTACAAGACAGATTCACACAGAAATAATACCTGACCCATCCTTCCACCAACCCTGGGAAAGACCTCTTCGGAAAAGACTCCTTTCCCCTGTCCCTGGCGGTGCAGAGTAACACCCATAACATCAGTGTCCTGGACATGCCCCCTCCTCATTACTGCAAAAATTAACCTTCTTCTAGCTGGAACCAGGACAAAATGGACTTGACTTTGGGAAAATAATTTGATTTGTTGCTATTAAAATAGATGTCTAATATTTGTAGTCCATTAAAATAGCCTTTGACAGTGAGAAACAAAACCAAAAATTAAAGCATCACCATCCCCCCACCCTTTCTTTTTCCCAGGCTCGTCTTCACTCCCAACTCTTTCACCTCCCCTCCTAGAGCAGCCCAGCGGGAAGAAGGAAAGCAGGTGGAGGTCAGTCCCGAACCACTCCTTTCTGACACTCCTTCCTCCTCACTGTTTCTCTGCTCCAGCGCAGGGCCCCTCCCACAGACCGCAGTTCCTGTGGCGATCATCCCCCACCTGCCCGGCCGTGGTGCTCTCCAGGCGTTTCTCCAGGCGTCACTCACCTCGGCGCTCGCACCGCTATTCCTCCCGTTGCGCTTTCCCCTCGCTCCTCTGCTCGCCGGGGCCCTTCCTTGGCGGGCTTCCC
>NW_008237444.1:591002-604194 GCF_000691975.1 Corvus brachyrhynchos | reverse complement strand
GTTGGTCGCACGGCGTGGGTCGGTTTGCCTGTAGCAGCCCTGAGGGGTCTGTCCGGAGCTGCAGGGCCGGGCCGCTCGGCAAGGAGGATTTACAGCCTTCTCTGGCCAAGGGGAGCTTGTTCTCCTCTGTTGCCTCACACAAGCCTTACGCGTTCTCTTCTGGCCATCTCAGCCATAAAAATAATCTGCCGGACTTTCATGTGCTTTCCCCCCGGTGTGTTCCGTTCCGTCCCTCCCACCCCAGCCCATCCCATCTCTTCCTTCCTAGTAAATGTTGCCGATTTGAACGTGCAG
Source organism: Corvus brachyrhynchos (assembly GCF_000691975.1). Taxonomy (NCBI): domain Eukaryota; kingdom Metazoa; phylum Chordata; class Aves; order Passeriformes; family Corvidae; genus Corvus; species Corvus brachyrhynchos. The sequence continues at coordinate 603,900 of NW_008237444.1, read as the reverse complement.
GAGGGGAAAATGAAGAGGCAGAAAGACTTGATAAATCTGGTGGTTTGGCAAAACCAGGGTGAAGGGAGGAGGAGGAGGAGGAGGAAGAGGAAGGGAAATTAATTATAAAATGGGAGGAATAGCATTGTGTCAAAATTTTAACAAATCATAGAGATTCAAAGAACTCCTTCTCAATAGGACAAGAATACCACAGATGAATTGTTTACACTGGAAAATGTGGGTTTTTTCCTCTTCAGCTATCCCATTTTTCTCCCTGTAGGTGCTACTGAGCACACTGTGGGCAGGGTGCGTTAGGCTGTTGGAGGAGCGATCAGCTTGGTTTGCAGAAAGCTTAAGAGAACTTTAACACATTTGCTCCCTAGCACCACCCTCCCCCCAGCCAGGGACATTTGTATTGTATCTACCCAGGTGTATTTACAGTCCCGTGCTCATGGTGGGGAAAACTTCTTCCTATAGGAAGCCTTAGGAGTTTCGCCTCTGAAATCAATCTCTCTAAATGTCACCTAAGATTTTAATCCTCATATGTTTAAATCCTTGTAGTTCAACACCCACCCAGCAGAAGCTTTTCTGAGCAGATTGTAGGCTACATGTTATCACGTATGCCATGATAACTCATTCACAAGCAATTCAGAAAAAGTTCAGATACGTAAGTATAATTAGCAAAATGGAAAGAGGTATTAAGCATAAGATGGTTTAATTACAATTTTTATATTGATAGAATTAATTTCTGTTTTCTCCATCAAGTAGTTAATGGAGAAAGAAGAACCTCAGAAAAAATTATGAGAATAAAACAGGTTGTAGGTTTTTTGGTTTTGGCTTGCTGTTGTGTAAGTACCCGGGAGATTGTGAAATTTTTTTTCCCCCTTGAGGGATTTCTGGTTTATTTTTCACAACAAGAACTCCAGCAAACACACTGTGAAGCAAAATGAAGGTACGCGTAGCAGCATTTACATCACCTAGCTAAGGTCTGCTGCTTGAATGCTGTGTATCATCTTTTGGTTTTAAAAATGTTTGGAGGTAAAGAAAAATATGGTGAATAAAAAATCTACTTGCCCTCAGTCTGGGTTATAAAATACCTCAGAGAATGGGTGGATACAGCTGATTAAGATAAAAAGACATGTTGGACTATTTGTCTAAGCCACAAAAGGAGAATTTATAAGACTTGACAGTTTCAGATGCTTATTAGGATTTAGCTGTGTTCTAGAGAAGAATAATGAAAGCCATTAGTGATTACAGCAAGCTGAAAATTGGCATCTGGAGGTATCAGGAGAAGACTGCATTGTCTGCACAAGTGCAACAAATAAACCTGAGAGGCAGCAAGATGAAACATGAGGTTGCATTTCACTTCAGTAACTGGGGAGCGTATTTACTTTGACTTTTGGAAACGGTGAATAGAATTGAAAACACTTTGTCTAAAATGGTAAAATGTTTCTTTACTACATCCATGCCCTAAAAATATCTCGCTTCTAAAAAAATGCAGTGGTCTATTACAGGATATTTTTGTTTACTTACCTTTAAGAAAAAAAAAGCTCTAAGAAATACATTTGCTCTGTTGTTCATAAATACAAATGAGAAATGAGAACTCTCATCCCAGTTTATACAATTTCTCTAGTCCCACTTTTTGTGCTAAGTACTATTTAAAAGGCATAATTAATGAGACAGAAAGTGTGAGGTCCTTTAAGACAGTTACCTGGCACTGTCTTCAGCCTGCTTCTCTGGGGAGCACTATTTTGATTATTTGTCTTCTGTTTCAGTCACTTTGGGGCTGATATCATACAAGAGGAATTGTGTGCAGCAGTAAATCTAGGCTGTGTCATTCCCCTCCTCTCTTTGGTAAGTACGATTTAAAATTATGGAGAACCTCCTTGCTCTCTTGCCGTCTGCTCTGAACTGAACATACATCCTTCAGAACCACAGGTTTTCAGAAGGTAAGTAAGTACCTGGCAGTTCTCTTCTGACTGTTGTATGAGAACCAGAAGATGCACATGATTTTATAATTAACTGTTTAACTTCAGCCACAGGATCCCTCACTTTCAGATACAGCAGGAGGTGTCTGGGTTTGGGAGGGAGAACTCATGAGGATTTGTGTTATTTTGAGAGGGATGCATTTGCTCCTCCAGACCCCTGTTAAAGAATGGGCCATTGCGCTGTCATTATGTTTTCAGTGTTCTGGTAAACCAGATGAGTTACAAGAGATAAGATCTATTTCTTCATCTGGTCTGTGTTTCCTACCTGGCTTCAAGGCCGTTCTCTGAACATACATGCACACTTGTGGCTGTGAGAGGAGGCACAGAGTAGATGCCAAGTGGTCTTTCCACAGCTCTACAGTTCAGTCCATAGTTGATCTGAGAAAGATTAATTTATTCCCATTCTTAATATGGCTGGCATCAGATGTCCTATAGAAATTCTGAGATCTGTACTTGAATGTGCCACAAATTTGACTGCTGGTTTCTGAGCCCACAGACATTTCTGCAGAACTAGGCTGTGAGAAAGGTGGGACTGTTGCAGTGGGTCTGTCTAATCCATGTGGACATAAGGGATTAAAGCCATAGGGACAGCATCTTATCTTGTCCTGGTGAAAGTGATGAACATCCTCATATATCTCAGCCAGACGGTCTCCAATGGCACAAACAAATGCAACTTGGAAACAATGTGCATTCACTCTGGCAAGCCCTGCAGAGACACTAGCTTTAGGCTGCTGAGATCAAACAGCCTGAACTATCTGGAATGCTGGTCACCACATTTCACACCAGCTGAAACATTTAGTCGTGCAATCTGCAGGGATCATAAGCAGAAATATGAAATTCTTGAAAAACCAGATATAGAAAAATATTTCTTTTATGAGAGTCATAAACAAATGTAATTCCTTCCAAATCCCAACAACTTCTGAAACTGTTCTTTGAGCAGAAACATCTGTGTCATGGATAAGACTCTTATTATTAAAACACAGCCTCTAATTTTCTTCCTCCCTTACTTTGCTTTTAGCCTGGTCAGCTGTTTCAAGGCTCTGTGCTGAAATTGTCAGTTCTCAGCCATGCACTGTAGCCACAATGGGATGTTAATCTGTGGATAATCAGCTCCAGAAAAGTACTTGCTGTATTCAAAAAGCATGGGAGACCACAGGTTTTGGTGGAGGAAGAATGCAATTGGTGGTTTTCCTCAGAGTTGAAATTTTTACAGAAGAGACCAATGTTCAGTGCATTGCCCCTGGATTATCACTAGAGTCAAACTAAAAATAGTAGAAGAAAAAACTCTGTTTCAGGACCAAGAATACTTTCCCTTGGATAATTAGGTTCTGCAGGCTTCATTGTGGATGTCTGTGTCTCCCTCATTTCCCTGTCTCCACTCAGAACACACTGTGGAGGATAATCAGTCCTGTGAGTCTCACCTGTTTCTGAAATTTGCTCACTTTCCTAGTCACATTCTGCTTCATTTTTTTGGTATCTCTCCTGAAGATTAAAATTCAACACTATATACTTAAAGTATATGTATGTGGAGACAAAAATATGCTACATTCTCTGTATAGGATATTTTTGCTAAGGTGCAACAGCATTTTAAACACGTCTGTGGAACAAGATGCTTGTTCTTTTTTGTTAGTATTTAAAATGATTTTGTGTGTTTGGTTATAGATGACACATGGAAACTCCGCATGCTTACACTGGTAGCTGCTGATGCTTGTTCTGCTCCTGAACCCTGCATACTGTGATAAAACAGGCATGGATGATGATCATGCATACTCATAAAGTGCTTTAACAATGCTAGATGTATGGTTGGACACAAGAGGAGATGTTGGAAGAAAATCCTTACCAGGACTCCAACTTGACTGCAAATGAAGAGCAATACTCATCTTCTTTAGAGTGTTGCCCTTCATTCTTTATTCATTTATGGACCCATAACGAATTTCCAGTAGGAAAGCAGGCTCCCCAATCCAGCAAATATTAATTGCCTGGTAACAGAATTCCTTTTCTAATCCTAACATGATATTTAAAGCAGTTGCTGTCAAGCATCCCATTGTGACCAGTGTCACATCCATCATTCTTCAGGTTACTGAAGAGAATGGGAAACCCCCTCAGAAACAGCGTTCAGCCTGTTTCACCTCTCAAAAAGACATCCCCTCCAGGTACTCCGAAGTCAATTCCTTCTTGTTCCTGTTCTCACTGTGACTGTTGCCCTGCAGGAAGTGGCTGCAAGAGAGTCCAAACCTAAGGCTTGGACTCCTGCTGGTCCTTCAGCACTGGTGAAACAAAGTCCTTCTCTGGGACAGGGCTGGGGCAACAGTCCTGAAGTACAGGGTAAAGTGACAGAGATCACTGTGCTACCTTTCAGAGGTAATGGGAGAGACTGGGCAGCATGCAGGGAAGGGTTGGAGGAACTCCAGAAATTTAAAATTATTTCTGGTTGTGTTTGGGGTTAAAGTCTGAGGTGCTGGTACTGTATATATTGCATAAAATGTTTTAACTAAGTAGCTGCACAAGGTTGGTAAGAAGTAGCTAACATCCATCCTGAAACTGTGTTGATGGCAGAGTGGTGATGGATGGCATTTGCAGGGTAAGACTCTCAGAACCCACAGGCCTCCCTGGGGTACTTTGGTAGCAGAGTGAGTGATGGACGTTTTTCTGTTAAACCTAAAAGGTACACATTCTACTTATTAAAAAAAATCTTCCACAAAGGAGTGAGATTCAAAAGCCAAGCAGCTTACGTTTACTCCGTTGGTTGAAATCCCCGGGAAGAACAGTGAATCCGCAGGGAATGTCAGCGATGGGCGCAGCTCGGACTGCCGCGCACGGCTGGGGCAGCAGTGCCACCTGCGGGCCGGCGCGGGGACTGCGGCCCCGCGCTGCCGTGCGCTCAGCGCCGCTCCGGGCCTCGGAGCCACACGTGGCAACAGCCCTTCCCAGCTCTGTGTTATTTAAACACTGCCGGTTTTCCGACCTTTGCTGAGCGAATTATGGAATGGCTTTGGTGATAGAGCTTTTGTATATGCTCATGATATTATTTTAATAGTTTTAAAATCGAGCCTGTTACTGACACATATTTTGTTTTGCATTTGCTGTTGATTAAGAACACATAAAAGCCTTGAATGGATATCACCTGCTTTAAATTACAAGTCTTTATACTGTTGTGTATGTCTAACAAATATGTGCGTATTTCACAAGGGTGGTCAAATGAGTGATCTCGTGGAAGAAAACTGTGAGAAGAGCTATTCGTCCCAGGAAACATCTGCAGAAAAAAATGTGTCTCCTGCTAAGGACTGCTCAATAAGACACAGAAAATTGGTATGACTTCTCCAGTACTATTTTATTATCAAGATACTTACCATTGCCTTCAATTTCTTCAGTCATTACAAAATTAAAGAGCTGGAGTCAGGAGGAAATATCAGTAACAACAACAGTGAAATGGATCAAGTTTGCAGTGAAGTGATTTAGAGGGCTAAGGGCAATTCTAAATAAGTGGGGAAATAGGAGAGTAGTCTTAGAGGGAGGACTACTGCCATAGTTTATTATTTGTTTGCAACTTAAAATTGCATTATTTATGATCATGAATGATGATGATGCTGAAAATCTACCCTAGAGTCCAAAGCAGAAATGTCTGACTAATGTAGTTACATGAGCGATTGCCCTGTAGGTTTTCAGGAGGATGCAGCTGAAGATGCACAGCATCAACCACCTAGTAAAAAAGTGTACTCAAGTGCATGGATATTTCTGAATCACTGTATCAGCAGATTGGGCTGAACTGTCACTGCTTTCCCCATGAGAAACAGTGAAAGTGCTCAGTTGTTTGTGGAAAATCACTGTGGACTCTGAAAGGAATGACACCCTCCAGGGAAGCTGAGAGATGGCAAGGCAGCTCCATTTACATAACAGGAGAAAAGATAAATTTGTATGTATTTTTGTACCTTTACATAATGAATGACAAGTGTATGGTCAAAGTCCACAATCATTGTCCAAAAGGAAATTGTTTGACATGATGCTTATGTTTGTTTGCAGTGACTTTAGAAATAGCTGTCAACATACATGGGCTATGTGGAATGGTAATACAGAGATGATGTTTTAACTTCTGAAAGTATCCAGCAGTTTTAGCTAATTGCAAACATGTTCTCCATAAAATTGGCAGGAAAATGCTTCCTCCTATTCCTCAGAAAACTGTGCTCAGTTGAGCTTCTTTGTTTTTGTCTGTGTGTTGGGGTTCTCTTTCATATTTCTCACTTGTGAAAATGCTTCGTAACTGCGTTAGTTGCTCCTTCAGGCATTTTTATTGCCCTGAGATTGTTTGGACAAAGATAGTTTCTAGGCATCTGAGGGAACAGTGAAAATAAGAGTGAATCCATTTGAGATGCTTATAATCATAGTACTTGTTTTTACATTTTAGATGAAGAACAAAACACATAATTCTGCCTCTCACATGACAACTTGCGAACTCCATGCCACTGTACCAGAGTCATGCATTCAGAGTCATGATTGTTCCATCTCCGGTCAGGATGCACAGTCGGTAAAAGGAATACTTGATTAATAGTTAGACAGGCAAACATTTTAAACAATCAATATAATCTTAAAAATTACCAGGAATATTAATTTTAATGTCATTCAAAAGCCAGTGAGGACACTTGGCAGCTAATAAATATATTTTCCAATTGTACTAATTACAAACTTTCTGTTGTTTATTTATAGCAAAAACTCGAGAAACAATTAAAATGCTTAGCCTTTCAAAATCCAGGACCTCAGGTAGCTGACTTCAATCCTGAAACTAGAAAGCAGAAAAAGAAAGCATGCATGTCACAGATGAAACAAAATTTTTTTTATGAGTCCAAGTAAGACCTCCGATTTATTACATACTTTACTTTAAAAAATGGCCAGTAGGCTGTTCACTGAATCTAAATGAAATTACTAAAAGCATTGTATTTTGCAGAGCAATTTCTTGTTACACTTGAAAGCTGTGTTGGGAAAACAAGGTTTTACTGTGTGACTTTAAGGGAATTTTGATATAGTTTGGTATGCATTCATTTTTTAGTACCAATGGCTATTGCAAATAGGATATAATGCTGGTATTTAATTTTGCTGTGAGTTTGTTAAAGACTAAATATTCATTGCATAGATGTTTTCCACGTGTATTTGGTTTAGTCTCTGAATGCGTTGAAGCATTCTCTGAGAATAATTTTTGTTCTATTTCACAGATTTACAAAGAAGTACGACAAACATGGCAGGCTGCTTTACAATGACATAGATTTATGTGACTGCCTGGTAATGGACTGCCTGGGTTGCTTCTATCCTTGCCCCAAATGCAATTCAAACAAATGTGGACCAGAATGTCGCTGCAATAGAAAATGGGTTTATGATACAATTGAGACTGAAGCAGGGGATGTGATCAGTGTGCTACCATTTTTTGTCCCTGACTGATTATGTTCCGATAGTTTTTGTGCCTGAACATTGTTCTTTTTTCTTCATGTTTTATTAAAATAAATCTTGATTTTATTAATTGTCTTTAGTGAAGCACCTGGCAGTGGTGCTTGTGCATCTTTATTGCCTGCCTAACAAACGTTACCATTCTCCATCAAGTAAAAGTATGCATTTCATTCTTCCTCTTCCTTGTGAGCTTTGCTGAGGCACCTAGTCAATCCTTTCTAAATCTTGACTTTCTAAAATTGAAGGTGTTTGAACTGTTATGGGAAGATAATTTTCTTACCCTGGGAAGCTGAACCCCATTACTTGTAATGAGGTTTTTTTTCTGATTTCTCTGCTTGTTAGTTTACTCAGATGTGTGACACAGCTCTTTCTTTTGTGTAGGCTTGTCCAAGAGTCTTTTTATCCTGATGTATTCATTCCTCATATAGGCGAGGCAAGAGGCATTTGAGATAACACTGTTCTTTGAAATGAGGCCACTACTTACCATGTTCCTCTATATATTAAGCAAAGGAGAGTGGAAACAGCTCTCTCTCAGCAATTCTTTCTTACTGCCCAGGCTGAAAGACTGAAACCAACATGTTCAGTCAGCACTATTTTCTTACAGCATTTGGCACATTAAGTGTCCACCTGTTATTAATTATATGGCTAAACAGATTGGATATTTTTCCTTCTGGGCAGAAAAGTCTCTTTAGTTCCAGAAGTTTCCTCTTCATGCAAGACACGACAGATTTTAATAACTTATACCCAGTCTTCTTATGAGGTAGGTGTTCTCATTCATGATGGACCCTTTTTGAGGAGTGAGGGTCCCTCTGCATCTTGAAGAAGGCTGCAGATGGTTGCAGGTGATTTCCAGGAGCATGCTGCTAGTGGGGGAATCATTCTTCAGGCCTAGTACTTGTTTGTTTTTGAGGAGACTCTCCCAACTTTGAATATGGCACGACTTTTCTCCCTTACAAGAGGGCATTCTCTGTGACAAAGACCTACTGCTCCAAGACAGAGATATCTCCCAAAAGAAGAAACTTGGGAACAGATCCCAAGAATGTCTTAATACCAAAATCTCCTTCTGACTTGCTACCTCGGAAAGATTTTTTGTTCCTCTTAACTAATGACACCTTAAGCTTGTATCATGCAGGCAGCATGGGCAACAAGCAGGAGGAGCTGGAAGCCATTGTGCAGTGGGAATGCTGTGACATAGTCACCATCAGTGAGACATGGTGGGAAAACTTGCACAACTGGAGTGCTGCGACGGATGGCTACAAACTCTTAAGAAGGGATGGGCAAGGAAAGAGGTGGGGAGGTAGCCCAGTATGTTGGGTGGTGTTTCAGTTGTCTCAAGCTCAATGATTGTGACAATAGGGTTGAGTGTTTCTGGGCAAGAATCAGAGCGAAGGACAAAGCAGATATCCTGCCTTGTGGGAGTCTGTTGTATACCACCAGCCAGGATGAAGAGGCAGATGAAATATTTTGTAAGTAGTCTCACAATCACTTGCCCTTCTTCTCTAGAGGGACTTCCAACTTTCCAGATGTCTACTGTCAATACAATACAGCAGAGAGGGGAAACAGTCCAGGAAGTTACAGGAGTGTGTGTAAGACCATTTTCTGACACAGCTGGTAAGGGAACCAAGGGGAGGCACCTGTTGGATCTGTTCTTTGTGAACAGGAAAGAACTAGAGGGTGATGTGATGGTCTGAGGCCATCTTGGGATCATGAAATGATAGAGTTTTCAATTCTCAGAGAAAAAAGGAAGGGATCAGCATAACTGCCATCTTGAATTTAGGAAGGTCTGCCTAGGTTGTAAGAAACCCTTGGGAGGCAGTCCTGAATTGCAAAGGAGTCCAGGAAGGCTGGACAAGGTTTTTCAAAAAGGAAATCTTAAGAGTGCAGGCCGTCCTCATGTGCGAAAAGACAAGCTGATGTGGAAGAAGGCAATCCTAGCAGAACAGAGAGCTTTGGCTGGAATTCTGGGTAAAAAAGAGAGGAAGGGGAAGGCAACTTAGGAGGACTACAAGGATGTCGTGAGGTTATGCAGGGAAAGAAAGAATGGACAAAGCCCAGAAATTAATCTGGCTACTGCTGAAATGTTTTTATAAATACACCAAATACTTTCATAAATAAATTGAGAAGTGTTTTGACAATGTTCTCTCAAGCACATGGTATAAGTCTTGTCCTGTGCAGGATTAAGAGTTAGACTTCATGAGCCTTGTGGGTCCCTTCCAACTCAGCATATTCTGTGATTTCTGTGATCATGACAACAGGAAGGCTAAGGAGGATCTCCTTATCTCATGGGTGTGGGGAAATGCATAATGACAAAGGATGAGGAAAAGGCAGAGGTACTTAGTGCCATCTTTGCCTCTGTCTTTAACAGTAAGACAGGTTGTTCTTTGAGTACCCAGCCGCATGAGCTGGAAGACAGGGATGGGGATCAGAATGAAGCCTCCATATTAAAGGGGCTGTGACTTCTGACCCTTTACACCACTTAGACACACACAAGTCCATGGGGCTGGATGGGATCCACTGAAAGTTACTGAGGGAGCTGTCAGCAAAGCTCACCAAGCCACTTTCTATCATTTACCACCAGTCCTGGATAACTAGTGAAGTCCCAGATTACAGGATGTTAGCAAATGTGATGCCGGTCTATAGGAAGGGTTGGAAGGAGGATGCAGGGAACTATAGGCCCATCAGTCTGGCCTCAGTGCCAGAGAGGGTCATGAAGCACATGCCTTCATTTGGCATGTATGGGGCAACCAGGGGATCAGGCACAGCCAGTTTGGGTTTAGGAAAGGCAGGTCCTGACTAACTTGATCTTCCTTCATGACAGGATGACCCTGCCTAATGGATAAGGAAAAGACTGGATTTGTCTACCTGGACTTCAGTAAAGCCTTTGACACTGTTTCCCACAACATTCTCATGGAGAAACTGGCTGCTTATGGTTTGGACAGGGGCACTCTGCCCTGGGTTAAAAACTGGCTGGATGGCCAGGCCAAGAGAGTGGTGGTAAATGGAGTTACATCCAGCTGGAAGCCAGTCTCCAGTGGTGTTCCCCATGGTCTAGTGTCAGGGCTTCGCCTGTTTAATAACTGGTTTGAGTGCCCCCTCAGTCAGTTCACAGATGACACTAAACTGGGGGGGAGTGTTGAACTGCTGGAGGGTAGGAAGGCTCTGCACAGGTATCTGCACAGGCTGGATTGATGGGCCAAGGCCAGCTGGATAAGATTCAACAAGGTGAGGTGCTGGGTCCTTGGGCCACAACAACCTCATGCAGGAGTTGGAGAAAAGTGGCTGGAAACCTGCCCAGAGGAAAAGGGTGCTGAGGGTGCTGGTCAACAGCAGCTGAACATGAGCCAGTGTGTGCCCAGGTGGCCAAAAAGGCCATTGACATCTTAGCCTGCATCAGCAACAGTGTAACCACCAGTACCAGGGCAGAGATTGTCCCCCTGTCATTGGGCAAAGGTGAGGCCACACCTTGAGTGCTGTGTCCAGTTTTGGCATCCTCACAACAAGACAGACATTGACTCTGGAGCATGTCCAGACTCTGGAGCAAGTCCAGAGAAGGGCAACAAGAGTTGTTGAAAGATCTGGAGCACAAGTTCTATTAGGAAAAGCTGAAGAAGCTGGGGTGTTTAGCCTGGAGAAAAGGAGGCTCAGGGGAGACCTTATCTCTCTCTACAGCTACCTGAAAGGACGTTGTAGACAGGTGAGGGTTGGTCTCCTCTCCTGGATAACAAGTGATAGGATGAGAGGAAATGGTCTCCATTTGTACCAGGGGAGTTTTAGATTGGGTATTAGGAAAAATTTCTTCACTGAAAGGGTAGTCAATCACTGGAATAGGCTGCCCAGGGAAGTGGAAGAATCACCATCCCTGAAAGCACTCAAAAGGCATGTGGATGTGGCACTTGAAGACATGGTTTAGTGGTTGGACTCAGTGATTAAATGTCTTTTCCAACCTAAACAATTCTTCAATTCTATAAAAACATCCACTACCAAAAAAAACCATCATAGGAGTATCTTCTGTGCTGGTTAAAAAACTGGTCCCCAAGTACCCTTTGACTTTTGCCAGGAGTCCAAATAGCCCACATACTCTCTGAGATATATTTCTTAAGGTAGGAAAATCCTGCTGCTGAAGCAGGAGTTAGGGATTGTTTCTTGTTCCAGATGTGCCATAGACTCATTCTGGACTTGATGGAACAAGCAGCTCTTTAAGAAGATAAAGTTGATTAAATTGACAGGAAGATAGCAGCCTTCCTTTGGCACAGCCTCAAGATCTGAAATGAATAGGTTTGAATTAGCTTCTATTTCTTTCCACTTTAAGGCAAAAACCTAAATAGTTGATCACATGGATTCCTGTGGTAAGGCTACATGTTACATTTTCTGAATAATGTGGTTAAACCCAGATCGGTGTAAATCTCGTTGTTGAATTCATTTGTGTTATGCCATGGTTTTTAAAATGGACTGTGACTCAGTCACAGTCATAGCTAAATGCAAAGTCTAAGGGAACTCCATTACAAACACACTTATTGCCACCTTGGAAATAGAGCACAAAACCTGAAAAATAAAGAAAGGTGAGTGCCAAGATAAAAGAATAACAGGGCAGAGGCAGTTCTGCTGTGGTTTGAAAATACCATTGCAATGATCCTACTAACTTTTCCCTAAATTCCAAACAAGCAGTTCACAGTGCACAAGTATAATTCTATTAGGGCAGATGTACATGGGGAAGCAGAAAGTATGTTATACATATTTTCATATGGATTGTGAAAGTTGGTGTTAGATACAAATAACAATGCAGTGCCCATATCTGATAGTTTTCTTAGGCAATTACATAATACCACACTGCATGATCTTACAGTTTTAAATCCCTTAAGAGAAATGACAGAGAACATTTCATAGTCTCTTGGAAATAGGTTTTGCTCCAGATGGCATCAGATCATCTTATACCTTATAAATCAGTCTAAACAGAATATAATTTTCCCTATGGAATAAGTTTGCTCTAGAAACCAGTGTAAAATAAGGGAAAGCAGATCAATGAACTATTCCTTAAGGTCTGTGTGTCCTTCTTCTCTCTCTCCCCATTCCTCCCCTCCTCCCCAGATTATGCAGTTTAAACGATTTGTGACACTGTGAGTTTACTTTTCCTGTCTTTTCCTTGTCCATGGGGCTGCTTTGCTCATGGCTACCAGTGATCCCATTGCGACTTAAGGAAAGGAAGAGTGTAGACTCATATTAAACTACACCCCAAACTAAGATACCACCTCTCAGTCTCTTGTCTAAAAATTGATTCAGTTCATTTAATTTCAAATTATTCTGTCTTCCACTGTATTTTCCTTCTGTTATTACCTTACATTACTGTTGGGGTCCCTCCCCCGCTGTGTAGCCCTGGGAGAGGGGCCCTGAGGGCACAGACACGGGGTTTCCCTGCCCCTGCTCAGCCTCGTTCCCATGGGTTGGTTTGTGTTCCCTGCGCGGGCAGAAGGACCCTTGGTCCCGTGACTGGAACAGTTCCT
>NW_008237444.1:584039-589069 GCF_000691975.1 Corvus brachyrhynchos | reverse complement strand
GGCAGAGCTCCGGCCACATGCGGCTGGAGAAATAAACATCTCTGAAACAGCTAGCAAGAATCTGTCTGTCCATATATATTTCCTTTCCACGGGACTCCTGGTTTGGTATATGCGTGTTGCAGTATCCCCACTGCAACACATTACATCATTACCTATCTGGAAGGAGATATTCACCCTCTGCTTTATTAGATATTATTACTACAAATAAGCCAGTCTCAGGGAAATGAATAGTGTGTTCCCATATGATTTTTGCATAAAGATGTTTCTTTCCCTTCTAGCCTCCTATGTGCTTGGGCATTGTCTTATTGGAGTTGTCTTAATTCCAAAGACTGCTGTGCATCTCCTGCCATTTACAAACTTGAAAACTCAGAAAATAAAATAAGACCTATGCACTGTATCTTCTTGTTTGCCTTCATTGCACAGAGTTAGATTTCAAGCTAGAAAGCTGTCTACTAAAGACACTTTCTGTTTAACAATTTGTGTCTACTCGTCAACATCTGAAGTTGTCACAGCTCTGAGGAAAAAAAACAATAGCTGTCCTTTCATATTGTATTGGATACTTACAGCTGCTTCTAAAACAAAGGCCAATTGAAAGGAAGTATTAAAAAAATTATTAGCATGTGGCTCAGAAGAGGCAAAGGCAAGAGCCATTAAATATTATGACTTTTAAGATGTGAAGGTATGTGAAAGACCATGAACATCTGAGGCTTTATTGGGTGAGTTAAGAGATGGGAATTTTCAATACGGCAGACCAAAGGTGTATTGGGGCACAAGGCTGACTAGGTAGCCAGCTATAGCAGGACCACCAGTCTCCTGTCTATTTCCCTACTACTAAAGGGAACACATGATCCTGATTTTTCACTTTCTCAGTATTCGCAAATCCTTCATGTAAAGTTCCACAGTGAAAAATTGTGTAACATAGCACTTCTGAAACACAGACTAGGAATACAACAGATCATAGATAGCACTGTAAAACAACAGGTAGAAAATTGAGATTTTTTTTTCCAAAGTAAGCTCCCACATTTTATATAAAAATTGTTATGAGATTCCTATCCAAATGGGGACTTAACATTAGATAACTTAAACCACGAAGTATTCAGTTTACCTTCAGTGCTTTAAAAACAATGAAGAACAGTCAGTCCTGGGAAAAGTCAGATCTGTGGTTCCAGAAAGTCTAGATATTTCAGTTCTAGATATTTCAGTTACAAGACCACTAAACTGTTCCTCCTGGCTTAAAATAAACTTCTGCATATGATGAAGTGCCATTCAATCCCACTGCATCATTAAAGCATTAAAAAAGAAAATAAAGAAAACAGAAAAAAGATACATTTTAAAATTATTTTCCAGACAATTTTCACTATCCTTTTAAATACCTCCTACAAAAGCGCAATTGAACCTTGTCTATATCCATCCATACAAGGGTAGAATACAGATTTGACTCACCTTAGGGGAAAACCAAAAGTGGTGAACTAAAGAAATACAGACCAACTTCAGACTTTCTGAATAAATATTCAAATATCCTTAAATACGTATTTGCACCAAATGCATTACAGTTGCAGCAGGTCTTTTGAGTTGGCATGGCAGGATGGGTGATGAAGGGAGAGCAGTGGATGTTGTCTCCCTCAACTTCAGCAAAGCTTTTGACACTGTCTCCCATGACATCCTTGTAGGTAAGCTCAGGAAATGTGGGTTAAATGAATAGACAGTGAGATGGATCAAGAACTGCCTGAATGCAGAGCTGATGACACAAAACTGATACACCTGAAGGCTGTGCTGACATTCAAAGGGACTTTGATAGGCTGGAGAGCTGGACAGAGAGAAACCTCATGAGGTTCAACAAGGGCAAGTTTAGGGTGCTGCACCTGGGGAGGAACAACCCCAAGTACCAGCACAGGCTGGGGGCCAATCTGCTAGAGAGCAATGACTCTTTATGCCTGTGTGCATACAAGTGTACATGTGCTATACCAAATGTGGGAGAAACACTGCTCTCCTAGATTTTTAACTGCTTAAATTGTTTAACTTAAGTTATAAGTTAAGTTAAATACTATTAATTTTAAGTACTGTTAAGTTTAAATGCTATTAAGTTCAGTGTTGTTGGCCTTTGGGCTGCATTCCCCTTTACCCTTCCCTTTTCTATCCTTTTGTCTCCCTCCTCTCTCCTCTCAACCCATGTCCTGTCCCCTCCCCACAAAATTTTGGGTTTATTTTGGTTTGGATTGATTGGATTTTTGTTCGCTTTTCCTTAGTGTACCTTGACTATCCAGTAAGTAGTAGAGTGGACCTATAAAAGCTTTTATATTAATGTGTTTTTACTGATTGCTTTGCCAGTGATTCTTTAAACAATCTTAAAACACTCATCGTGACATAGGTGCAGGTACAAACCAATAATAGATGAAGGGATGTATGAGAAGTCACAACTTTTTAGAATTCTTTTTTAGTAACAGAGAAGGTATTAGGACAAAAAACTATTTAATGGTGCACTTGACAGCACCTTGTCAGGTTAGCTTCATTATTTATTGTTTCCAATCAGGTGCTCTCTTTGCTGTATTCTTCAGTGAGGCTCTGAACACAGAATCATACAGGGTAGGAGAAGCCTCAGGGCTTGCAAGTCAAACCTCCTGTGTGAAAAGCAGGTCTAGCTGGAGCAGGTTGCTCAGGATCATGCCTAGTTGAGTTCTTAATGTTCATTCTCTTGATTATTCATTTTAAATGTTCATTTTGATGCAGCAAAGTGTGAAAGAAAACACTTTAAAAAAGGTCCAGGTTGTAAAACCAGAGAATTGGGAGCAAACCTGAGTGGCAAATCCAATACCTGTACCAGCTGGAACTTTATGAAATAAGTAAGCAATTGTCTAGACATCCAGCCACCCTTGCTCATTTTGCCTGAACAAACTTTATAATATAAATTCTGCTCTTGGGGCAAATTTTCTAGGACAAGAAATTATGTTGTTTGGTTTTTTTCTTCTTCCAGTGTGGAGCAAAACACTCATTCTTCTTTTCTAGCCAGGTAAATTTCCTGCAAGAATATTGTTTTTTCATGTTTTATAAGAGCACAGAAAACCAGATGAAATAGTTGAATGTAATTGTATTTCATCCCAGAACAACAGCTTGAAAAATGTAATGGCCATTCGTAACAGCGACTGTGGGTCCAACTTCTGGCAAGAGTTTGTCTTGGTTTAAGACAATTTAAAAAGTGGACACTCTGAAATGAGTTACCTCCCCTTATAGTTTTAACCAATCCCTTTCCACCATAAAGAGAAATGAATATGAGCAGATATAAGTGAAAAAATAACAGTTAACTAACACGCAAAACAGCAACAGGCAAACAATAACAGTGAATAACCACGAGATAAAAAATTGCTAAATCTCACTGGCCCTCCAGGAAAAAAGAGAAACCTAAAATGGTGGAGTGGTGCCCCCTCCCTCCCAGGATGGTGGCCCCCATAGCCAGCAGTGTGCTTTGAAAGACAAAGGGAAAATGGTGAGAAAATCCTCCTGGGAAGTAGGAGCTTACAAAGCAGTTCTCGTGGCAGATGGGAATTACGGGCATCACCGGGGTGTGACCCTGGCCCCACGGTGTCAGCCTCTGGTTCATCAGGTGCTGGTGCTGTTGTTTCTCTGTCTCCTGTCACCTGCTGGACTCTGCTGGCGTTGACGCTACTATTCCTGAGCCATGGGTGTGTTGGGAGGGAGCAGGAGGGAAGAAACTGTCTCTCAGCATGGACATGTGGTGACCCGGCCTCGACTAACTCAAGCTTCACAGGGTCAACAGGTGTTGCAAAATTCACTCTGAAACAGGTTCTGATTACAAAATGCAGCTTTTTGGGTTGCTGCTGTTGTGAGCCCAGAAAAACCCACCAGAAATAGCCTCTGCCTTGAGCAAATGCCACGAGGGAAAAGAGCATTGACTTGGGTGCTCCAACTTTTTAAAGGGATTGGTATCACCCCCACCTGCCCCACACTTCTGTTTCTGTTTCTGTGGCGCTGGGCCTTAAAGTGTCAGTAACAATTTCGGGCACAGATAGATATGGAATACAATAACATTTTGGGTTACCCAGGACAGAAGTATAGCACAAATGTTTTTAAAGTCTCAGGCACGAATTCTCTACTTTCAAATGCCTGATGGAATATGGCGATATTTGTCACTCTCTTTTTTTCTCCTAAAGTTGCTTCTTAAGGCCAAGTCTATTTAAACAGACATTGTCTTTTCAGATGTTCTGGCTGAAATGCTGACCATGTTGAAGTTGCCTGCATTGACTAAATTCTCTTCAGTTCATAGAGTGAAGATTTCAGCATTTATAAAACATTCTTCACAGTACCCTCAAAATTTTCCAAAGTTTTCCCACCTGTCTCTTGAGCTTAACATAATTGTTACCATTTATTACCTTCATGACACACCTTATGAACCTTTGCGCCCACATTCAAAAGACTTTTGAAGACTTCTAATATTTTTAGTTGGCTTCCTAGGAAAACAAGGCTTACACAGTTATGCTGTCTGTCCCTCTGTTTGCTCATCCCATTGTCTTTGATCCCATTTTTTAAATTTCAGCCAAATATAATGGAAAATAAAGGTCTCACAGACATTACATCCATTCAAATGGAGTAAAAACACACAATTCAATGCTTGAAAGTTAGTGGTTCTGTTTATGTAGCTTGACAACCTTGTACTTGGCCTGAAACAAGGCACGGTGTGCTCTTAGCCATATGTAGGGGAGTTCAATGGCGTGGGATGGGGTGGGACTTTGGGCGTGTTACCTGGGCACAGGTTATTGGGGGAAGGTGGGAATGCAGCCAGTGTCTGTAGATTCCACGGCCTCCAGAACAATTTGCTGTTGCCATAGCGATGTTCCCGGCCTACAAACAAGAACTGTGATGATGGGTGTTTCAGGGGCTGACTGTGCACTCCCACGTGGGAACAAATGGAGCCTGAGGGGCTGAGGAGTTCCACACAGAGAGTCCACCACCGGACTCGTCCCCGCTGCCTGCTGGTGGGCACCACGGCGGCTCGGGCCCGTCCCGCCGGGTGTTCA
>NW_008237444.1:583630-583916 GCF_000691975.1 Corvus brachyrhynchos | reverse complement strand
CCTCAAGCTGCGCCATGCGAGGTTTAGGCAGGACCTTAGGAAGAATTTCTACACAGAAACTGTGATTAAACATTAGAATGGACTACCCAGGGAGGTGGTGGAGTCACGGTCCCTGGGGGTGGTTAAGGAAAGACTGGACGTCACGCTCCACTGCTTTAGTCTCACTGACATGGTGGTGCCGGATCATGGGCTAGAACACAACGATCCCAGACATCTTTCTCACCCTGGTTCACTCCCTGATTCTGTGGGTTCGCGCTGCCCTCGCCGCGGGTGGTGCGGCAAAGCT
>NW_008237444.1:579613-583432 GCF_000691975.1 Corvus brachyrhynchos | reverse complement strand
GTGCTGGGAGGGCGCGCGGCCGGGGAGCCTAAACCACCCGCCACCATCCCCTTCTTTAGAGGGTTTTGGTTTTTAATTTAATTCCTCACTAAATATTCAGAACTTTTTCGGGGGAATGAAATAAAAGCCGGTAACGAATGGCGCGAGAAGGTGAATGGCATGAGAGCGAGAGATGCTTGTTGTAGCCCACTGCCCCCAGGTGCTGGCGCCTCCGAGAGCGGTGTCAGAGGACGCGCGAGTTGCTTGACTTTTTGCACACGCTCCGCCTCTGCCTTCACGAGTGTTGTCCACAAAAATCGAGTTTTATACTGGGTTTGCGAAAAGCCGATGGTTACACACTCGAGCGAGAGATTGATTATTTATTTTAGGTTTGTGCAGGCCTGATGTTCAGTGCTATTCCCCAAGTCAAGCACCCTAACCATAAAAACTTTTTACCATTTACACATTTTAGCAAACAAAGGCTTCAGTGTTCATTGGCAACAAGTTGCATAGTTCTTATTAATTAATATTCTATCTTCTACTGCTTAATCATTCTCTTGGTTCCCATGCTAGTTAGTCTGCGTGCTCACTCTCTCCTTTTGAGTCAGTGGGCTTCATGGTTTGGTGGTCATGAACCAGTGGCCACGGATCGCCCTGCAGGAATTACCTTTTACCCAGTCCGAGCTGATTTCAGCACAGCTGCTGAGTTGGCTTTTTTAGTTTCTTCCTTATCTTGGGAGTTCTGCCAAATGTCCTTGAGGCCCATAAATTCTGCATTCTTTGTGTTCACTATCAGTGGTACATCCTCCTTCCCAAGTTTTGTTAACCTCCCCCTAGGTTTGAGGTCACTGACACATGTCAAGCCCCAAACCTTAACAAGGCAATTCTTCCAACAAGTAATCTGTCTTTCTAAAACCTGCACATCCCTTAGAGCTTGTTGGCTTCTCTCTGTTCACCTTTCTTGTTGATTAGGCTTGACGGTATACAAACATCAAAGAACATGCTTTCTTAAGAAAATTTTACATGTTCCACATTTTACAATACAAGGGAAACACTAAATGTGTGTTTTATTTATTTTTCTGCATTTGTGCATGTCCATCAACTAAAGACACCTGTGGAATTGAGGATAAAAATTAAGTCCAGAGCTTTCAGTGAAAATTTCTGTCATCTTTGCAGAAGATGTTTATAAATGCAGAATTAAAAAAGTAAATCAGAAGTCAGTTTCATTGCACAGTGCCAAAATGTCAAATGCAGGCTAACTCTAAACTTTGTACTAAATATTGCAGGGGAAACTGTAAAATGAATCTTACACCAGAAATTATTTTGTCAGTTTCATTGTCTTTCAGTCTCAGATTTTGTTTATTCCCTTGTTTTGTGTTCAGAAAAAGTATAAAAAGAAACACAGAATTTTATATACATGCAGGCTGAATGGTACAGTACTACTGGAGCAGCATGGAAAAAATGCAAATATATTCAAGATTATATATGTGAGACTGTAAGGATTCATTTGATTCAACTGCTGTTTTTTGGGGTTTTTTTCTATTAACATCACTAGCTTGGGTGCCCTGTTAATTGCAGAGAGTTTTCTCAGTGGTTTCGCATGGATATTAACTCTTTGGTAACTGAAATGCATCAGCAACCTTTTGTTTGTTTGGTTTGTTCTTTTTTACTACTCTAGTAGCTCTTCACAGTTTTAACCAGCATTTACATGAGCTGAAGTGGTTATTTTAATTCAGCCCACTCAATCTCATGAATAGTTTTGCTGACCTTTCTAAAGTACCTAACTATAAGTACCTAGTTAAATTGCTGGAAACTTGGAAATGAACTTCATTGCCTTAACAAGGCAGATACTGGGAGCTCTGTGTTTCCTTTTAACAGCTAATGTTTCAAATAATGTTTCCATTTTGATACTCTCGTTACAAACGTTGTGATCATTGAAAGTTTTGTGTAATTGCATCATTTTTTTATTTGGACAGCTAAATTGTTTTGCTTGTGAAGCTTTGCAGTTTTGGATTACTAAGTGGTCTAAATGTGGTGCTTTGATGTCTTTATTATAGATTTGTTAGTAATTAGGTTTTAAAAGTGTCTGTGTTTTAAATTACTATTTAATTTGCTGTGGTATAGTAAGTACAACTGCTGTGTTTTAAAAATACAGCACATTCTCAATTGTCTTTAGTGACACAGTAGGCTATAGATTCAAATCTGACTTTCAAAATAAATGTACATTATGCCTTTATTTCCTTTGCAACAGCATAGGTGATTTTTAGAAGGGTATCCAGAATGGAAGAAGCATACATAACTAACTACAGTTTTGCCTTCTGTTTTCTGGGGTGTGATTTAAATAATGCTCTTTGTACTTGTCTTACTTTTATTTATAAAAGGTTGTTGGAGATGATCTGATAATTGAAAGAAGAATATTTCTGTAGTGTCTATGAGGTACAAAGAGAAAGCATTTTCTGATGTCTGTCAGGTACCTGTGGTACTGTGTTGGCTTTTAATTTTGATTTTCAGTGAGAGGAATTGTGTTTTCTGTTGGAAAAGAGCTTTGCTTTGTGATTTCTATTTAGAAACAACTGGATAGCCACTGTGTTTACAAAGATGGGGAGAAAGTTTTTATTTTGACAAGCATGCTCTTGGTCCTTAAATGAAATGTCAGGACTAACCATTTTTGTGCTTCAGGCTGAAAGTACCTTCAGTGAAGAGGAGGAAGAAAAACTTCAAATAGCTTTTTCATTGGAAAAACAAGATCTTCATCTGGTTCTTGAAACTATATCATTCATTTTGGAACAGGTATTTTGTTTTCATCATTATACATTGATAAATGTATTTTTTTATCCAACTGTAGATTTAAAAAATAGGACACTGAAGTTAAAAAGGAATTAGTGAAAGCATATCTGTAGTATATTATGTATGTTTTGGGATTATGATTTTACTGCTTTTGGTTTCATGCCTTTCTGATTTGGATGGGACTAGGTGCCTTTCTGGAGTGGTTTTTCTGCTAATGTAAATTTCTGCTAATAGTAGAAGCGAAGTCTGCATGACTCCACGGGAACTGTTGATAATTATGAGATATACTGTTCTCTCTTATTGATTGTAAACAAGCCAGCCCTGCATTTTTTAAGTTCTTGTGAGGAAAATACTAGATAACATTACTGAGCACAGCTTAAGTTACTTTAAGAGTCAGTTACGGAAAATTTTCGTGCACAGAAGCAGTCTGTAGTGAGGTGAACAGGCACACCTAATGTAGCTCTAGTATTTGGATGAGTGGATGACTGCAAGGTGTAGTCACCTTGTAAACAGAGGTTTTCTGATTCCATGGACTACCTCTACTAAGGTTGGGAAGCTGTTGTATTACAATAAATAAAATAAATTAAATAGGTAAATAGGGTAACTGTTTTAAAAGTTGTCAAGCGCATGATGTTATCCATCCATTTCATGCAAGTATAGAACGTGTAGTGTTGTGCAAAGTGCATGCATAGTGATGGTCTGTTGTGGGATTTAAATCTGGTCCTTCCTTACACGTCAATTTATGATCAGTTCACTTAACATATTCTGCTGCATTAGAAATAAAACAAACAGTCCTCCTCATGGCTCCCATCCACCGAAAAATGAAAGTGAAACCTGAGGTCACCTCCAGACTGGAATTTTTAATTTTCATCTCAGCAAAACAGCAGAACTACCTGTTTATTGCCTTTTCCTGATTTCCTCAGACTGCTTAATTGATATTATAATTATTGAAGATGAACAGAAAAAGCAGTTAATTCTTTTCTTGCCTTTTTTTGCATTTCAGATAAAGCAGTTAATTCTTTTCTTGCTTTTTTTTGCATTAAAAAAAAAAAA
>NW_008237444.1:564069-579575 GCF_000691975.1 Corvus brachyrhynchos | reverse complement strand
CTTGTTCTGTCAGAAAATAACTGTTTTAACAGCCCTTTGGTCTATGGAGGCATTATAGATAAAAAGACTGCTGTACAGTCTTTGCCACATATGTTGTTTCTTTTTTTTCCCTGACCTGGTGGTGACACAGTCCTGTTTTGAAAGTGAAGAATGACACAGAGTGTCTTCCACAAAAAAATTGACACTAATAGGGAGGTTATATCTAACTCAGTTTAGGCAAACTGTTCTTGGTTTTTCAGCATATTACCTTGTAGTTTAGGTTTGCTTGAATAGTGTGAATTTGGAAAAGTTCTCCTTTCTTGATAGTCACAATTGGCTTCAAAGCCCATTTTTTTTCACTGATAACTGTACATATACTCAGATCTGGCTTGTGTCTGAATTATTTTTTTGTAGTTTCTCTATCTTGAGAAGAGCATTTTGAGATAGTTACAGTTTTCTGTCTCCCAAGTTAGAGGGTTAATGAACAGGCTGCATGTAGTTCCCCCAGTGGAGTTGCTAGTAAAAATCTTGTGTGAACACTGTGACCATTTGTGCTAGAACGTATGTGGTGTGGCTTGTAGAGCAACACTGAGCAACAGCAGTTATTTTTCCTTTTCACAGGCAGTCTATCACAATTTGAAGCCTGCTTCACTGCAACAGCAGCTACAAAGCATTCACCTGGATCAAGACAAAGCTGAAGCATTTGCTAGTGCATGGGCAGCTGCAGGTCAAGATACGATTGAAAAGTTCAGGCAGAGGGTTTTGACCCCTCAGAAGGTAATGTGTGTAGTTTTTCTTCTGAGAGAGAATAAACTTGCATTAGTTTGTATTAAAGCAAGGAATTTAAACTAAGGTACAAAGTTTGTGGCAAGGCAGGGTACTTCCAGGTACTAGATAAATTTGATCGAGACAGTTGAATTCTGTTATCTTACAAAGATGTTGCATGTTAGCTGAGCTGCTGTAACTGTTGGAACCTGGCTATATATGCACTGTTAGCAACCTATGTACATTTGGAGATGTTTGTGAACAGGCTTTACAACAGGGCCAGGGTACCATGTGCTCACGAGCATTTGTAGTGGTTGAGCTCATCGGGCCGGTGATTCTCTGTACTTGTATCTGAGCTCCTGCCATATTTAATTTTGTAAGCTGGTTGGGTAGTGAATTTTGCGAGATACTTATTATAATTTTGAGGTGTTTTTCTATGATGGCATATAATCTTGCTTCCTATGTGCTTGTTGCCAGTTAAAACTTCCTACATGCTATGGAAGTCTCATTGTATCTTTAGGCATAGATGTCTATGTCTATGAGAAGGTGTAATACCTCATTTTGTTGTTTCATAATAACCCTTCATATACCCTATATATATACATATATACACATAACGTATGTATTCTATATACGTATGTATTCTATATACATATAACCCTGTATATAGAATACAATTGTATATAGAATACCAGTGTCAGCCGGGATCAAATTTTTAGAAAGAATTGTGAAACACTGACTCAATTATTCTTACTTTATTTTTATCTTTATCTTTGCTTTATATCTTGTTGGGATAAGATTCAGTTTGTTACTTAATGATTTGGCGAGTAAAATAAACATAGAAAATAAATTGTATGTATTAAGTATACATAATGCACAGACAGAACTAGAACAACATAATTTGTACCAGCCTGCTTGCACCTAAGTAAATCTAGAATTTCACTTTGATGTAAAATTCACATTTTGAGATGATGTATGTCTATGGAACAGACTAGAGGTACTCTGAATTGCATCACAGTTGATTTTTTTCTAAGTATTTACATTTGAGCCTCTGTAAAACTGGGTAATTTTAGACACAAAATTTATAGGATTCTGATATGCAAAATTATAATAACTCATGAACCTAACAGAGTAAATGACTGATAGTACAAGTATGCAAAAATAATTGAATTGGCAAGATATTTTGGGTTTCTGTTTTTTTTTTTGAAGTAATGTTACCAAGTGTACAAGTCCCAAGTTTAAATGGTCAGTGGTACCGTAGGTATACAGGCAAGTATGACTGTCCATTGAAGGAGGTAAGTAATTGGAAAACCAACTGAAATAATGAAAGATTATAAAGTTAACTTTTCAACATGCAGAGTATATGTGCAGAATGGAAGGCAGTTCTGAAGACAGCCTACAAAGCAGATGTTTTTAAAAACTTTCTTCAGCCGGACTATGCATTAGTACATATTTTACTGCTGGCTCTTCAGCATATGAGAAACTAATAAAAACACCTTTCATCCTCTTTCATTTCCAGCTTGTAACATACATACCCGTGGTCCTTCTGTGACCTGGTTTGGGAATGACATTGCTTGTCTCGAGTTTTGTGAGCCCTGTAACATACAGTGTTTCTGGTGTATGTCAGGGTTTTGGAGGTTCTTTCTAACTTCAGCACCATCTCCTAATGATACGGTGTTTTCCTACTATATTGCATTCCATATAAAGAAGTTTTTAACTGTCATTTTTAATTGAGCTTGCAGGAAAGCAACTGCAAAAATGTCATAGTGCAATTTACTTGCTTTTTTGTGTGAAAGCAGGTTTAAATACAGGTGTGTGCCTCTATATATGCTACACCATCATTTTCCCTCCTGCTTTTTTCCCAAATAACAGGTTGAGTATCAGTTTGAGTGTAATTTGAGTTAGAACTTGAATTTGCTTTCTCAGTTTGTTTTTAAAGTCTCTGAAGTATTAATCCTGTAGACTTGAAGTTCATGAGAGTTTCCTTAAAGATTGAGTTCACAAAATTAATTGCTGAATAAAGAATTTATTCTGCTAGCAAGACATGCAGAAGTAAAAATTTTTTAAAATTGCAGTGTAATGGAAGAACAACTTGTCATCTCCTTATAATCTTCTGAATCTCTTTGTAATATCTTGCAAGTGCAGTAGGTGACTGCATTGTTTCCTTCAATATTCTCTGTGTAACTGCATATCTGCATGCATTTTCTGTATTACCTTTCTGTACCTTGAAAAATAGTGGGCAAAAATACTCTCTTACTTGTGGTACATTGCTGTAGTAGCCAATTTTCTGTAAATGTTCATCACTGTCTCTTCAATTAAAGTTAAAAAAATGTTATAAGCTTGAAAAATACTTACATAAGAGTGGTTGCTTTTTAGATTAGATATACAATTTAGGTATTTATATTGATTTAGAAATTATATTTACTTATTTCTTTGTAAAAGGAGATGGCATTGAATTATTAATAGCCTCTTCAACGTGTGGATATAGGTGTAACATATAAATCAGTTGATTCTATAAATAGGCCCTCTATATCGGTTTTTGTTTACATGGCCATATATGAGTTCCCACTTTACATTGTTCACTTCTCTTCCAGAAGAAATATTATGTACAGAAAAAGAATGACATTTATATTATCACAAGTTCCAGCAACATAATCACAGAACAGTTGAAGCTGGGAGGAACCTCTGGCATATATCTGATCCACCCCCTCTGCCCAAGCAGGGACATCTAAATCCAGTTGCTGAGGACCATGTCTAGACAGCACCTGAACATCTGTGAGGATGCAGATTCCACCACCTTCCTGGGCACCCTGTGTCAGTTCTTGGCCGCCCCCAAAGTACCTAAATGTTTTCCCGTGTTCAGAGAGAGCCTCCCGTGTTTCATTTTGTGCCTGTTGCCTCTTGTCATGTAACTGGGCATCACTGTGAAGAGCCTGGCTCAGTCTTTATAGCTTTGCTTCATGTAAGGAGTTAAAAAACTCTCTTGGCTTCTTCTCATATGTGAGGTCCTCTAATCCCTTCATCATCTTCGTGGCCTTTGCTGTACTCTTTCCAGTATGTCTATGACTCTTATACTGTGGAGCCCAGCACTGATTATCCTACTCCAGGTGGGGCCTCACCATTGTTGAATACAGGGGAAGGACCATTTTCCTCAGCCTGTGGGCAATACTCCTCCTTGTGCAGGCCAGGATGGCTCATGATCAACTTGGTGTCCACCAGGAGCCTCAGGTTCTTTTTCACAAAGTTTCTTTCCAGCTGGACAGCATCCAGCTTGTACTGGTGCTTAGTGTCATTCCTCTCCAGTGCAGGACATTTCACTTCCTCTTGTTGAACTTCATGAGGTTCCTGTCAGAACATTTCTCCAGCCTGTCCAAGTCCCTCTGGATGGCAACACAACCCTTTGGTGTACCAACCACTCCTCTCAGTTTTGAGTCATCTGCAGATTTGCTGAGGGTGCACCTGTCCCATCACCTAGATCACTGATGAAGACGTTGAACAAAACTGGACTCCATATTTGTCCCTAAGGTATGCTCTAGTTACTAGCCTCCACCTAGACTTTGTTTCTCTGTTTACCAGTCATTCAGCCAGTTTTCAGCCCACCTCTCTGTCTGCGCTGTCAGCGTACATCACCAGCTTGGCTATGAGGATCTTACGGGACACAATGCCAATGGCCTCCCTGAAGTCAGGGCAGACCCTGTCTATTACTTTCGTCTTGTCTACCAAACCAGTCTTTTCACTGTAGAATTAAGTTGGTCAAGTGTGACTTCCCCATCATGAATCCATGCTAACTACAGCAAGTGATCTTGTTCTTCACATACCTAGAAATGGTTTCCAGAATTAGTTGTTCCATCATCTTGCCAGAGACTGAGGCTGACAGGCCTTTAGTTCCTGGTGTTCTTCTTTCCTGTCTTAGAGATAAGATTGACATTTGCTTTAGGTAGGAATCTTGAGGATTGATGCATGGTGGGGGTGTTTGGATTTCTTTTGTTTGTTTGTGTGGGTTTCTTCAGACCGATTTATTCATGCTCTGTCCATGATGTTGGATTCATAATGAGGCTTTTTGAATCAGTTGTACTTTGTAGTTTTGTTTGTGATTCAGATTCCAGGAATATAGGTGTTATAGTGGATCAGAAAATTTTTTTTTTTGTGTGCCTGGTCTTTGGAACCTCGGATGAAAGCATAGAGGTGGAATCCTTTAGTTAACATGCTTGCCGGAAACTTATGCCTCATGTCAGGACTTAGAACTTGCCCCCTCGAAAGATCATTGTTTCTCACTTATGAGATATCCTACTTAATGAATGTGGAAGTTTAGTCTGTGTACTTGCCTGATTTCTGATTTTCTACCACTTGAGGGAAAAGTGATATGTATTGATGTTTTTTAAAAACAGTATATCCATTATCTTTTGATTATTAATGCATATCCCCTGTTCCATTGTGAGAAATGCTAAACAAGAATGTGGTCTTTCTTGGTTTTATTTTAAGCTACATTGCGTGTAATTTCTCACTCATTCCATGAAAGTTTCCTGCTTGCCATTCTTCATGTTACCTGTCCTGGACATACTTCTGTTGTATTTTGGGAATAGCTAATGTGAATAGAGTATGAAATAGACTTAGGAGTATTAATACTTTATGTGGTGACTGTTATAAAAGGACTGGGACCATCACGACTTAATGTCATGACAGTAAGATTGCGTGCACTGTCAGCAATACTGTGGATGGCATCAATCTGAGTGGTGCAGTTGGTAAGGTAGAGGGAAGAGATGTCATCCAGAGAGATCTTGACAGGCTTGAGGAGAGGATCCATGTGAACTTCATGAGCTTCATAACGCTTAGTGCAAAGTCCTGCTCCTAAGTGAGAGCTTCCACTGGTGTGAACAAAGACTGGGGTAATGAATGTATTCAAAGCAGCCTTGCAGAAAAAGAACTTGGAGGTGCTGGTGAACGAGAAATTTGGCGTGAGCCAACAATGTGCACTCACAGACCAGAAATCCAACTGTATCCTGGGCTATATAAAAAGAATCACGGCCAGCAGGTTAAGGGAGGTGATTCTCCCCCTCTACTCTGCTCTTCTGAGACCTTAGGTGGAGTATTGCATCCAGCTGAGGGGCCCTCAGCACAGGACAGACTCAGATCTATTGAAATGGGTCCAGAGGAGGACCATTGAAGTGATACAAAGGAACACCTTTGCTGTGAAGACAGACCGACAGAGTAGGGGTTGTTCAGCCCACAGAAGAGAAGGCTCCAGAGAAACATTATTGTAGCCATTCAATATTTAAAGGGGGCTTACAAGAAAAATGGAGCTAGATGTTTCACTGGGGCATGTAGTTGCAGGACAAGTGGCAATGGTTTTAAATGGAAGGTTTCTCGATGTAGACTGGATTTAAGGAAGAAATTCTTGATGAGGATGGTGAGACACTGGGGCAGGTTGCCCAGAGAGGTTGTGGATGGGCTCATCCCTGGAAGTGTTCAAAAGACTGGATGGGGCATTGATCAACATGATCTAGTGATCAACACGTTCTGGCCTGTGGCAGGGAAGTTGGTCTAGGTGATTTTCAAAGGTCCCTTCCAAACCAAACCATTCTATGAGTCTGTGAATACTAGTTGTTGCTTGGGTTTTCTTTTCTCTTTCATGTTCTTTTAAAAGTACATATAGGCTTTTTGTTTATCATTGCATATTTGGTAGGGACTGTTGCTGACCTGTTGAGGTGGTGTGCAGCACTACACACAAATTCAGTATTTAGTTAATGTGTGATTCTTTTGTACTTTTGCTTACCATGTGCTTCTCTGTATGACAGTACCCTGAATTTTCTTTAAAGCAGCTTTAGTGGGTATGTAAAGGGATTGCTTGTGTGGATCCAAGTGCAGAATCAGGGTCATGATTTACATTACTGAGATCTCGATAGTTCTGTTCCAACACATACACAGTGTCCCTGCACACATTCACAAGGTAGAGTTTATGAAATAACTAAGAAAGACCTGTTTGGAATTTTATATTGTGTTTTACTAAAATCTGTGTGGCAAAACAATTCTAAGCCTTTCCTGATGCATGGTACTTAGAGGTTGTCTGGAAGTATTAAAATGCTGACAGTGTGGTGTTTTCTGTGGTGTACACAAGAAGGACTGGGCAGTAATCTTTCATTTCTCTTTCAAGACAATAAAAAATGGCAGACAGTTTTACTTTTTTTTTATTAGGGGTATAGTTTACACATTAAGAAAACATTGCAACCTGTGGAATTGATTAACTTATGGTCAAAACAAGTGGGTAACTGAGTGTCCAGGTTTGTTATTCCATAATAATACTAAAATATTTGACTTCTGCCATTTTTGAGAGTAGGTCAGTGCATCTTTTGGCTTGCAGAAGTGTTCACGTTTGGACTCAAGACCACTAGTTATTATGAGAAATAATTTCTTACAGATAATTTGTCTGTATTGACATGTTATTTCTCTTAAACCAGATTCTCTTCTCACCTGCACAGTACAAGTTGTTACAAAGTAGTATTCTGAGTTCTGAGTCTGTCAGTTCTGTGCAAGAGGTGTAGGTGGTAACGTGCTGGTTGATACCTTCGTTAGGATGACAAGTCAAATTGTGTTTGTTAGAGCAGAAGAAAAAGTGTTTCCTAGAATACTGATTAGGTCAAGTTTTCTGTGGCATATTGAACACTATTTCTATTGTGTGACAAAAACTCTTTGTTTTTGAACATAGGTTTTGAAATTTTTTGTAATATTTTAATCTACTGCTTAGTAGGTAGGGATGATATTGACTTGAGAAATTAATAAAAACTGTGGAGTTAAAATAAAGCTGTACTGTTTAATACTATTACTCACTTAATCTTTTCATTTTTCTTCACCGAATTATTGGCAGTCTTCAGCTACACAGGGCTATTAATTATGTATATTCTGCTGTTGTGTTAATTGGTTCTTTGGTCCTTATTCATATGGCCTTTATTATATTATTTCTGCTGATGATAATACAATCCTAGTCAATTAGAATGATGGTATTTGTATAATTTTTTCCTTTGAACACATTCTTAATTTTGCCTTTGGAGTGATAGGCCAGTGATAATAGTTTGATATCAGTCTGATCCAGTTTTTAAGTCTTTGCTTGGTAGTGTACAAGTTTAGAAAGGAGGGCACACTGATCAGATTAAAATGTATTTTTTCCTCTGCAAAAAAGAGGTAGATTTTTAGTAGGGTTTGCTCTGAATTCTCATGGCAGTTTTTCATCAGTTTTGTTGCTTTTCTCCACTTCCCCTCCCCCATATATTATATTCTCTGTATGTGTTTTGGTACTCTGCTCAAATCTCTGTTTTAAAGGCAGATCAAGCTAAGTGCTTCATAGCTTTCTTGTTTTGGAAAGCTATTCATGGTATCCTTAAAATAGATATAAAGATAAAAGTCCTGTGTTGCCAAGCAAGAAGAGTTTTTTATAGCTTTCAGACAGCATTGCTTAATATAATGATGCGTGGGAATGCAACTAGTGAAGTTATGTACCTAAAATTCTTGACAGAGCTGTCAGTTCTGTATCTTGAGTGCCTATTTGAAGCCATATGGGAAAAACTCTGAAAGTGATTTTCTCAGAAACCGGCCTTCTTGCTAATGGGCTTATATGTAATGTTAATATACTAAGTTCCCTCTGGTAAATGCTGGCACATCTACAGAAATACTCTGAAACACATGGATCCTGTGGTGGTTATGACCCAAAAAAAAAAGGAGTATTGGTGTGTTCAGTGTGTGTATGTCGTGACACAGATTTCTTATCTGATATCAGAAGAATGCAAAAGGAGGAATACAGCTCAAACTATAGGAAAGAATTTTACCATTTCTTGTTAGTATCTGATCAACTAATCATTCTTACAGTGACAAACTGAGGTCACAAACACAGTGTTGTACCTACGGGCATTGTCACAGTGAATGGTGAACCAGTTGCATTATGTGATGCCAATATACTCACAGAGGCAAAGAGACTGCAAATGATGAAATGCAAAGTAAAAACACAGTTTTATACTTAACGAGATTATTTTAATCACCAGCTACAGCACAACTGAGTCTTAGTCTTTCACTCACCCAGCTTCATTAGTAGGAATTTTAATTATTTTCAGTTTTTATGTACTATTTGAGGATTTTTTTATGAGTTGCTTCTTATCCTTGCCCTCTTCTGTCTTCTACCAAGGAAGTGTAAATTATGAAGGTTGGAAAAAGGTACATTTTGAGAATGTTTAGAAAGATTTGTAAGTTTTGTTCTGTTCCTACATGCAAAATAGCATTTTTAAAGGTTGTAAAAGAGTACTGTGCTTATCTTCTGTAACTTCCTATGTAATACAAACCATAATTTGTCCTCAGTATGTAAAAGAGCTTTTGGAACAGGGGTCTCCTTGTGATTTCAAGGCTTGAAATGACAGGTAATTTCTGGGGTCTTTTTTATGGTTACTAAAAATGTCTGCCTTATCTCTAATTAAAAGCTGTCCAGCTTAATCCCCTCCACTGGATCTTGTTACATATTCTGCTAGATAAAAACACCAGTCAGCCATGACTTAATAACCAAGTGGTCATAGACTGGTGTGCATTTTTACTCCAACTCTGTGCCCACAAATTTGCCATAGACAGAGCACAACCGTACATTTACCTTTGCCTTTCACCTTAAGGTGAACCCTTAAATGCTAGGGTTTTTGAAACTGGAATGCTGTTTCTAATGTTTATCATAGAGTCTCTTTCTGTTTGCTTTCAAGCTAGTTGCTTATCAGTAAAAATCAGTTAAAGATGAAAACTTGCAGTAACTGCAGTTACGGGAAAGTCTTTTGAAGCTGTTGAAGCTTAGCACTAGTCTTACTCTACCGATTTCATCTAATATTATTTCTTTTGTTTCCTTCCTTTTGAAGCATATGGGGGTTTTTTTGGTATGCGTCTTTTTTTTTGAATTCCAGTGTTGAAGAGATGTGGGGGTTTGGTTTGAATATCAAACAAAGAAGTCTGAAAATACCACTTCTGTTGGTATACATGCTCAGTAAAGTTTGCTGAAGAGAAAAAGGATTTTATCCTTGAAGACAACAATGGGAAATCGGAAGAAATTAACCTTCAGCTAGTCTTGGATGAAGAATCTAGTTAAACTTATATATTCACCAAATAAGGTAGATTTAGGTTCATAATTTGTGCATATTTTCCTTTTAGAGTTAAATCCCAGTCTCTTCTATTTTTAATATGCTCTTAATATCTTCTCTGAGAGATAAGTGAGGTATTGGCTCTTTGTTTTGCCCCTGTTGCTTCTTCTGGCATTAATTATAAGATGAAATGAAAAGTTTACAGAGTTAAAAGACTTACTGCTCTTCATTTTATTCTTTTTTGCTGCCTTAAGTCACTGATGTTATTAAGGAAGGTTGTGCTGAGGGGTCCAAGAGTTGCACAGCAAACATAATGTGTTTGTTCTCATTAGTGAAGATTTCTTCACATTCAGTGCCTCTATCCCACTTGGTTTAATCACTCAATGTATTGAGTCTTTGACCTAACCTGTTTTCAGTCTCTTGGTCATTACAGTGCCTTCTCTTGAGGCTGAGATACTTTATTTTACAGGACTCTGTAAATTCATTGTCTCTCTGCCTAGCCCAGTTTAACTCTTTACTTGCCTTTATACTACAACTACCTTTATTTCTAGTTATTCTTGTCTAGTGGTGAAAAACGTAGTTCCTCTTTCCTTTTTTTTTTTGTTTTGTTTGCCTGTTTGTTGATGGTCTCACAGTATCTGCAAGATTAAGGCAGAATCTGGTTTGACATTGCATTCTAGTATTGTGTCTAGATAGATAGGATCCATCCAGTGATTCTTACTTTCTTATGCCTGCATGACTGAGAAACATTGCAAAACTATCTTTAAAGTTTAAAAGTCCAGTCTTAAAAATTTAGTGTGAGTCACTGTAGTTGACTATGCCACTTCTGCTTCACTTGGCTGTACATATGTGTTATGACTGACTGTAACTACAGACCTGTAGTTCATAAAAATCTTCAACCTATTGTTCTGGATCTGTTCTACGGATGAGTGGTTGTACTTACAGTTTTGTTGATAGTTACATACCATTTTTATGGGGACCGCTCCAAGTCTTGTGTTTAATTTAAAGATTTGCCCAATACTGTCAGCTGAAGATGCCAGTCATTAATTTTGTATTTCATATGTACAGGTAAAATATGAAATTTACAATTTTTAAACCTGCTGTTAAAGGGTACTTTTCACTGAAACTACAAAATGCCTCAGTAACCCATTTATGAAATGGGGATGCTGAATTGCATTGAAGTTGAATATGTTTGTCCAGTAGAGGGACAGATTTTTAACTACTGTATACTTTATTTTCTATTTTCTATTAAAAAATAGAAATGTTTTTCTACTGCTATTAAAAACATGGTAAAGGGCTGCAGTCAGAAATTTCATGCAACCATGTGAAAATCCAGCTGTTTCACTGCTCACCTATGGAGCAATTGTTACAGCGAGACCTGCTGAAAAGAAGCTGCAGCATCCAGAACTTCAAAGATATTCATGCCTCCTGAGTTCAACTGAAGTCAGTAGCAACAATAGAGAATAGAAATCAATGTGTTTATGCAGTCATCTCCCATACTCACAATGCTCAAGCTTCCCATCAGGAGAAAATTGGTGTTTGATCTGGGGCTTATCTTAAAGGAAACACTCACTTCCTGATTACAGATGGTTTCTGTGATGAAGACTCTACCTGTGGTGATTGGCAAATTGTGCCTGCCAATCACTGCCTTCTCTTAAAAATTTGCCCCTTTTTTTCTGTTTTAATATTTATTTGCTATATTGAGTACACTTTTGGCTTCATCCTCCTGCTGTCTCCTCTGCAGTAATACTCTTTTTCTTGAGTGGGAGAGAGTTTTTGAAGGAGTTCCTAGTCAGGGATGTTTTGTCACCCTTAAATCATTCCTAAATTATTTTCATCATCACAGCAGGCAAAATTGACATTTTAATGTCTAATTTTGATTTTTGATTCTGTAGTGCTGAGTTTGCTGATGAAAAGTGGAACTGGCACCTCCAGCTGTAAATTTTAGAGAGAAGACTTAATGGTTTCCTCTAGTTTTATGCTGGTGTGATTACACAGGTATAAAGTTATGCTAATGCATTGTAGACCAATGGGGGTTTTTTTAATATGTAATACACATTTAGTCCTCTCCCATCATACAAAACTGATAGTTACTACATTAAAACTATACATACATGTTACAGTACTTCCTTTAAGTGAAAATCATTAATTTATTTAACTGTGTCTTAGTATATTTTGTCTAATTAATTATTGAAAGATGAGGAGGTTCTCAAACTTTAAACATGAGTATTTTGATTTTATTTTTCTACAATGAATTGAGGACTATTTTGTCTTCAGTGCAGGAACTAACTATGGCAGTTACTCTTTCAAAAATTAAACTGAATGAAAGGATGGCCATACTCATTTTCCTGTAGGTTATTTGCTTAGAACAACTGAAAAAATGTAAGTGAAAGAACTGCATTAGAAAATTTATTATGTTGTGGATTATTTATTTCCTCAAAGTATGTCGTTGAGTGGAAAACATTCTTTATTGTTTTGTTGTCAGTGTGATACATACTGCTGTAGTAATATGAGAAAAAGATTTCGTGACGATGTCTTTCATATCCCATTATCCCTTCACTGTTCATAACAGTTTCCGTGAGGATAATACAGGTGGCTTAAATTACATAAACAACCCTTTCAGTTTTTCCAGGAGATGTTTTGTTTTTAAAGTTGGACTATACCTCTCAATATAGACAGAAAAATTATTGAAGTTAATGAGTTAATATCTGAGATAAAATGACAAAATTCTGATTCCATTTGTTAAAATAAGATGTAATTTCTCTCTTTCTGTAGTTGTTGTACTTGGGACATTATAGGTACCTTGCTAAGGTACATGTGGACAGAGACATTGAGTTGTTTATTTTTCCCATTACTGCAAGCACCGACATTATGTAGTGCACTTCTTCAGTTTGTCAGGCTTCATTTTTAAGGTACAGTTTTTGCTCACACTGGGGCTATTCAAGGGGAGTTCCTTATTTCTTCAGGTGTCAGAAATCTAGTTCCTCCAGAATGGGCTGAAGGTTGGGTTTTCATCCCCCTTTTATGCACTCTTGCACAGTGTTAGTTACTCATTCCTAACACTAAAATAGTAGAAGTTTAGAGTTTGGAATCTTAAGATGTCAATATTGACTTTTAACTATGAAGTAAGGTAGCCTTTTAAGTAGGGAGCACTCCAGCCTTGATGTAGTAAATCTGAACTTAACCTCCAAGAGTAGTTGCTGTGTGTAAACTGATACATGCTCTTACAGATACACCACATTTAGTAGTAGATGAGGAGAGTGTAACTTTGAAAAATAGTGCCATGCACTTGTGCATTATTTTGGTGCTTTTAATAGGGCTTCAAGCATGTCAGTTTTCTTCTCAGGCTCTGAAAAGCATAATGTGATGTTCAGTAACACTGAAGTCATCACAAATACCAGATCATTTTGAACTAAATGATCTCTCAAAATAAGGATTAAATTATTTGAAAATCAAATGGGTGGATCTATATACCAGTGGAGCATGAAACTAATTTCTGTGCTGCTGTAAC
Organism: Corvus brachyrhynchos; assembly: GCF_000691975.1. Lineage (NCBI taxonomy): Eukaryota > Metazoa > Chordata > Aves > Passeriformes > Corvidae > Corvus > Corvus brachyrhynchos. The sequence continues at coordinate 566,225 of NW_008237444.1, read as the reverse complement.
TTACCTACTTTATCTGAAATAGTTTGTTGGGCTTCAGCCTAATGGAAGACTGTTTTCTGTGGTACTTGTAAAAAAATGAGTCAGTAAGAAGTTAATGGCATTGTGTTTCCTTTATGCAGTTTTTAAAAACCTCAGAAAAAATAAAGTAAATCTCACTGTTTTAGCATGTCCTCAAATTAATCAGACTGCCTGAGAAGTAACTATAGATGCACTTAAACTACCCTGAACTCAGTCTTTGAGTATGGACGTAAAGTCAGGAAGCCTGGATGTTATTTCTTAGCTATGCAAGTCTACAGAAGCAAACTGTGCCATAGAAGGCTGCTGGCAACCAAGAACAGGTGTGTCCATGTTAATCAAGTCTTTCAGCACCATCAGTACCAGGAGGGGCCTACTCCACAAAAGTAGCTACAAGAAAGCTGGAGAAGAACTTTTTACAAGGGCATGTAGTGATAGAATGAAAAGGTAAGGGCTTTAAACTGAGAAAGGGTAGGTTTAGATTAGATCTTAGGAAGAAATTCTTTATTGTGAGTGTGGCAAGGCACTGCAACAGGTTTCCCAGAGGAACTGTGGATGCCCCATCCCTGGAAGTGTTCGAGGCCAGGCTGGATGTGGCTGTACATAACCTGGTCTAATGGAAGGGGTCCATGTGTGTGGAGGAGAGGGAAGTTGGAACTAGATGATTGTTAAGGTCCCTTTCAACACAAACCATTCTATGATTACAAGCACTCAGTTTTGTACCAAGATTTGAATTTTCAGAAGGAATGATAGGATTTATTTTCATTTGTGGTCATGTTACTGGCTTTTAATTCTGACCGTGGGCCACAAGCTCAGTTTGCTTTAAAATTCTAAGTCATGTTGGAAAGCTTCAGCAGTTTCTTAGCAACTTTGTGGTAATGAAAATCTTTTGCTACCTAAAAAGGCACATGCTGGGGAGTTTTGTTGCTTTAAAAAAAGTTCAAGCAGACAAATGAAGCCATAGCCCATTAACAGTGGAAGAAATACCCAACTAAAATAATACTGTTGTAAAACTGCATTATGCAGCTGATTTTCAAAGATTAACAATTATATGGTAATGTTATCACTTTTATTTACCAATTACCTTTTAGCTGTACTGAAAACATTTGTTGTTGTACTAGTAATAGACTTCAACAAATTGGATATGTTAGTTTGCCTATGCTGTATGTCCTTTTCCATGCAGGGCTTTCATAACCTTTTTTCCTTCATAAGCATGAAACTACACAACACTACTGCCAGTTTAGAATTGCTTCTGCATTCTCTGCCCATCAGGCTTATTAACAAGTTCAGCCCAGAAGTGTGTTTTTCTCACTTCTTAGACTTTAAGATGAAACACTGGTTTTGAGAATTCTTTTTCTTGCTCTTTGCTAACTGCTAATCATAATTTCTCTCTCTGCCTGTAGAAATGCTCAGGGTCATTTGCTTGCCAGAGAGGCTAATGCTGGATATGACAGGATCTTCATAGGCTTTCCTGTAGCCAGTTAATCTATAGTGGATTGTTACGTAGTATTTAACCTATAATGCTGATTAATTGTCAACATGTTCTGAGTCATGTATGTTTTCTGATTATAACATCTTACTCTACTTAGTGAAAGCTAGGTGTTTTGAAAGCAGCAAATCTTGCCAAGAAAATGGAAAGCAAGAACCTGAACAAATTAGCTAGGTCTTCATGACAGTTAAATTTGATCTGTAAAGTAATTGGCTGTTTCATAACTGTCTAAATGCCTGGTGGTTATAAAAACCTCAGTGCTGTTGATTTTATGTGTCCGAGCAGTATTTCTATAATGTAGTTCTTGCAGGTTCATTGCTTTGTTTACTCATTGTTGGTCTTACTTTCTGTGAGTCTATGTTTAAAGCACTTCCTAAGGTACAGACAGGTGCCAAATCATGGATGAGAAACAGTGGTTTGCATGGTATGGCATCCTATTGGCACTGTGGTAAGATGTAAGCTGTGCCACATCAGTGAGTTCTGAGAGCCATTTAGTTTCTGGAAAGGTTTGTTATGACCCTTCTAGAATCAGGTAATTTACATGAAAATTCCAGTTTTCTGCTTAAAATTAAATCAAACTTCCAGTATTCATGGGTGAAGAGACAGACAGGAGGTGTGATCTGAGTTTATCAGCCAAGACTGACTGAAAAAT
>NW_008237444.1:514053-564059 GCF_000691975.1 Corvus brachyrhynchos | reverse complement strand
CAGGCCCCTTTTTTCTGTTGTCCTTTAAAAATACTGGACCCTGGTTCAGAAGTTTGGCTGAAGTTGGAAGTATTGGGTAAAAAATTTTAGGTGAATACATATTTTCTGAAATTCTGAAATTCTGTTCCCTGTTTCACCATACTTGCCTTATTTTGTTTGTTCAAATGAGGTCATTGCCAACCATTTTTTAGTGTCAGTTTCTTATTCACTTGGGCTCCATCCTTGCTCCTTCAGGTTGGAGCCCCACAACATGCCTGTTATTGACATTTGTTCTGCTTTCCTTCTCAAAGTGGTAGTCCTTAATTTTGAGTCTGATAGCCTGGTTCTTGTATAGTTAAGACGATTAGCCTGAATTTCTTTGCCAAAGAGCATTTATGTGATTTCTCATTGAGCAGTGTAAAATAAATATATATAGAGAAGTATTTTTTGACAACTAATACAGAAACTTGTTCTGTTTCTCAGACTTCTTGAATTTCTTCTCAGTTCAGGTTTATGGGCAGTGAAAAATAAAGTAAGGAACTGTGGTGAAAATACACCAGGAAAGGAAAAGAGAGTGTGTAAAAACACAATGGGCTGTAAGTGACAAGAGAAATGGTGGATTCTGTGGGTGTTAATTTTGTCTGTGTGAACCTTGATTTGGTTGGAGATTGTGCTTGAGGTTTATATCAGCTCTAAAAGCTGCCTTGACATTTAGTGCACTGGGCTTTTTTCAAGAGAGTGACTTTCACCCAAATGTTTTACCATAGTTATGTTAGATTGGTGATGATCTTGTCTTACTGTGTAAAATACTACACTCTACTGTTTAGCTGTTGGAAAATAGTCTGCTGGACAGGGCTTGAGTTGGAAGATCCAGTGTTTTACACTGGAAGAAAATGACTGTGGTCATCACAGACAGACCAGAAGTGATGTTTTTATGTAACTGTACAGGTGCTGCTTATCTTAATTTGAAGGGTCAGATCCTCTTCTAGTAGGGTAACTAGCTGCTTTCTAGTGTGGATCTGCCCTGGGACAGCTGTGGGTGGCTACTGAGAAGCGGTGTGGGTAAGGGAGTACAGAGCTTATTACAGATACGCCTTATCTCTTCTACAGCCAGTACTGAGTGAGTGCTGGAAGGGGGAGGTGCGTAAGTTCTTCGGTGTTTGTTAGTCCTGAGTGCCATGGTAATCTCTTCAAAAGCCTGAATGAAACAAAATGGACATGAGTCGAGGATTTGCAAGGTTTGTTGAAAGCTTCGTCATATTTTTGTTGCCCTGACTTATTTGCCAAAGGATTCATGGAGCAGATCTGAAGCATTTTCATAAATTCTTACTATGGGTTTTGTTTAGTACCTGTGTTTATTTCCTTCCCCTTTTCCAGCTTGCACCTGTTTGGGTTTGTGGTTTTTTTGGATTTTTTTTCCTAAACATAACCTTGAGGTTAAATAAGTGCCAGAGATATCAATGAGAAGTTACAGCACTAAACAGTATATTTTCAACAGTGTTTAGTGTTGCAGTGACAAGGTAGCTCGCACATTTCTAACCTGCTGATGAAATTGTGAAAAGAAGCTGAAGGTCTAAAATAGCTAAAAACATGGCTTTGTTTTTGTGCTAGGAATGGAGAAATACTCCTCTACCCCAGTAAATGCTTTTCAGTTAGTATATCACATATTCTGACACCATTCTCCCATTGTTCTTTTTACTTCTGGTGTAAAACTTGTTACAGAAAAACCAATTTTATAGTCCTTTCATATTTGAAAAAATTGCCTTAAAGTATGTACCACTTTGTGACTAACAAATACTGTGCCTTGACACAAATGCCATGCAAAAACATGTCATTACTCTCAAAAGGTTAATTGACATTTCAGGATGTTGAATGTTTTCTAAGTAAACAAACACAACCGTTGCCAGATACATGCTGCACTTTTCTTTCAAGAAAATGGACCATTTTGATGCTTTAGGCAGCATGCTATTTATTAATTAAAACTTATTCTCATACAACTATGTTAAAAGAGAAAACAGACATGAATTATACAGGAAAACAATTTTTTAAGGTAAAGCAGTATATAAAACAAGAGTTACAGCTGCTTTTCAGCTATTAACTCAGGCCAGTGTGCTGCTACATATATTGTATTTGTTCTGAGCCCTCTACAGTATTCTGAGATAGATGTGTATTGAAAATGAAATAGAAAACACGCACTTGAATTTCTTCATTTTTGGTGGTTTGTTTTTCATGCTACACAGAGTACACAGTATATAACAGCTTCAGAAAAGTCTTAAAAGTCAGGCTTCCTTGCATATTGTTTTTGTCTCTAGAGGCATTGTTTTATGATCCTGGGTAAGCTGCTATCCTTTCTAAGGCTTGGTTTCCCTACTACAGTAATGAACTGTTTAAGTAGCTGATAGAAGGGTGTTTCTAAGTTGAGGAGCAGGGGGCTTGAACCATAGTGACTGCAGTATGAAGAGCCATCACGTTCCAGAACTCGCTGTCTCTGTGTTTGTCCTTTGTGTTTAGATGTTTTGTCAATAGGTGGTTCTGTTCCCAGTTGCCTGCTTTGGGCTGCTTCCACCACTATATCCCATAACCAAGGATCTGAGTCCTTTTCTGTTGACCATTATCAATTATCTTAACTGAACTTTTTTTTTTTAGGTACTATCTTTATACTCCTGAAAGAATCAAGAGTTGATTTCTTAATTTCATTGAAGTCTGTGGAGAGAAAAATGATTTCTAGTTGTATCATCCTGGTGTAATTTCCTGGAAAATGCTGGTTAGCACAGGGACTTGGCAGAGTTGTCCATTGATGTGGTTGACTTGAGCATGTAGACAGAATCCACTCTAGATTGTTCCTTGCTTTTGGGTGGGATGGGCCATGCACTATTGTTTTCACTAACCAAGATGTAATCAAGTTAGAGAAAATCAAAGCAGAATTATGATTAAAAATTCATCTGCTTTTATAATTATATAACTTTTCTTTAAAGCATCTTTTAATTCATAGGCTGTGGGCATACTGTTATTAAAGCTATGCTCAAAATGAGGTGGACCAGACTTGGAACATCTTCACAGGGTCCCTTTGTGTCGTCTGCATGCTTTCATGCATTTGATTAAATGTAAACTTCCTTATTTTTATGACAAATTGAAGTTTGAATGGTACATTGATTGCAGAGAAGCTGACAGACTGCTAGCTGACCTGCTGAAGTTCTTCCTGCTGTCCTATTCCTATAGCTGTACACACAGTCAGTCTAGACTGTGACTTTCCCTTAACTGTGGCCTTGGCTAAGCTCCCTAACCATCTTGTATTTGCCTGGGTGGTTAGGATATGTCATGATATAGTTTTCCTTTTGGTATGGTTAGTTATGTGGTGGCTAGTGTTTGTTAACACAGTTCTTGGATTGATCCAGTGTACAGATAAATGCAGTAAAACATACATTAGTATGTAAATGTAAATCATATAGCTACAAGAAATTGTCTTTGAGCTGTGCCAATGGAAGAAGTTTTTGCCACCCTTACCTATCTTTCATTTAGAGATTTGTGTCACTGGAGGATGCAGGGCATGTTTTGCAGTTCACAATACAAGGTCTTTGGCATGGCTTTATTCTGTTAATGATCTTAGCTGAATTTAGCTGTTAGATTACATTACGTAAGAGATTAACCAAGATGTGGCACACTTTCACCAAGTCGCCCACAATATTTACTAGAAGAGGGAAGACACTAGACTAGAAAGAATTTGTGTGTAAATTATCTTGGCAGATGGTAAGACTTTGTCCAGTTCCTTTTATTCACTAAGGCCAGGAGGATGATTTTGTGGAAGCCTTGTAGTTCTGTTGTTGTGTACTTCATTTGTGCATGAGCTGTACTGCCTCGGTTTTGGAGACAAAACTTCAGGAGGATACACTCCGGAATGAGTGTCTCCTCTGAAGGGAAGAAGGGCCTCCCCTTTTCCTCCACCAATAAGACAAGTGGGTCACAGCAAGTGAAAGTGGAAAAAAACCGAGTCTATTAACACCAAACAAAACAGGGTAGAACGGGGAAAAAAAACCCTCAAAATCAACAGATTCCCGGAGAGGGAACAGACACCCGGGCTCGGACCAGCCGGGGCCACCCTGTGAACCCCCCGGGCTGGCGAAGAGGGAAGGGAGGCAGTGAGGCAAGGGGAAGGAAAGGGAAAAAAGAACAAGAAAAAAACCAACAGAACCTTTTTCCCTCTAGCCGGAACACAAAGGAAACCCAAAGAGCAGCACAGCGCTCCCGGCGCACTCCCTCCCCAGCCCTGCTGAGCCCCTGGAGCCGCAGGGCCCCGTTAAACCGCCCCGCACTCGGCCCGTGGCCCCGGCCCTGGGTCCATCTTAGAGAAACAGCGTCCCTGGGCATTGAGCGGACGGGTAAGGAATAAAGCGGCTCCATAACGTCACCCCAGGACAGTAATGTTTGAATAGAACTTGATATTAATGATTAAAAAATAATCTGTAATGTGGTTTTTTTAGCTTTCTATTAAAAATTCTATTGCTCACGTGCATACCTGGGTTTTGTCTTTTCAGCATTAATGATTCAAAAAGCAGAATTATTTTTGTTGTTAAGATCTGCATATGGTACAACACATAAGAGTAGATCTGTGGATTAAGGAATCACCACTTTTAGCTGGTTTGCTATCTATTGGTATTTTTTTCTTTTTCCTAAAAGAAAATTAAATATGAAATGAAATTGAATCCACAGCTTTGCTGATAAACTTCCTCGAGAAGAGGAAACAACCATATTCTGGACCCAGAGTTGTGTTCTATGGATTGGTTCCATCAGATCTGAGACATAGGAAGTTGCTTTATTTGAGTGGTCATAGGCAATTTGAAGGGTAGTTTTGGTAAGGAGAAACAAATCTGTCTTGGAGTCCAAGATAATTTGAGGGAAATGCATTGTATACAAATGCGTAACGTTTGTAGAGCGTGACACTGTGTTCACTGACACAGACCACTGGCAGTTTTCAAAGTTGACCTCAGTGCTTCTGAACCATCTGATTGTCATCTAAATTTGTGTTTTATAGCTTGAAACAATTGGATGGCAACTTAATCTTCAAATGGCAGAGTCCATGCAAGCAAAGCTGAAGTCTCCTCAAGCTGTGCTGGAGCTGGGAGTGAGCAATGAAGATTCAAAGGTAAGAAATACATGTCAGCAGAGTTGGAATGGGTTGTGGTGATGGCCTTATTGTGAAAGTTCTGTTAGAGGCATCCATTGGAACTCTTGTTGTTATTCTTGTCATTATTTTCATTTTTATATTTCATTAAGGTTATAGTAAACACTTGGAATTGTGAAGTACTGATATAATAGCATAAATATTCAATAGACTGCGTGCTGTGTTACCAGCTCTTTGGGCTGTAACAGAAGTAGGGAATATGGTTATTTCAGGTCTCTAAAATGTTTATGTAGATAGTTTATTTTCATCACATAGCATATGATTGTAGTTCTTATGCTTTTAATACATAGTAGGTTGCAGCCTTCTACCATGTGTGTAGTTATGTAAGACATTGCTCATCACTTGCAACCTTTCTAGGCTAATGATGTATTTATGTGAATGATGACAGTATGTGAGGCCACAGAAACCCCATATTTGGAGATTTTAAGGTAGAGTCTTAAGTTCAAGGATTTTAGTGACTCGGTGGCATATCAATACCCAAACTCACTAATGAACATAATTTTTTGTTCATAAAACCTGTGTCTTTTGATTGCCAGCATGTTTCAAATTAGGCACATGAATTAGTTTTAACTGTGTCTTGATAATGGAAATTGGAGTCTTTAGTTCTGTGGTGTCTGTCAGAATGTTTACCTATGAAAAATTCAGTATAAGGAGTTTGAGGGGAGAAATCAGAACTCAGCGCTGCTTTAGCATTGCATTTAAATCCAGTACTTGTACTAATGTGAGTGGAATATCTGACTTATGGTGGAATAAAAGAGAATACACAGCTTATGTTTGTGCTTCTCACTAAGACTTGCAGCAGCTGTATTTTTTTGAGCATTTCATTGCAATCTGTATTTTTGAAATGCAGATACAGGAACCAGACAAAATTTTGTGCTCAAGCTGCATTGGTGAGCACTGAATGCAGATTCAGTTCTTACGGCAGAAAAAAAATATAGAGGGAAAAATGTCACTTTCATGTAAGACAGAAAGTTCTTCTGTTTCCTGTACAAACAGAATTCAGATAGTAGACTTTTCAATTGTTACCTCTCCTACTTCTTTTTGTGGGTATGTTTAGATGCCAAGATCAGAATTACTTTGCGATAATTACAAGCCTAGAATAAACTTGTGATGGGCATTTAGATAAAACAGTGCAACAAGAAAACTGATGCTCTCAAAGCACAGACATTAAAAATCTGTGTTGGTGTGAAGATCACTACAGGATTACATCCTAGTATAAAAGATTAACTAATACCTGCATAGATACAAACAGAAGTGTGGGTAATTTTTATGGTGTATCTTGCGTCTTCATGATCTCTTGGTGCATTAAGTATCTGAAAATCGTAGCTACTAGATATCTTTTTTTCCCCTCTCCAAAATTTTGTATGTGCCTTTTGTGCAGAAATGTGGTGTGAGTTAAAGTATATGTTCTTAATGATTGTCTTATTTTTCCCTTTTTTTTTTTTCCTAATTCATGGATATAATGACTTGATTTTTTTTCAGGAAAGACACAAAATGCTGTTACAGAGGAGCTTTTGTGGTCTGGCTCATTAGGGGGCAGTAGTGCTCTTTGTCACACCGGTTCTTTGCTTTTTTTGAGATAATACTCAGAATCAATTCTGAAGTCAGTCATTGTGGGAAGTGTTTAAGTGTTTACATTTCTAATCTGTATATGACAATAGAAGTTTCTCTTGTGTATTTAGAAAAAGAAAGCCTATTAATAAAAAAGCATACTGAGCAAGGTAAATGAATTGGGCTATTATTTTCACTTCTGCTAACTAAAATTAATTATACTAATACATTAGTGTTTACTACAAATCACACTACTTAAAGAACATTTAAACAGTTCTTATTCACTCATTTCATCTGAAGCTGACATTTAAAATTAGTATTTAAATTATCTCTCCTGGAGAGGTAATCATAAAACCTGTGGCTCTGTGGATGTTATTTGTACGTTGAGAAATAAAAAAAAATCTGCTATATGCTGTATAAATATTTATAGAGTACATTTTGTCAGCTTCAGATGAAATACAGAGTCCCAGAGGAATAAATCCATGGAAATTCAAAAGTAAGGTGTTCTTTGGTTCTTTCAGGTGGTTCAAGTGGCAAGAGACATTTGCATTTCCCAGGAAATATACTGCTTGTGACTAGCAAGAGTTGTGATCAGACCCCATGATTTTTGTTAAACTGTATTTTCCTGGTTTTTGTTACAGATTTGCTGTTTGCTTATACTCAGACGTGCAATTATGCTTGTGTTAGCCCCAGTGTGAACAGGGGGGTGGATCAGGTGGGCTGCCAGACACAGCCTTCCAGCCCAAGTTGTCCTGTGATCTCGGTTGCTTTGGTTGCTGCTGGTGTTTTGTATGAGAAAGAGAAAAAAGGAACTTCCAATTAAAAATCCAATTAACAGCGTTTTATTACAATGATTCATTTTTTCAAATATTTAATTGCATTTCAAAATCTAAGGGAAGTGAAATGTCTATGAACTAGACACAGAAAACAAACTGGTGTAATAGGAAGCACATCTTTGATCTGCAAGATCCCTTTGCTTCTGTTATGACATATTCATGAGTTTAGGTGACATTTGAGAACTGATGTGTAAGATATCAGCTGTGTAAAAGGGTTTTTTTAATAGTAAATTTGGTTTCAGATTTTTGGACTGTTGATTGCAACAGGAAAAACTGGAGATTCTGTACAGAGTATCATTATTTTTATGGCTATAGGGTCAATTGACAGGTAGGAGGAGCACAAATTAACAATCCTGATACTCTGTGTCGCTAATTAAGATTTTTGATTTGCAAACAAAGAGTGATCCCCAGAAGTGGTGTGTTTATTTAACATTTCTTTCCTCCAGTAATTGATTTGATAACTATCCGCATAGACACACACTCTGACATTCCTTCCAACTGTTAATAGCAGTAACTCCTTAGGCTACCTAGTCCAGACTTTTTAAAACTACTGTGGTAGTTTTCTATAACCGTAGGAGGAGCTTATAAATAAATAAATAAAATTGAAGTGTGTAGAAAGATTGAAGGGCTTCAGAAATGTCACACAATTGGTGCTGAATATCTTCACGGAGGAATGTGAGAAGTAGGAGTATATTCTTAAAAAGTTGTTGCTATTACTCATCATTAGGAAGATCCAGTAAGGCACATTACTAGATAAGGTATTTGTTGGTGTGTATTTTTGCACATGATCTGTAGTTACCATTTATGCTTGAAAATTGTTAGGATAAATAAATTATTCTTGCCCTGTGTTGTCTCTCGATAGTTATCCAATTTTCTTCTGTAAATCCATTCCACAGATTTCATTAGATTCAGTTATCTAATTGCAATTTGTCCTATGGAAGGCTTTGCTCTTTTCTTGGTTTTCCTTCTCCTTATTTAATCAGTGAATTTATTCTTAACCATAAAGGACTTCTTGGGGGAGCTCTTTTTTTCAGCATAAATAGTATGTAGAGATTCCTTGTGAAATATCAGTATTTTTTTTCTTTTGTTCCTTCTTTATGCATGTATTAGAAGAATTTTTACAGGATTTTGTCTGGTAATGCAAGACAAAAAGTAACTGATAATTGTGCTGGTTTGTTAAAACTGCTAGTGTAATACTTTTGCTGAAAGATAATATTAGAATTCTACTATGCTAATTTACTTTTATTTTCTTCTAAATAATTTCCCCTAACTTCTGGATGCTTTAACAGGATAATGTAACACATGAGAGACTGCGACAAATTAAGAGAGATGGGCAATCATTAACCAAATTAATTTTAATCAGGGCAAATTCCAGATTCAACGCCTGGGATGGGGCAACCCTGGATGTATGGAGAGACTGTGGAATGAAATGCTGGATAGCAGCGCTGTGAAAAGTGGTCTGGGGGTTGATGGCAAGTTGAACATGAGCCAGCGGTGCCCTGGCAGCCAGGAGGGCCACCCGTGTCCTGGGGGGCATCAGGGACAGCATCACCAGCTGAGCAAGGGAGGGGATTGTCCCACCCTGCTCTGCACTGGGGCAGCCTCACCTCGAGTGCTGGGGGCAGTTCTGGGCACCACGGTATGAAACAGATATTACGTTACTAGAGAGTGTCTAAAAGAGGGCGACAAAGATGGTGAAGGGTCTAGCGGTGAAGTGATACGAGCTGCAGCTAAGGTTTCTTGGTCTCTTCAGCCTGGAGCAGAAGAGATTGAGGAGGCATCTCATAGCAGTCCAGAGCTTCCTTGTGAGGGGAAAGAGGAGGGGCAGACACTGATCTCTTCTCTCTGGTGACCGGTGACAGGACCTGAGGGAACACCATGAAGCTGTGTCAGGGGAGGTTTAGGTTATTAGTAAAAGGTTCTTCACCCAGAGGGTGGTTGGGCACTGGAACAGGCTCCCCAGAAAAGTGGTCATAGCACCAAGCCTGACAGAGCTCAAGAAGCATTTGGACAATGTTCTCAGGCACATGGTGTGATTCTTGAGGCTCTGAAGAGCTTTGATGATCCTTGTGGGTCACTTCCAGCTCAGGGTATTCTATGATTCTATGAAAATCGAACTGGGGTTTGATTACATTTGAAACTGAGCTGATAATACATATTCATCATTCTACAGAGTAAGTAGAAGCATAGAGATCTGAAATTACTATCTTTTACTTGTTAAAATAGCAGCATATGTTTTGGGTTTTTTTCTCCTGGTTTTTACAGACTTTCTGTATATTTCTGGACTGTGAACAAAATTTAGACCTTTTTGCTCTGTTTACTTCAATAGGTATGCTATTCTGCTTTCTGGGTTTGCCATTGTGATTACTTTTCCTATCTTTTACAAAAAAACCCCAAAACAAAGTAAATGAGAAACAAATCTTTTCTTCTATCAGAACTATATCAATTACTTAATTCACACTGTAGATTTTCTGCAGCCTGTATGGCATGCAGGCAGGATCTGCACATGATCAATATTTAGGGAAATATGGTGGTCCTTCCCCTTCCACCTCAGTTTAGCCCTCTTTTTTTCTCTGAAAAGAATTTGTGTTTGTGGAGTGGCATAACAGTGAGAGTTGGTGGATGCTAGTAAAATGATCCCACTTCTGAGAAGTAGGAGGTGGCAGAATTGAGCATGTACTCCTTTCATTTGCCATCTCAGTCCTTGCCTTTGGGGATGATCCATTTATGTGGCCTTTTTTATTTTTTTCAAAATAGAGGAGTTATTTTTATCTGTAGAGCCTTCAAAAAGAGAACACTTGAAAGTAATAATGCTGAAAGAACTATGATGAGGTCCAAAGACGAAACAATTGTAAATTGCTTCCCACGTTCATCAGCTACCTCTCAGCCAGTTTCTTCTCTGATGAGAACATCACCTTTTTCCTTCTCAGAGCACAAACAAGCTTGTATGTGCACCCTTGAATTGAGCTTAGTTTTCTCATCAAGCTTATTTGTAAGTCTCTAACAATTGCAAAAACAAAGTAGGACAGGCCTTGGATGAATGCAGAAATGTTTAAGGATGTGATTGAGATAAAACGGTTTTTATTCCTCTTTAGAAGAGCTAATTGGAGACCTGGATAGCCTCAGACAGCATAGTCCTGGTTCAGGGTTTTTCTGTGCTTCTGAACAAGCAAGGTTACTGCTTTTGGCAAGGTGTACATTGCGAAATGAGTTTTGTTCTGAGAATTAAACCCTAATAAATATTGCTGCTGTTAAGAAAGAAGAAAGTTCCCTAAGAGGAGGCTTCAGAATGAGAAAGGTCCTTGTATTTGTAGGAGTGGTAGTAAGAATGACACTATAATCTTGAGTGTGTGGAACAACTCAGAAAAATGAGCCTGAAATTTATAACTCGATTCCAGCAGTCACATCACTACAGAAAGATGACAGAAATTTAATTGCTCCACCATGAGAGACAGAAATTCTGCACTTACAGTGAACAGCAAATCTTGCATTAGACTGCTTGGTTTTGATCTATCATAGCTATTACCTCTGATTAAATCCATTTAATTAGAGGAAAAAATGAAGCTGCGGTCCAGAATTTTTAAAATGCTGAGAGGACTTTTTTGTTTCCTTACCAGCATATAAATGGATGGCTGTGTAACCTGCGTTCTGTAACTTGTGAGTAGTTTGACGTTTTACTTAGTAACCATTTACTAGGTGGTGTGGCTCCAGGAGTATGCACTTGCCTCTGGAAGTTGTACTGCAATGTGTACTTAATTATCTGACTTGAATTGTGATTTTACATTATTTGATTATCCAGCTTATAGTAAGGATTTCTTTACAGTATACTTACATTTCTTTCATCTGGCTATATGCACAATTTATGAATACAGACCATATCACAGAAATTTTCAAACCCTGTGACTGGTTACAGCCTCTACACATGCTCTGTTCACGGTAAAACATTCTTAGGACTTTCTACCTGTTTGTGTCTTGGAACTAAAGAAGAAGATGGTCCCAATTGACTGTTTATAGTTGGTTGCAGCATTGGCAACCTCAGCCTACAGCTAGAAATGAAACTCTTGGTTTGCACAGGAGTAAAATTAATTGTCCGTAATGTGTAGCTGTGCTGTTGTCAGTCCCAATAAACAGCAGAAAAGTAGCTCAAATACTAAATTTAAACTTGATGACCCATTTCATTGCTGGGCAGAGTTAAAGTTGAGGGCCTTGAGGGAATTTGGAAAACTGAAAGATCTGGTGAGCTTCTCTTATTTAATGCTGTTGTTCATTACATCTTTTTTTCTGACAAAATTTGTTTCCTGTTTGCCCCAAACTGGTTTTGTAGGCTTGGTACTTCAGTCTTTTCAGATGAAGCAAAGACATCCATGGGATTCATGGCAAATTCTCAGGCATTTATGTACTTTCTTACCTCTTACTCTCAGAGACTGTACAGTGTCTTAACAGATGAACTGTTGCTGTCATTTGTGTGTAGCAATGGAGAACTGTTGCTGTCATTTGTGTGTAGCAATGGAAGATAACCCTATTTTTTCAGCACTTTGCTATGCTTTTGCAGTACTTCTGGACACTCCTTTTCCCTTTGCTTTTACTTAGGCAGTAAACTCTGTGGTACCTTCACAAGTATGTTAAAAACCATCATCTCTCCCATGCCTGTGTCTTACTGACTCTATGGTAGAAAGATAAGGTAGTCTAAGAAATGGGTACGTTTAGGGAGAGATGAATGTGAAAGTTGGACTTTGTCTAACAGTGAGTCTCAGGTTATCGGCATTGCTCTTCTGCCTTGTCATCTGTCACACTGATGTTGACTGCTGCCTTTAAGAATTGAAGGCAGAGGCAGAAGTGGACGAGGTATAACAAAAAGAAGGGCAACTCAGCTGGTGAAGGGTCTGGAGCAAAAGTCTGATGAGAAGTGGCTGAGAGATCTGGGGATGTTCAGCCTGGAGAAAAGGAAGCTAAGGGGAGACCTGATAGCTCTCTACAACTGCCTGAGAGAAGGTCATAGCCAGGTGGGGTCAGTCTCTTCTTCCATGCAGCAAGTGATAGGTGACAGGAAATGGTCTCAGTTTGCACCAGGGGAGGTTTAGACTAGATATTAAGAAAAATACCTTCACTGAAAGGGTAGTCAGGCATTGGAATTGGCTCCGCAGGGAAGCAGTGTAATGTGGCACCTGGAAACATGGTTTAGTGGTGAACACAGTGGTGCTAGCTTAAATGTTGGACTCAATGATTTCAGAGGTCTTTTCCAGCCTTAACAGTTGTATCATTCTATTATATGCTTTTAAAATCTGTTTACGACCCGTAGTTGGTAGAAGATGTCTGTCTTAATAGATGGAAGAGCTGAAAATAAGTGACATTTAACAAGTATCATTTTGCCTTCTTAAGTTTCTGAAAGGCAAAAAAGAAGTTGGGCCAGATGGGTTGAAAATATCATATTCATGATATTTAAATGACTTTTAAAGTCTGGGAATATTTACCAAAGTCAACTTCTGTTGTTCCTTCACTTCCTTGCATGGCAACTCTTGGATTTTGTTTTTTTAAAGTTAATTTGTAATTTGTTTTTTGCTCTCCAACAAACTTTTTAACTCCTTTACCAGGGAGTGCTGGAGTGGGGAACTTGAGGCGAGCCATATCCTGCTGCTGAATCTTGTGCTGACCTGTAAGAGAGGGAGCAGTGGGGTACTGATCCTTGGAGTGGGCAGGCAGGGGAGCTACCCTGGGAACAGCTGGCTCCTTTGCCTTTGGGGTCTTGATCAAAGCAATCATAAGTTCATCTTCTCTGCAGAGGAAGAGATACTCATGAAGTGAGATTTCAGTCAAAGTACCTGCAGAGGACTTGAGAAACTTGGTCATACCTTTAAATTTGTGTAATGGATTTATCTTTCTTCCGGAAGAAGCACTGCTGAGTGGTGGCAGAGCAATAGTTTATGTTGATTTATAGTGGCTTTAACTGTACTCAGTATGAAGTTAAACTAGTGTAAGATTCAGCTTCAAACTGAGTGCTTGATAGTATTTTACTTGCAAACTTCCTTTGTAAACCTTTCAAGAGTACGGCTAGCCACAGAAACAAAAAAATTACTTTTTGAAGCATTTGAACAGTGTCTCTTTTATAGTACTAAAATATGAGGACATTGCATATGAAACAGCTTAATTTGGGTTAAAAAATTACAGATTCTATTACTGTGTAACAACAAGTAAAGTAAAAGTACTGTGCAGCCCAAAGGAGAAAAACTGTTCTGTGTCAGACCATTTGCATCTTGCCAGGGTCAAGCCCCCACAGCTTACTTTGGGACCACTTTGGGGTTGTGCATCCTGTCATGTTTCCTCCAGTCACGTTTCCTCCTCTATACACAATTAGTTGCATGTCTTGTAGACAGATAAGTGCTTATCTTTTCTTCCTAATAATGTCAGTACTCATATCAGAAGAGGCTGTGAAAACACTTGAATGGGTGACAAGGAGCAGCTGCCGAACCAACTCAATACCAGGCAGGTTACACCTTGCTTTTTTGTCATGTACCTTTAAAAAACATTATGGTGAGAAGCATAATTTCCGATTACTCTGTTGGTTCATACCTTGTCAGCAGTTCTGTATTGCTTAGACTATTACAAACTAATTAGGTGTTTTATGTGACAGGCTTCTCACCAGGTCTGCTCAGAGTAGTATGGGAGGAGCCCACACTTCTTCATTTGCATTCAGTTTACATTTGTGTTCACCATTATAATTCTCTCCTGTGCTTTACTTTTTCTTTGTCAGTTCTTTAAATTCATAGTTTTGTGAGCTTTGGTAAAAATGATACTGTCAAGGAGAAGTGATCTTCTTATGCTAATGAGTTTCAAACCAAGCGTCTGTGGGGGTTAATAGCATGGTTTTGAATTTAAAAGCAGTTTGATTGCCCACTTTACAGAATTGCTGGACTTGCTTTCCTGTTACTTTTGCTAATTTTTTTGCCAGTTTGCGACTAAGGTAATTGCCAAATCTGGCTTTCCAGAGAAATAATATGTCTGTTCTTGAAAGAGTAGAAAGTTAACATCTCCTGCGTTGCAAACATCTGTCCTGCTTGAGGCAATAAATACGCAGTACATGCCATCAAACAGTATCAACGCTGAGCATTTGACATCAAGCAGGTGTCTAGCAGTGTTGTGACACTCCTTCCAGTCCCTCTTCAGGTGGAAGAAGGTGGGTCATCACCTCAGTCATATGCAGAAGAGACAATTTTCACTCATCTTATTTCCTGTTGTTTACCAATGACAGGAGTCTGGTATCTGAAACTGTGTGGCATCTCAGTTTGTGCCACTTGGCTTTGTATAAATGTTTAACAAACTTTATAAGCTGCTATGACATGTGACCTTTTTCACTGGTTAAAATGAAGTGAAATATGACCTCTTTCACAGGAAAACCACAACCCACAGCATGGCCTACAGCCTCTGGGAAAATCTTGTTCACTATGATTGTATAAAATCAAAACTAATGAAATAACACATATTTCTAGGAATGCACACTCAGTGGCAAGACACTAATAGAAAGAGATTTCAAAGGACAGAGGAAAAAACATTTTTTTCCACATTGAGACAGATCCTGTTACTAAGAATACATTTTGAAGCCTTGGAGTAATGATAGGATAATACAAAAGGCAAAAGAGAGCCAAATCTACCGAAAATGCTTCTCTCTCTTTTTTAGTAATGCCTGATCTGTATTTTTAAATATTTTTTTTGTGTTACCTCTGGTGCATAAAGGGAGGCACAGCAGAGTTTTAAAAAGGCTAAAAATACTAGATTATTTCTTGGTTCTCTTGCTATGTCAACAGAAACAAGAAGTTGGGCGATGCCTATGCTTGGAATAAGTCATGTTATGAGACTGGGAATTTGACAGCAAAACAAGTTGCATATAGCTAGATTTCTGTGGAGCTCTACTACTACTCTGCTGTTGGTGTATGGTTCTTTGGTTAGGTACTTTAGCACTAAAGGGTGCACTTGTCTCCTTCATGAGTTGGAGAAATGTATTAAAGAATCACAGAATCCTTAAGGCTGGAAAAGACCTTCAAGGTCATCAAATCCAGCCAGTGACTTAGCATTGCTAACCAATATCCTCAGTGCCACATCCACATGCTGTTTGCACACTTCAGGGATGGTGATTCCATCATTTCCGTAGGCAGCCCATTCCAATGCCTGATTGTGTCAGTGAAGATATTTTTCCTTGTATCTTTAGGATAGTCATGGGCTTAAGCTTTCAGGAGGACTGACACTATACTGTGTTGACTTAGATGTGCCATCATACCTGGTAGTTTTGGAAGGTTTGCAACCTGGAACTGAGTGTAGGATTCAGTAACTGCACAGAGGAGTTCAAATGCTTGTCATCTTTACTCCTCTATTCTGAATCCTAAATAAACAAGTTTCAAAATCTAACCATACACACGTGGAAACAAATACATCTTTTGTTCAGGAACAAATGGTTTTTCAGGCAACCTATGCCTGAAAATACCTGAACTTATTATTAGAAAATAAGTGCCTTTTATTAGAAAATCTTAAGAATAGTTAGGAGGAGGAGGTTTATTTGAAGATGCAGTTAGAGGCAGGAAGAAAGCTTTCTGTAGATTCAGGAAAGTAGTTTTGACAACAGTGAAACAATTAGTGAGCTGTTTTTTTCCTTTTTGCAATTTTTAGATCACTTTGCCTCTTCACATTCCTTTTTCTTCTTCTTTTTTCTCATCTCATTTTTGTAGGAACAGATGCATTGTTCTCCAATCAAAGAAATGCAACAGGTTCCAAAATACTTTTGAAATTCCTCCAACATCAGAGTTGCCATTCAAGTGGGACAGAATTCCTTAGTTTCATGCTATGGCTAATAAATTCAATACAAGCTATCAAGTAGTGCCACATATAATTAGTAACTTTTTTTTTTTATGGTTGTTTCTGTTCCTTTTATTTTTGAACAGTGGTTGATAAAGTAATATATCATTATAATCCTTTGTTTTCCTTTTAGTTTCCTTTGTTCTTGAAGCCTTAGAACCCTTGTTATGCTGTAGGGTATCTTCTGCTCCAAAAGGATGTGCAGCACAGTGTTATATAAATGCAAGATGTTTAGGCAGTTTCTACACAGTTTCAGAATTCCGGGGTGGCAGTATATTCCTGTCTGTACTTTCAAATGCTAAAATTTACCAGGTTCTTGAGTGAACATTTTAATTTCCTCTTTCTAAATTTGTATCACTAAATTTTGTTTAGTGAGAATGAAAGTCTTTCTTGTGAGGACCGAAATGGGTTGGAGATAATATCGATGAGATGAAGAATAGCTGGGTATTAGTACTGATATTGGCACTATTTGATTTCTTTCCAAATGCAGATCTATTTGGGACAACTTAGAGGAGGAAAAGGTAAACCTTTTCAGGAGAACTTTTTCACTTCAGCATCAAAGAGCTGCTCTGTTGGAGTGCATTAATTTGTCAAGGGTACTGTAGGCAGGCAGACCGCAGGTAAGCAGGCACAGTGATGTCTGAAAATGGTGTAACACAGAACAGAAGTGCATGAAACAGATATGGGGAGGTGGAGGCACTAAAGGCAATGAGGAGCACAGAAATGCAAGAAAGTGGTGTTCTTTGAGAGCTACCTGTAGTTGAGTGGAACCTGAAGAGGTTTTTTGGAGTAAAACTGAGGATGATTGTCATGCAGGAAAATGATGCACTCTGAGAAGGTTTATGCAGGATGATGCAGTGCTTTGTTCTCAAGCTGGTATCTAAAACACCATTCTGGAAAGCTCTTGAAAATTCAAGTGAATCATAGTTGGATTTTATTTTTTTAGTGGAATTGCTTTAAAATTCACATTACCATTTCAAACTGCAATTGTATGCTTCTGTGGCCCTCAGGGAGTCACAAAGCACTTGAAACCATCCTTGACTTTGACATTGAGGCCTGTGATGCTTGTCTAGGATGGAGTATAATACCTGTTGTGTTTACTATTTTCAGAAGAGAAGAATCTGGCATTTTTATCTGAGTGCATTGCAAGGGTGAACCACAGACCAATAGTAGATCTTTTGAGGAAGTGTGCAAACAGTAAGACAGAAGAAGGATATGGCAACAAAAAACTGCAAAAGAAAAATCAAAAAAGGCATCTAATATGTCTGTTCTTTATGGATGGACAGATAAAACATATTTGTCAACGCAGAGCATGAGAAGTGCAGTGCTGTAGCTTAAGCACTGCTGGGAGACATCACGTTGAGGATGCTTGTTCAAATCTCCTTCTTCCCTTTTTTGCAATAAAATAATTTCTTTTCAAAACATTCCAATCCAACTTGAAAGACTGCTGGCTTTTTATAGTGATATGGCTTTAGACCCTGGAAAAATAAATAAAAAAAGGCATTCTGTTCTTCCCACTGTTTTATGAAACACTTCAGTAGTGTGCTTTCATCATTAGCCTTTTTCCTTTTTTTTTTTTTTAAATAAAGATGGAAATAAAAATTGTGGACCAAACATGTATTAGCCTATAAAACTGCAAAAATAGCTTTGTGTGTCAAAACCAAAGTGCTATTATTTTAGTATGTGTCTTTATATACAGGTAAGCATGCCCCATTTTCAGGTGAAATTGACATGTGTTTAATTCTGTCAAAAAGGGTTGCAGGAGTAAGGCTAGTGTGAATGTCAGGAAGACTGCACATTATTACCACTGGAGACAACATCCAGGAGTGTGCTGCTCTAGCAAGAGGTCTGGAACAAGTGCAAAAGTAATCTGCCATTGTATATGTACACATGTTATTATCTTCATATTACCTCAGAGCCTGACAAATTAAATTATTCTTTGGCTTTGTGGAAGCAAAGTTTTTTTTAAAAAGTATGTATTTACATGGAATCGTTGTTTCCTTATTTGTATCTAATTCATAAGCTTCCAGTAGAATACTCTTTTCAGTTATGGGTTTGGAGTTTTTGTGTGTGTGTTTGTTGTTGTTTGCTTGTTTGTTTGGGTTTTTTAACATTTTTTCGTGGAGGGAGTTTGTGTTCATGTTTGGGTTTTTTTTGTTAAAGAGTACTAGCATCTTTACTGAATGTGAAAGTGTTGAGAAGAAAGTCTTTGTGGCTAGAAAAGTGTCTTGTAGTTTGTGCCACAAAATGCCTTTCAAGCTGAATAGACCTAAACTGTATAAAAATTACTATTCCATTTTTGCCAATGGTTTTTCATAGAGCTCCTGGTTTTTTGCCCAAACACTAAGTGATTATGAGCATTCTCAGTTAAGGTCAGGCTTTGATGTTATTGAGCACCACATTTCTGGGCACTGTGGGGAGCACATAGTGCAGGTGCTGAAAATAATACACCTTGGAGTAGGAGAGGGCTTGGCTGGGCTTCCTTTCTGCCATGACTCTTAGTACAGGGAATTAGCTGTGTTCTCTCCACTTTCTGAAGTTGGTGTATAAAATAATGTAGAAGATGATGACTGATATTCCCTTAGGTGGGTGAATGCTCTACGGAAAATAAAAAACCCCTGCATTTTCAGGGAGGATAAAATAGGACACAGTCATACTAGCAGGAAGATGGGTGAGGTGACCAAAAGTATTTTCCCTGTAATTTTTTTATTGTAATAAAATAATTTCCTAACAAAAAAAATTTGATTTAAGGAACTGCATATATGCAAGTGACAATAAAATCTGTATTGCTCTCAATTCCCTTCCTCTGTCTGTGGCCTGTATGGCGCCTACAAACTAGTTCAAAATGGAGCAGGAAATTCTAGACCAAGAAGGAGAAGAAGATTACCTCTGGAACAGGCATCAAGGACAACAGCCTGTCGTGGGGGATTCAGTTTCCTTGGCTATTCTTGTTAGAATGCTGGAGATGTGTTTAATCCTTAATGATGCTTAACTTAAGTGGGATTTTTTTGTGTGTGTGAAAATAGAAACCTTTGTGAGCAGTAGTTAAGGGTCCTTCAAAGCTAAAACAAAAGCAGTAGAACAAACTGTGATTGTAGATAGGAACCTTGGAAATAAAAACAAAGCCAAACCCCTTTCTCCTTCTGGCGCTTGAGAATTGTATTGATACTCCCTCTAAGTACATCAAAACCCTAAGTGTGTTTTTTCTTCTGTAGATAGTGAATGAAGTTCACATTCTCACAGTTGCACCTGTATGTTTGTAAAGCTATGCTCCAAAATGGAGCCCTGAAATGAATTACAAAATGAAACAAAACTGATGGCCTGAAAGCTTTTAGAAATCATGAGATCTTATGTTTCTGGTGGGATCTACAAAGAAATTGTACTGGCACAAAAGGGAATAGACTGTGATTTGCAGGCAGTTGTGAGTTCTTAGCGTGGGGAGGAGTGTGACATAGCAAAGAAAATGCAACTTGAAGCTGTGCTCTGTTTTTAACTGTTAACAATTCTTTTTCATGGTAACTGGTCTCATGCTTTCCAAAATAGCAGTCATCTCCCAGATTTTAGCAGGCATTTTAAGACCATCATTCTGCTTTACAGATGTAGATAAAAGTGAGACTCTTAAATATGTATGTTTGTGCCTTTAGTATTGCTACTAATACAAAGATTAGGATGATTTTGGTAAGTTTGTAAAACTCTTTTCAGAGGCAAGAAAGATAAATTACTTGCATGGAATTTGTTAAAGTTGATGCATTTGCATTTCTTTTTAATGAAATCAGTTAGATGGAGAGAAAACTAAATACTTTAAAAATTCCCACAAATTTAAAAAGCAGGAAATTGCTAAGCACTTTTTTTTTGTAATCTCGTTTGTACCTGTTTGTCTGAAGTGCTGTTTGATTAGATTATTTTTCTGTTATTAGCAGTGTCATTCATATGCTCAACCTTAAAATGACCTAATTTTAACCCCAAAAAATTCTGTTTAAAAGAGCTGTCTGTATAAAGTTTGTATATAAAGTTTTAGAGATGAACTTATACCATCATAGCTGTTTTAAAATAATTTTCCATTGTGTCCAAACATAAGCCAAAGAATACAATAAGAAGAATTTGATATGTAGGTGAAGTGCATAGAGCTAAAAGGTACAGTTATGAAATAGCAATGATAAGAAACAAAACCTTACCTGGTTGTAATCAGCATGTATTATGAAAGAAAAAAACAGGAGAGGAAGAAAAATGGGAATTACGGCAATGTCAATTTGGACCACATTTAGAGTAAATATTGGGCACATTAGTAATAGATAAGATAAAATTGCCAAAACAGTTTTGGTTAAAGGATCAAGGGAATGTATGAAATTGATCAAGGCAGGAAATGTATGGCTGAGAATTAAACTCCTTTTTGAGCTGCAGGAATTAGCATACCACGTTGTTTTCTCAGCTAATAATTTGTGTGTTTCTAAGGGAGCTAAGGAAATCAGACGAGAGGGATATTGCTTGTAATATATCCAGTGATAAAAAAAAGTTTTAAAAAATTATTAAAATGTCAAAGAAAAGATAAAAAGAGTTAACGTGATCAGGGAAACTGCATCTGAAGTGCAGAGATTCTTGTCTACGATTATAGTGATAATTATCAAAAGGACTTCAGTATATTCCTTCAGTATTTCAAATAAGATTTTCAAGGAGAGGAAGACTGAGAACATCACTGGAACTGGCTAAATATGGTTTGAAAGACATGGTTTGTTGTGGTTGTGAAGTTTGGAAACTTCAGAACTTTGAAACTTTGAAAAATCAGAAATTTTTACACTGTGAAAGTGCTGTCCTTAACTAAGATGTGAGAAGTAGACATTTATGGAGTATACATTGAAAATTCTCTGTAAAGCAAAATACTTGGACTTTCAGAGGTATCCCTGCTTTGAGCTGGGAATCTGGGGATGGCCGGGCCAGATGGCCTCCTGAGGCTTATTTTCAAGGTAAATTATTCTGCAGTTGTGCAGAGATTTCATTTAAGAAAATATAAATAGACTCTTCTAAAGAATCCTGAAAAAGATACTGAATAGGTGAATGATAATTTGATATTTAATCTGCTCTGTTTTGCTTAAACGAGAAAAGTGAGCAAGAGTGTGTGGGTTCCAAAGAGGGTCAAAAATGGGAACACTTTTTTTGAGTAGGAAAGCAACTAGGGATGTTAAAAGCACAAATCGAAGAGTCTCTGTCCGAGGCAGAATTGCTCTTAGCTTTGTGGAAGGTTCTTAATTTGTTTTGACTCTTTCTAAAAACCACACTGTACTAGTCAGTTTGTCACATTTTCCATTTTGAGTTTTATGTTAAGATGTCCAACTGAATTTTCATTAGAAATGCTGCTTAATGAGAGATGTAAAAAAAAACCCTATAGCATTGCAGATGAGTTCTTCAATGAAATTGATTCTCATTAAAAATCACTCAGTCTCTATTAGACAATGGAAAATAATGAGTAGCTCATAACCTGGCAGACTTGGGACCTATGTCAAACGATCAGTAGTGTGTTAGCATAACCCAGCATTATAGTAATTATGTGAAACATGCACAATAAGGGGCAGTTTGACAAGAATGAGCACCAAAATGAGGTAAAAGCTATTCACAGGATAAAGGACCAAAGGCAGTACTTGTTCTGTGCTGGAGTGCAAATTCTGTGGTATACTATATCTAATGTTATATGAAAATAACATTTGGGTATATATTTGTGGTTGCAGTTGCTCTGGGCAGAGCTTGCAGTTCAGGAAACAAATGATTTTGAGACCTGGATTCTGATCTCTTTCGACTCTTTATGACTATTGATTTAGTTTATTTTTACTAGAGTAATACTAGAGATTTAAGTTTGTTTAGTACCAATAACAGAGTAGCATTTCAAGAAACCTTTTTTTCTATTTCTTCTATGAACGTGTAATCTGATTCTGCATTTTAACAGTGTAGGATTTGGTGAGTGAGACATGCAGATTAAATGTTAAAATTAATTTTTTATCCCTGAAAAACTTCAACATTTGAAATGTTGACCTTAATTTTGCTGCATATTCCTTTCTAAAATCGGCAGTGTTCTGTGTGGAGAAAATACATGATTGTAATAGGTAACTTTTATGATTAAGTTCCCTTGGAAGGTCTGAAATGAGTGTTGGATTTGTTTCAACTTGTTACTTTGTGTGTAAATAAGACAAGCATTTGTAAATTCCTTGCAGTCATGATCCATTTTTGTTGTACTTAAAAATAGCACATTTTTGCCACAGCTTCATTGGAAAATGTTCCTTCAGACTACTGCTAAATGCAGTTCTTGATTTTAGTCTAGCACTTTCATATTTCCTCGTATCAGTGTTCTAACCTGTTTACTGTTACGCCTTGAATTCTACGCTGCTTTCTTTAGGTACTAACTTTAGTGCAGTGCTAATGCTCTCTAGAAAAAGTGTGGAAATGGTGTGGAAGTTTTTGATTCTATATTGCTTTGAACTAACGAAGAGCAATGTTCTTTATTTTAATACACTGGCAGCTAAAATTGCGTCTTGACTGTACTTCAGTGTGACGAGCTGTGCACCCAGTTACACCTGCGCCCAGGCTGGTGTGTGTTGCGGGGTGAGCACACGCCTGTGCTCCACTGCAGCTCAGTGCTGCTCAGCAAACAGCCCGGGGGGCTGGGGGGGGGTTGCTAAAGCAGGTGTTGGGATGTGCAGTCCCAGCACATCCCGTGACACCTGGCACTGCTCTGTGCGTTTGCAGTGCCTTCCACAAGCAAGTCAGGTGTCAGGAGTGTGCTGATGGGGTTTCCCTCAGAGGTGCAGCCGAAACACATCACTTCTTTCAGCCCACTGCAAACACCACCAGCATGAGGGTGGTGAGTGAGGGCAGGGCAGAGGAGCTGGGCACGGGGAATGTGGAGTGCATGGCTGCATTTCTGTGGCATTGCTGGGTGTGGTGTGTGTAGGATCACTTTTTAAATCTACTGAAGGTGTTTGTAAAACCAAAATGTACAAGCCGGTTGTTGGACTGAATTCAAATTTAGTTTCCATAAAGTGTAAGGAAGAGAAAGATGGTGGTAAAATGGTACGTTGCTATGTTTAATAAATCAAAAAAGTTTTTAGAAAGCGTATTATAAAATATAAAATATTGATTATTATTAGGTTAAGCTTGGAAGCAGGGTTTTGCTTGGATTTTTTTTTTCCTTAACTATGGTAATCTGCCGGTGGAAGGTGCTCTGAAATTTCACATGAAACTGCATCCTAGCATGGAGTGCTTGCTTGTGGTAAACATTTGTTGTGCTTGTTACAGTACGTAGTGACAATAGTAATACTGTTGTCTTCTTCACTTATTTAATTTAATAAAAACGATGTTTTTATTTGAAGTAAAAAAAAATCACATACTGAAATGTATGCCCTACTCCCCTTTGGGTCTTGTTTATTTTATTGATTAAACTCTGAAATCAGACCTGTGAAAAGTTTGGGAAATGCAAAATTAATCCTTTCTTTATCGCATGAAACAACCTTTGCAGTGGAGTTGAGGTATTTTTTTTTTCTCTCTTGATACTCTTGTGAATTAGGAATGGAGTCACTTTTTTCTGAGAATGTATTTTCATGAAAGGTTGTAGATTCTGACATGAAATTTTCTGTATTATTCCTATTTGTAAATTGTTAAAAAAAAACACAAACCCAAACGAGAACAACCAACTTGAATTCTTTAATCTGAAACAGACTAATGCACACAGAGGTAAAATATTAGCAAAAGGTCATACTGCACTTTGGTGGTAAGTTCAGGAAGAGAGCTCAAGCACTGTCTCCTGGGAAGCAGGGTATCTTAATTCTGGTTCTTGTGAGCAGAAGGGAACAAGGATATTTGTGATGTGTTTTGTAACAGTTCGTGGGCTCTGAACTATTCTTACACTGTCAGATTCTCAGAAGCAATAAGTATGTCTGAGGCACGGCCGCTCAAAATAAGAAATCCACACATGCTTTTATTGTCTTTAATCCTGTGCTGTAACCATTGTGCAGGTCTGGACTGTATTGTTGCAGTTTACTCCTTTGTTTTGCTTTTAATGCAAATACAACATGCAGAGCAATATAGTGGGGGAGTAAAAGAGTGGATTTTGACCTTCATGATGTTTATGGTACAGTTAAGACAGTGTTAATGAAACTTAGATTTGCATCTCAGTGGGGCTATATGTTTTAAGTAAGGTTTCATAGAAGCAGAGAATCTGAAGAAATCTTAAAATCACTGGGGTGTGTTGCCTTGCTTTCTCTAAGATTCACATTTCCAATGGCCATTTGTGCCTACCTCAGAGCAGGAGATTTTTTACAGCCTCTTGTGGTGTATGAGTTGTGGTAGCTTCTGACAAAAGTGAAAACTGGGCATAATTTTTAGACTAGACTTAACCTAATAGTCCTGTCTTTCAGGTCTTTGGATCATAGATGTATTCATTATTATTTGAATAATTTATTATAGACACTCTTACCAGGATATGTTATGTATTATTCTAGTAATTTTTTTGACATCATAATCTGATGGATGGCTTGCTTGTTGAAAGTAAAAAGCTTCTGTATGTTATTTACTTTTTCTTGATTAAATTTTTTTATGAGGAAGGGATTAATTAATTCCTTGCGCTTTATCAATGCAACTGATCTAGTTTATTAAATTATGTCCATGATACCCATGACCTTGAAGAAGCCATAAAAATTTCAAATGACCTCTCTTGTTCTCTCCTGTCACTTTAAAGGACAGTCCTAATAGGGTAAATGGCAGCAAGCAGAAAGAAACATGCTATGTGGAAAATAAATACATTTTTCTTCTTTCGTTATATATTTAGGCTGGAATACTTAATTTGTATTTTCAGAACCCAGATTTTTATATCGAAATAACCTAAGTAACCTGAATTCTGCATTTGGGACATCGGTTTTAATAACTGACATTTATATTCATTTCTGGACCACATTTTGGCCTTTTTGCAGGAATCAGAGAACCGAGGGTTCCTAAATACATTTGGGGAGGTGGTGTAATAGCTGTCTCTTGAGGAGTACTGTTTTGCTTTGTCGTGAAAGTTACTTTTTAATTGGTGTTTAGAAGGAGTAAGCCCTTGTTTCCCAACTGTCAATATTTGGAAATGGGACATTGTGGTTCAGTGGAAAAATGAATAATGTGGCAGACAGTAATTTAAATTCTGGTTTAGCAGGTTTTTTTGCCTAAAGGACTTTTTTTTTTTTTTTTTTAATACAGCTTGATAATCAATGAATCACAAAACATGAATGGAAATTGAAGCAAAATTTTTGTGCACTGTGGAGGTACCCGAATATAATGTTACTGCTGTCCAAAATCACAGGAGTAGTCCATTGAACAGAATAATTGCATGCAGCACTGACTCAAAAGGAAACAGTTGTCTCTTGTTTATTGTTTTGCTGTGGCCTCTTTTTTTCAGTTGCAATTAAAGAATGTGTTAAAATCAAGTGAAGTACATCACTGTAGGGCACATGTGGAAACTTTCTTTCCTTAATCAAATGCTACAGCTTAGCAACAAAGGCTGAATAAAAGATTTTACCATTACACTGTTTCAGACTTATGTTTTAGTTTTTTCCAGTGTATGAGAACAAGACTGTACACCTTGGTTTTGGTTTTTTTTGTAGTAGTAGTAGTAGTGGTAATGTAAAAGGTTAAGGAACATTTTTGTCTAAAATTGTGTTTCTGATGAGCTCCCATGTTCCCATAGCAATTTTAGTAACCACGCACTGTTTAACTGGAAGAGCGACTTGAGGATATTGCCTGATTTCTCGCTACCTCCCATGGTAAACCTTCTGTTTGTTTTGTGAATTTAGTAGTCAGAGGTGCCTGGATAAAACTTGCCATCTCCTACTTAATGACACTTCACAGCCAGTAAAGCTGCCAAACTGCTATACAGCTTTCCTTTTTACTTCATTAAGCAACACAGAGGAACAGATCACAACAATTACTTCCTACCGTAATGCCTCATGTTGACTGAAACATTTAAGTCTTAAGAATAGAACAGTACCATGAAATAAAAGGCTTAAATGGGAGATGGACATCTTCACAACTCCAAATAGGTCTAAAGGGAGAAAAAGTGCAGAGACCCAGGTTAAGAAAATCGAGCTTTTTCAGATGAGTGAAGCATGAATTGGAAATGGTGAGAAAAAGTTAAGCTATGCTTATCATAGTATATTATATTAGACATAAAATTTAAACTTTTTTTTTTTTTTCAGCAAAACCACACTGAAGGAACAAAATGGAGCTAAGTGTTTTTATTTTCCCTAGTGGCAGCACTTGAACTCCAGTGACACTTAAAATAATCTGTGTGTTATTTTGTAGAGAACATGACTGTATCAAAAGTTCTTTAGTAACTGTCTGACCAACCTGCATCTGTGATGCTTTAAGGGTAGGGCAACAGTAGTCTGATAATCCTCTTCACATACCAGAATGGCTTGCAATATAAATAGTTTGCTTGTGGTTATGGAGTTCATGATTTCATATGTGTTGTTTGGTTTTCAAGAGCTGTAAATAAAAAAAAGAAAACATATTTCATTCTTTCTCCCTGTCTTCTCTCCAACAAAAAAAATTCCCCCTTCGCCCCCCCCACCCCGCAATTCGTCTGTAAAATGTGGTTTTGGTACATGGTGTTCTGGTTGTTAAAAGGCAAATAGACTCAGTGCTTGTGTTAGCCTAGCTTCAGGGTTTTTTTCTGCAAGCAGCAGATCAGACAAAATGTTCAAGAAGAGAAGGTGAAGGGTGGACAGTGAAAAAGTGTTCTGTGTGCAAACCATTGTATCCATGGAAAACACTTCTGTGGCCTTGGGAGAAGCCTGCAAGTCAGTTAGAATAAAATTTGATCTCCGCAGTATGTGGTAGGAAATCATTAGTTCATATATGTGTTTGAAAAGTGTGTTTTTTCTGTTGTGGGTGGGTATAGACCACAGTTAGTGGCTAGGCTGTGGTGGTGGTATTGGTGTTAACTGAGCTTGTGTCTTGCTGGGAACTTACTTTGCTTGTGAGTTCAGATTTCTCTGGAAACTGGGCATTGTGATGATGCATTTGCAGAAAAAAAATTGCTACTTCAATAGGTTACAGTGTGACAAACTGTGGACAGTGCTTGGGGAGGGCTGGGAGATACCCTGCTATGGTTTTGTGTTTTTACATTGCATTAAGGATAGATAGATTGTTACAGCCGAGGATAAATATGTAATGATTTTTTTTTAAATTTTTTTTTTTTTTTGGTCCTATAAGGAGAGTAGGTTCTGGAGCTTTGTCCTTACACTTTTTCATTGGTAGAAGACCTGTGTTACTACTTAATTTACATATTGATGAAACCTCCCGTGAGCTGCCTTCAGAATTAAAAGAGTAGCGTGCAGATTACTTTGATAATACTACCTGAAAATACTCCAGAACACACTGCTGTGGGATAGAACACATTGAATTAATCTTGCACTTGAAAATTAGAGCTCTACTATTCTGATTGTTTCTGTCTTTCAGAAAAGCAGGACAGAGACAAAATAGGAGAACTGCCTCTTACAGAAAACAATTTTGAATTGTTGTCCCAAATTTCCACTATTCCTTTATTTGTGTTTGTTTTTTTAACCTGCTTATCACTTTAAATTTAGGTGATGATTTCTAAAGCAGCGTCTAGGCTATCAGATTCGGTTATGGCCTTTTGATAAAATAATGTTAGCTCTGAAAATTTGACATTTATTTGTCTGAGATTCTGCTACTTGTTCTGGCTTCATAAATCTTACTCTGAACCTCTGGCCATTTCAGCTTATTATTCCAACGCAAATCTGAAATAACGAAAATACTGAATTATTTGAATTGAAAATGTTGAAATTGGGCTTTGTGCAGCAAGGTGAGCCATGACTTGATAAGTAATCAATTTTGCTAATTCTACATTGAATTCATCATAGAGGAAACCACTGGGAATTCTCTTCTGCTATATTTTAGCATTTTCCCTGCGTGATTTTCTGTAATGAATCCACAGAGATCACTTCGTTGAGTAATGGGTTAATATAATTAATTGAGTAGACATGAATTCACCTTCTGCATTTAAAATAATGAAACTGCAAAGAGGCTGATTGTAGTCCCCTGCTGCAACAAGAAAAAACAGATTTTTTTGTTGTGATTTTGAAGAAAATGTTCAAGTGCAAAAACTCATTATTGTTACCATAATAAAGGCATTACAGATGCCAACTCTTTATTGGGGTGATTCTCCATAAAGTATACAGGTATGTCTGTAATGTGTGCTGACTGACCTATTGATAACTTGGAGTACTGAGGCAGTATCCCAGAGCTGCAGTGGATAGAGTGGAAGAGGACAGAAACAATGGAGAGCAAAAGGGACCAAGCTTTTTGAACAGATGATCCATGAAGTTTCTCCTGTTAAAATACTGGATGTGATTTGCCTTCCGTGTGACTTAATCCACTGCAAAATACTCAGTCATGTTTCTTAAGAAAACTAAAACGTGCCAAACCAGAACCAGACCTACCACTGGGCTTCTGGATTATTTTCCTGCTTCAGGAGGTTAAAAGAAATCAGCTACTCCTACTTCTGCACCAGGAAAGGAACCTATATAAACAAGCATGCAAGAGCCAATAATAAGGGTTGACAGTGCAGTCTGTTAAGTGACATGAGAGATCAGACTGAAAATGTAAAGCTTTTTAAATAGAACTTTTATTATCCCATTATCTTGTTTCTTAATTAGACTCTAAATCAGGAGTTGTTTTAATTACCACCAGAGATTTTAAAGAAAAAGTTGAGCTGATACCTTATTAGTGTTACCAGGGTAGGTGGCAAAGCTGGTAGCACCAAGGACAACTTGTAGAACCTCGTTTGTTATTGAAGACAAACTTAGTGGATCATAGGATGTTATAAACACAGCGCCAGTTTCCTTTGCCATAAAGGTCAAGTGTATCCATTGTGCATGTTAGAAGAAGCTTTAATTAACTCAGCCTGTGGGGTGTAAAGAACTGTAAGGTAAGAGGAACAAGTATACAAGTGGTTCCTTACAGTTGCCAAGTTTTTCTCTAAGTCCTAAAGCTTGTTTTTGTATGAACTCACATAATGATTATAAAGCAAAGCCTAAAAATGAAGGCAGAAGGTTTGTCTTCATGCTCAGACTTCATCTTTCTTATGAATTTGTTATGTGGAGCTTGAAGTACTTCATGTTTTTACAAGATAAAAGTGGAGGGTTTTTTCACATTTGCTGGAATATTGCATTATTGAAGTACTTTAAAAAAAAGCCAAACCAACCCGACCATTTGAAGGATGATTGGACAGTGAGGAGTATGGTAACATTTGCATCACTGATCTTTTACTTTCTTTCACTACATTTGAAAAAAACACCGTATCTGAGAATCCTGGAATGTTTTGCCCTAATTTGCAGTGTACAACTCAGTGTGAGAAGACATGATTTTTGGAGACCATGCAACACTTGCATTAAGTGCTTATAGTGCTGCAAGCTTTGGTGTTTTTAACATAAATTTTTCAATTTGACTTTTTCTCTCGGGTTTCATGTGCAAATCTTAGCTTTCATTTCTTCTGAAAGGGGTTGAGCTCTTTTTGAACTGAAACCTAACTGCTTTTTGTCCAAAAGGAGAGCCTTTACCATGATTCCCAGATAGAAATATCACAATATGTGTACTTGTTTGCAGTGTTTCTTTCGAATGTTGACATCCATGTAGCTGTAACTGGATTACTCATAAGGAGTAATTATTTCCTGGAAAATAGAGAATCCTTTCTTTTATGAAGAGAATGGTGGGTTAAAAAATGGTGGGATTCAGACAAGGATTTATTCCAGCTTTTTAAAAAGCTGAAACTTTCAGAGCAGAGATTCTATTTGCATGCTATCTCTGATTTGGTTTAAGAAAGAAATAATGTGTTTATAACATCTATTAATAAATGTTTGATAATTGAGCAGTATAATGTCTGGAAGTTGGATAAAATACTGAAACCTAGCTGGATAGCTATGCAAACGTTTTTTATTTTTTATTTACAATTTTAAGTGATGATATTTTAAAGTGCAGATAATCTACACATAAAAATGTGTTCTTATGGAATAATGTAGTCTTTTAAAAATAACTAAATTTATAGTAATGTGTCCAGGCAGTATTGGGAAAATAAACCCCAGCCACCTTCCTTGAAAAATAAATAATAAATCACTCCATATTAGCATTTTTTAAAAAGTGAAAACAAATCTTAAACAATGCTAATGTTCAGATCAAAGTGGGAATTCATGGCACATGTGGCCTTCATAAACCCAACAAGCATCCATTGTTTGGTCTCCTCTACTTTCTTGTATTTGCATTTAATTGGATTTAATGTTGTGAAGTGTAAAACTGGTTTAGGTGTGAGGGACTTCATACATACTGTAAGTTTGAACTGCACATAGGAAGTACTGAACAGTACATAAACTGCATGTAGAACCCATTTACTTTGGTACAGCTAATTATTTGCAGATAAAAGGGGCAGTTTTAATCTGGAGAACTGGTATTCATGCTTGCACCTCTGTGCAGCGAAGAACTGTCTGCTGTTTAATTAACGCCTGTTTCAGACTGATATTTGTTCTCCTTGTTTTAGCTGTTACTGTCACCTCAGAGGTGGTAAAGCAACAGAAAGTGAACTTTTATCATCCACAACCACTAAATATAGGAAAGAGAGAGAATGATGCATTTAAAATGCTCCTCCTTAAGATATGTAAAGCAGAATTAAGATTTAGTTTCTTACCAAAGTGTAAGGCTTCAGCACCTGAACTAACTCCAGAAGCAAAGCAGTAGTATGTGAAGCAGTGCCACTTTAGGCATGTTTAGCAGCACATACCTAAGCTGCTTCTCTGGGTGTCTGACTTTCACAAATGCATACAGTGGCCTACTTAATTCTTCCAATTATTTTAACAAATTTCTAAATGCCTGTAAAGCAGTGGCTGCTATGTTGAAAAAAATATTCCCCCACAGCAAACCCAGCTGAAATGCAGTTACAGGTTCATCAGCTTTTTCCTATTGTAGCATCTTTTACAGTATTTCAGCTTAATTAATTTCAGAACTCTGAAAGAACACAGCTATATCTCATGTTCATTGAAGCGTTCACATTTCTTTGAAGTGTGTCTTTAAAGATTGGGAAAGGAAATGTTTCATGAAATTTTGCAATGAGAATAAAATCCTAAAAATACTTTATAAACTTAATAAGCATAGGAAAGGGGATATTTTTTCTGGTTTTTTTTCAGTTTCATGTTTTAGAATTATAGCTTTGACTTCCACAATGGTGTTATTAACAGTGTTATTAAGAGTGAAAAATAAATAATAAAATCAATTTCTGAAATGCAACAAGGACATCCAATGTTCAATACAATACTGCTTTTAATTATATAGTGTTCTTATCATGCATCTTAGCTAAGCTTCTTATTAATGTATTTATTGGAATTTAATACTATGGCACATTTTATTATGAAACATGCTTTTGATTTTGGAGGTTTTTTTGTTTAGTTGTTTTTCTTTCTCTCTAAGGAATAGCTTGGTGCTCCTAGTCAAATTTCATGGCTTCCACGTTAAATTTCATTCAAAGTGTAGGGAGCAAAGATCATTATGATGCTTATGTTTTCAAAAGGAAGAATCCTAGAAGGGAGGCCTTTCTTACTAGCATCCAGAAAGCAGGGGGTATTGAGTGTACTTGTTTTGTATTGTGCAATATACCTTTATTTGTTTTGGTATTTGTTATCACACAGTGGTAATCCCCATCAAGGGCTGTGATTTAAGGTTACTGGTCTGGATGCTGTTTGCAACATATTGTTCATCTCCATTATCTGCTATCTCAAAAGTATCACACCAGTCTTTGCATCAGAGGGATCGTCCTGCTCAGTCACTGTAGGATGCATCATGCTGCCTATGCTGCCTCGTCCCAGTAAGGGAGTTGTACTGGTGCTTCCTGTGCTTCCAGGCGAGGTCCTGGGGACCTACTCTGCCTTGTGGTTTTCTGTGCTTTAAACCAGTGCTGTTTGCAGCAGCTTTCCTGCTTCTGAGATGATTTTTTGTCCTTTTATATTCCAGCTTGAGGAGAAAGAGTATTGCAAAGGAAGAGTGGAATTAATACATGTTTTGCTTCAGGCTAAATATTGAACCATGATCTTTGTAGTAGCTGAGAGCTGAACTCTGCCATGGGTAGTCATGTTGGTCTTGTAGAAGAAGGACATTGTGAATTTTTTCTGGTCATGTGCTGTGCTAAGTTGTTGAAGAACTGCTTTGGGTAGAACATCGGTAGAACATCAGGAGACCAGGCCACTTTGCTGTATGTTTCTATTGCTTGTAACAAATTGTCATTTTATCTGTGCCATAACTTTAGTCTGTAAGTAATATATTTTATTTAAGCTGAGTATTGAAGTGGTATGTACTACACAAGGTAGTACATACTCAGGTACCTTGAGGAAAGCACTGGAACTTGAAAATTGCAGTGGAGATGTAGACAGTTTCTTGGAACATTTTGCTGGAGTGTTTCAAATCTTGAGTTTTGGACAGAACAAATTACACTTAGAAAAGTGAACAAAAAAGGCAATCTGTTGTAAGGCTGTCATCTTGGGGTGCAGATACCTATTTTTAGGCAGCTAGTCTGGGATTGTCCTATATGTAGCCACCAGTAGGTAGTGGATATTAATAACTTGGACAGTTTTAACAGATACTGCGATCAGATAAAGCTGTCTGGCAGTTGTGTTACACAGTTCTTATGTCACTGAGAAATTGTGGCGCATGGAAGAAACCACCAGAGGGTGAGTATCAGAGCTCCTGATACCCTACAGATCCATACTGTGATTTAAATCATTGTAAGTGCCTAGTTGGATTTCCATAGGGCAGAGCACACATATAGCCTGTGGTTTTTAACCTTGTAGTTCTTTGTCTTGTGTAAATACTAATTTTTTTAGTTGTATTCTCTCGTATTTTTTGTATTTTCATATCTTTGTATTTGTATTTTCATTTTTGTATTTGTGTTTTCATATTTTCATGTTTTCTGTCCACAATCACATTTGATTTTAAAGTTTGCTGTATTATTTTAGCCATTTTCCTCAGTCATCATCTCTTCAAAGACTGTACCATTAAAATAAACCCCCTCTTCTAGATCTGTTTCAAAACTGATGGAGAAACCATATGATAGAAAATCACATGTCTTTTTGTAGCTCTTAGACTAACAGGAATATCTTTCCCAGGTTACCAGCTGAAGGAAAAATGACAATGAAAAAGAAGATTAGTGGTGGTGTTATTTTTTAAAGCTAAAGTGACAATTTTTAAGAAAAACATTTTTATTTAAATTATTACTATGTCTTCTTCATTTGTTCTGGTGGAATCTTTCATAATGTTAATGAATCAAGTAACTTCAGTAATCAAATATTTCTTGTCAAATGAGTGATTTTTAGAGGACCATTGGAAATGCTGGTGTCTACTGAGATTATTGCATACTTCCAAAGGAGACTAAGTATGTTGAAGCAGAGAATGCTGTTTAGCTTGAAAGGACAAATCACACAGTGAAAGGTCATTGCCAAAGATACCTAATACTCTGGTTACAGGTGAAGGGCTGCATGCTGGCAGAGTTGAAAAGGAATCCAGCATGTATGCTGCTCAGTCTAATTATAATGTTACAGATGGCCATTACATAAGGAATGCCTCCAAATCAATATCACCCATGCAGAGAGACTTCTAAGTGTATACCTGATCCTGAAAGAGCAGCAGCTTGCTATTTTTCCCAGGAATGTAGCTCTTGGAGCAGCAAGGAGCACCTTCCGTTCCAAGTTACCTTCTTGGTCGTGCTAACTTGGTATTTATGTTCAGTTTTCCCTCCCTGATCACCATGCTACCTTCCTTAATATGGTTTTCTTTTTACT
This sequence comes from Corvus brachyrhynchos, assembly GCF_000691975.1. NCBI lineage: Eukaryota > Metazoa > Chordata > Aves > Passeriformes > Corvidae > Corvus > Corvus brachyrhynchos. Next base: position 529,821 of record NW_008237444.1, on the reverse strand, counting down.
GTATGCATGCATCAGACTGAACCACATTTTAGATGGAGACAGTTATGCTGTATTAAAAATGAATGACGTATGCCCTGATTAGGAGTTTTTCATTAGAAGGAAGAGTATGGTGATGCAGAGACTGAATTTAGCTGAAAGGAAATAAACCAAGCTAGCAAGGGAATAACATACAGAAACCATAATTGCCCAAGCTAAATTTGTCTTCAAGTGCCTACAGAAACTGGCAGTGAGCTTTCAATAACAGCAGTAATTAAGAGCAGTGTGTTAGCACTCTATCTGCAAGCCCAAGCTCAAGCAAAATGGAAGGCAAAGTAACTGTTAGTTTGTATGAGTAATGTAACAGTGGTGGGAATTAGGCAAACAAGTTGCACAATTTAAGTGATGTTTAGGTTTAATACAGGATTAGACATTAAATAATCTATCCTATTTTCATACTGAATGAAAATACCTCCCCATCCCTAGGTAAAAAGCTCATCACCTTTCCTGCCAGCCCTGGACAGCACATAAAGAGGATTGTGTTTGTATCAGTGGTTCATATAGTTCACATTCGTAACTAAGCATACACTTCTGTGTTTCGTTATGCTCAATTCTATTGCCATCTGCTTTTACAATGCAAAATGCATGCTAGTTTGACTCTGCAGTCTGCACAGGTTTGGGTAGTGTAGTCTTCCACCTGTGTCTGCGCAGTTCTTGGATATATTGCTTTTCTACAGCTAACTGGGTAGAGAATTTTGAAGGGTCTGAACACCAGGGATTCGGGATGTCCCTACACATCTGCCTTGCTGGATGCACATTCATAATCTAGCCAGACTAATGCAAATAACTAATGTACTAGATGAGTCAAGGTTACATCAGAGGAGGACCATTGCTAGTCTGCTTTGGATTTCTAGACATACATCTTTTCATAGCAGAATACTCTTCATGCAACTTTTGAGTAGAACAAGCAGTGTTTTGACCATCTGCTGCCCCCCTGTTTGAAAATAATAGGTGCCCTGCTAGGTTGCTATGTGTAGGTTCATGTAAGTATTACAGCTCTAGTATGTGGACTAAATTGAACATACTTAGGCGTGATACAGATAACAACAGCACATTTCAAGCTTTTGTCAGGTCTCTGTAATTGTTGGGTTGTATGATCTTAGCTGCTTCTAATTGTGAAAAGTTACTACAAAACTGGACACTCTTTTCAGATGTTACAACTTTTATGCACCCTCATTTATTTATTTATCCTTAAATCAGAACCTTATTTTTAAAATGCATTATCTTTTTAATATTTAAATACTGAAATTTTTTGTCAGTAGGATACAGTTTTTGTACATAGTGACATGATGCATGACAAAGTTATGTTTCTTGAAAGATTGAAATCCTTACATAAGATGCCCACAGTGCCTGGAGCTTGCTTATATTAAATAGTGTGGTTAGAGTGCTTGGCTAGTTGATTTAGTTTGTTCTATATTGCAACATGGAACAGCTGTTAGTTTATTACCTGCTTTCTGTGGGATTACAATATAAGGATGGGGAGAGAAAGCTGAAATTGGCAAATTGGTTAATTATGCAGAACAGAATGAGCTATAAAGTTGCTGTCTGGTGCTGCTGCATTGGGATGTCTTACAGACATCAAAAATACCCCAAGTTTTTGTTTACAGGAGAACCTGACAAAACCGCCTCTGCACCTTTAGGTGCACTAGCAGTTAGGTCAGAAAAGGTTGGTGTTTTAGCCTTTCAGCTAGAGTCTTCAAGCTGAGGAATACCTCAGAGTGAGGAGGTTTTGTCGGGAAGTGTGTCCAAATGGTTTTCTGCACTGTATGTACAAAAAGAGAAAATGTGAAAGAAATGACAGTCGGAAAAGTGGTGTGTGAGCTTGGAATATGAGTAAGGCACAGGCCTGTAGAAAAAATGACTACTGAGATCCGCTGGCTTTCAGCAACAGTAGTAATGTTTATAACCAAGCAAAAAAGCCCCTTGCTCCTGTGATGTTCCTTGCCTTGATTACTGCTGGCAAAAACTGTTCAGCATATTGTTCACCTGATGATGAGGGCTTCCAGCTCCCAGCACTGCTTGGTAATATCCACTTCTTGTGTGCTAGTGTTGCCTACAGCTTAAGAGTTTTACTCCTTCCCTTTTCTTACATCCCTGGTTTGTTTATAGAGAGCGCTTACTGCCTCTCAGCTTTCATTTTACTAGGCTAATTAAACAAGTCTTTGTTGTTATCCTCTTTGAACTGTCCTCTCCTTGCTTCTGTGTTATTCTTGTAGCTTTCCCCTGCACATGCTTAAGCTTAAATCATGAATTTTCTAAGACAGGTGACCAGAAATATTCACAGGGTTCCAGACAAGATCTTACCAGTTTCTTGTAAAATGGCTTTAAAACATCCCCATCTCTACTGAAAATTCGTCTCTTGATATAGCCAGATTGCATATGCCTTTTTGACAACTGTAGCTCTTTGACAGGTTATATTAATCCCAATTTATTAATACATCTAACTCATTCTCCTGCTCTGTTATTTTGACTTGATGATTCTCTAGTAGAATTACAGTAGCAGTTTGTCCTGTTCACAGAATGCTTGACCTTGTCTTTGTGCTATTGTATTTTGCCATTATAATCACTTTGGTCCTCGAAGGTTATTCAGTTCTTGCAATGTGATATTCTGATTTTACTCTGTATTGATACTGGTTTCAATTTGATTCTTTTTTTAACCATCATCAAATATCATATTTATGGTCCAGGGCTTTTTGTTTGTTTTTGCTACAAGGTCATTTCTCACAATGGTTTGTAGGGAACTCCACGCTTAATCTCCTTTTTAGTTCAGTAGTTTCCTTCCACACTGTAGCCCTACTTCTTTTAGTAAAATCCTTGCTGGTTTGCATTCAGTTTGGTTTTTTTGTATCTTACTTACTAGTGTCCTTACAATTTGGTATTGTAAGACTTAGTGAAGTACCTGTTTTTGTAAGGCATTGATTTCAGTAATCTAAAATATTAGTTACATCCACGACAAGTTACCCCGGACTATTGTGCTTCTGCATGTGAACATATCTAAGTCCAGCCATTTTTGTTTGGGTGAGAATCTGTTCATTAAAATGCAATCAAGTTGATGAAAATGCCAGATGAAGAAAATTACATTCTTCAGTGTCAGAAAAACCATTAGTGACTCTTAGCAGTCTCTCTGAATTTCTTACGAACTTTTCTGAATGTAAAACGTACTTATTTTAAAGCTCATCTATGCCTTTTTATGAGACTTTTATTTATAAGACTGTCTAGGCCTACTTTTCAAAAGTGTATTAGATAGGTAATTGGGAACCCTGGTGACATTTCATTTTTGGATTCTAAAATTAGTGTGTAGGCTCAGAAATACATTGACTTCCTGCTGCTTGCTTCATGCTGTGAGAAAGAGGCAGAGCATTTTACAAAAATTTTTGTAAGATTCTAAGCTTTCTTTTTTATGATGGAAAAGAATACCAAGGATATTAAAAAAAAATCTAGTAATATTCCACTAGCAGGCCACCCACAATATTACAGAACATCTTAATGAAATACAGCATTCAAGCCTGCCTTTCTTGAACAGAAACACACTATGCAAATCTGCTGGAAAAGGCCTGTATTGGTGTATGTCTGCCTTAACCAACATGTCTGTTAGACATGATTGTTAGATCCTAACTCTGTCAATCTTGCTAGCCTTCATCTTGATAGTACCTGACTGTCTCCTTTGTATTTAAAAATAGAAATGACAATCTCTCTCCTCTGCCTTCTTAGCTTGATTAGTTCATAGCTGAAAGTGTGAGACATTTGAGGGAAAAGGTAAATTGAAGGGTTGAGGCTCCCATTCTGCATGTGGTTAAGATCCATTGTTCTTCCAGGAGCAATTGCTGCTGTCTTGTCTTTTGTCACAGTCACATGAAAGTCTTCATTTCAGTGCTTTCTATTGTTTGTCAGTGTGCTGGTGTGGAAGATTGTGGCTGTTGTGCTGATGGAGTAGTGAATGGGGAGGGAACCCAGCCTTTTCAGAAGCTTGGCTCCATAAGAAACACTGGGTCCTGGGAGATGCTTAAGGCTGTGCTGAGAACACAGCAAAAGCTGCACCAGACCAATGGGTGCTCACCTTTCTGTCATTTAGGCTTTCCAAACTCATTTACATGTGAACTGTATTTCTGTTAAGGTGCTCGAAGTGGTTTTTCACCACAATGATTTAAATAATTCAAGGTGGAGGTCAGGTATATGTGGTACAGTTTTTCTCTGTCATGGGTAATGATGGAATGAAAGGCTACTGCCTATCGATGACTGAGTGATTTTTCTCCTGTTTTTATCTTAGTGTTTAGTGACACTGACACCATCAAGAATGTGTGATGCTAAGAAGCAGCAAAGAAAACTCTACTGTAGATGCATCTGTGAAAAAGCTGTTTCAGTGGTTATTTATTACTGTATCCTGCAGCCGTAGGAGAGGAGATCCAACAGGCAGGAATTGTGCAGCAAGATTGATTTATTTAATTATTTTACAAACTCTTTTATAGACTTTTTTCTTCACAGTCTAATTGGACAAAGGATCAGCCACCCCCTGGGTTGATTGGCTAAAATCCTAAAACATCCATTGTCAAAATATTTTTCTACTGTACCATAAACATAGTCCTAAAGCTCGCAGGTGTTCATAGTTTACAGAACTTCTGCAATCTCTTCTTTTGAGAGAAAAGTATCCCATGGGCTTAGAAAGAAGCAAGAAAATTCTTGCTAGCAGCAATACTGTATCCACAGTTATTCAACAGAAATTGATGAGGTAGGATTTGTGCTAGGTAAAGAGACAGTGTTTGGACTGAATACTGTTTTAAGGGAAAAAGGAATAGGACTTCCTTAGGGGCCATGAAAATACCTCTTCCTTCTGTATACTGTAGAGATCCTACCCAAAGAAAACTTAAGTGTGTGCTTAGTTCTTTCTCATGATTCCTCAAAATTATTTCTAGCGCTGGAAATGGCACTTCTCATTGCTCTCTCGCTCTGGTTAACATTATTGTAATTACTTGATGTAATTAATGGTTTTTATGATTCCATACTGGTTTTTTGTGTGTGTGTGAAGAGTGCTGTGATTTACATAATACTAGTAGTAGTTTATGAACAAAGAGATAAAACAGATAAACTTACAGGTAAACCACATTAATATATTTTGAATTCTCTATATTGCAAAAATGTAAAGCAGGGTTTTGTCTTTTTAGTAACGGAGGCTATTTTAAAATAAGTTTTTTCACCTTGATAGCATCAGATGAGCCCAAATGCAGTAGAGTGTGTCTGGGGTTTTTGTGCAGCTTGGGAGATGTGAGGGACAGTGTTTAAAAACAAGATAGTTTGGAGAAAGAAACACTAAGAAAGTGTGTATATTTCACTTCAAGCTATGTATATAAATACAATCTATAGATGTTCATCCTCTCCTTCAACCAAATATGCTTTTTTCTTTTGCCAACAGAAGGCCTTTAAGTAGCTGTGTATTGCTACATCTCTGTTTTGAGAATTATTCTACCTAGGGGCAGGTTATGATCCTTCAGTACTGTGTTGGCAATTATGAAATGCAGGCCAAAGAGGGAAAAGATAAAAGGAGAGAACTTGGTACGTTTTCTCATGGGAGATAGGACCCAGGGCAGAATGGAAGAGGCATTACAGTGATGCCAGTCAAATTTCTGGAGCATTGAAACTCAATTTAATCTTCTCTAGTAACCCTGCTTTTGTGAAAATACTCCCTAGTGTAGCAAGGAGGGAGCATGGCCAACTGTCTCTTCAGGAAAGTTTGGTTTAGCCACTGGAGTTGAATGTTAATAGATTAATTTGGAAATCTACTCAACCTGAAATTTCATCTAACAGAAAAAATGCAGAAGTATGATACGACTGAAAATATTTATTCTGATAAACTTTTGCAGATGCCGCAGCTTAATAACTCTCCTAAAGTGGTGTATTTAAGCCCTGTATATAAAGGTTTCAGACTGTCACAGACACTTAAGTAATAAGGCAGTCCTGCCCTACAGAAATATCCCTGTGTTGTCAGAAACACAAGATAAAAAAGAGAATTTCTTGAAGCCGTATTAGCAGTGAGTTACCGCAGTCTTGTATAAATTACAGGCCTTTTTTTAAAGGTATTTCAGAAGGCATAGGAAGTTGATGCACAAAGATAACTACGGAGTTCCGTTTGTTTATTTTGGACTTCTGGTCTTGGGATTTTTCTTAAGATGTGAAGCTTGATGTTTGTCTCTTTATTTTTTTTTCCACCTGAAAAGAAAGTAATCTTCAACCTAATTGCTCGAAAATCTCTTGTATTAAGGGAGTCTGTCTTTTGTGTTGTGATATGCTTGAGGGGTATTCTTTTTATTGTTAATGATTATTACTGTTATTATTCAGATATGCTTGACCATCAAGAGCTTAGTTTATCCCATTTCATTTACCACTATTTGCAGTTAAAACCAGAAGTGACTGTATATCCCTTTTTTAATACAGTAGCGTTTTGAATCCTTCTACGTTACACCTAGATCATAAAAGGAAACTCATGAGAATCACAGGTAATGAAGAAAAAGGAAATTACAAAGAAGGAGAGCTCAGGAATAAAAGAGGTGAGTGCATAGGGGGTAAGGCTCATGAGTAGGAAGGAAATAGGTGTGCCAGAACTCTAAGATTTACTTCTACTCAAACCCCATGTGCTTTGGAAGAAATTAACTCGGTGGGGATTGCCTGCAAAATTCAGGGATTTAGTGTGGACATCTAAGAAATGTGAAAAGTGTTTTAATTTCCCAAAATCTTGTCATTGTAGAATACAACTAATATACTAGAGTTACTGTTGTGAAACTGTTGTAGCTCAGAAGAGGCCAGTTGTATTTTTCTGTGAAATGAAGGCCTGTTTAGAAACTCTGAAGTGTTGTCACTCTTCATGTATCTAGGGAAGATTGAATTATGTTTCTGTCTAATCCTAGATATGTAACGGAGCATAGCATTTAAAATATTGACCATCATAACTGTATTCGTAAAATCCACCTAAAAAGGCAGTACATCACGTACTTATATTTTTATTCCTCTTTTGGCAGGTGCCAGGATCAGTATTGTCCTAGGTCTTAGTGTCCAATCATCCTTGCAATTGGTATTTAGTATATTCTTTACAGAAATATTTGGTAACTAGAAATATATTTCTGTGAAATTGCAGAAATACAGCATTTAGAGTTAAGAGATATAAAAATAGGTTATATATAGAGGTTTATTTGGTTTTGGATTAATCTAAATGTAATTCATTGTAAATCTGATATGCAGATAAAAGAAGTCCTTACTTATACAAAAGATTTAATTAGTCTAGCAGCAATGTATTCATTTTTAGATAAGTGTTACAGGTATACTTGTGTATGCATTCTGAGCTGACCATAAGGCGCAAGTATTCATTAGTACTTTATATATTTAAACACTTGGTACTTGTAGGCACTGTTAAACATTCTTGTATAAACATCCTTCTTGTAAATGTAGATGGAAAAAAACCCTAGCTTCTGAGTTGCTCACTAAATTATTGATATTAATATAGCAATGTGCTACTTGCTGGTCCTGCTTTGTACTGTGACGTTTGTGTCATGATTACAGCCTGCCATTAGGTTGGAGCTGCTAGCAGTCATGTAATTTCATCTTTCTGTCAAGTAATCGGTACAACTACTTACTTTAATTATTTTTTTTCTCAGTATAGCTGAAAGGAGCTCCTAGTTTGATTGCAGGAAAAGACCTACTTTCTAACAGTTTATTTTAATGCATTAGATTGAAAGTTTGTGTGTTAGTTACTTGAGTCTGACCACACTGATATGGTATGTTTCTTCATGAAGCTTGTATCACCTAACCCATGATTTGCAGAAGACACAAGTACTGCTCCAGTCTTCTTGCTTCCTTGTTTTTTTAAGTATTCCTTTAAAAAAATCATCATGAAGGATTTGCTTTAAACCTTCAAGACTTTAAAAACGGCTTCCAAATTTTAGAAGTTGTCTCTGTGTTACTCATGAATAAGCCAAATAACTTTGTTAGTTGCCTGTATTTGACATTGGAAGAAGAGAAACAGTGGGGATTTTTTATGGTTATAATTTATTTTTCTTTCCTTTTTTTCACTTCTCAGTGCAAAAATATTAATAAACTATCTTCTAGAGAGCACCATCAGCCTTTTATTCTTAATTACATGTCTAGATAAATAGATTTACAGCCAAAACAGAGTTGAGGTTCAAGGTTAGTAGACTGATTATCAACAGAAGATGGGACTGGTCTAATGGTGAAAGAGCCTTACCATTTTTAAATGAAAGACTGTACACTAGATTGTCCCGTATTCTGTGGTTTCATCTGTGACATTTGTCACAGCATTATGTATATTTTTCGTAGCATGATAGCAAATGTTCAGTGACCTGATCTGTGGTGTTTAGGCTCCCTGCAACTATTTTTCAGTTCAGAAAAATAGACTTTTAGTTTTGCAGTATTGAATTTCTTTGCTGCTTTCCCTTCACCCACAACACATACACAGAAGAAGTAAAGCTTAGTCTGTTATAATCCAGATTCATCATTATTTGCAAATCAGTAGGAGTCAGACACTGTGCTTGGCCGAAATCACTTATGAAACTTGAGGTCCTTTTTCACCATGCTAATTTGATCTTCTATAAATGTCACCAAAACAAATGAGAAAGTAAAATGCCACATGCAAGATGCACATATATGAAAAACTGCTGTAGATAACACTGACTGCAGTTTTTCACCACAGATGCTCAACCTTGAGAGTCAGTGCACTTGAAGTGTTGCTGTTTGTGAGAAGGAAGATTGAGCTGTTGTTTCATTGAATATCTAATTGATTGATGGGGGAGCAGTCTGTAGAATTGATGCATGTTTCGTAAATGATCCTGAGTTAATTACTTGTATAGCATTATTGAGCATATACAAGCACAGACATTTGAGGGTACGTCAGAGTAAAATTCTTTGACTACAGGACAATGTGCTGTTTTTTCATAGCATTTCTCTCTTTTATAGGTGTATAATGACTTAGGCAAAGGTACCAGGAAGAAGAATAACAGTCTTGAGACAAAGAAATTGGAATATTCCTTGAGAATTCTTGGAAAAGCTAAATCAATGTTTGCCAAAAATTAATTAAGTGAGTTTAAAAGCAAAGTCTGAGGAAGAAAACTCCATGGAAAATTTTAGCCCAAGAATTGTTTTTTTGGCATTGTTGCCGCAAGTTTCCTTAAAAAAACCCCCAAAATTCTGTGTATATTTTTACGAAAACTGGGATTGGATGAAGTGGTGTAGTGTATATAAAGACATTAGATAGCTTGAATGTATGGTATATAGTCTTAAAGAGAGCTGACCTACTTATTTCAAGGGTTAGTCAATCTATAGTAATTTTTAATGAATTCCTATTACCTTGGAAGTTTATTTTAAGTTGTGTGTAAGACCTTAATTCTTAGTTAAAAAGAAACTGCCTTACATGCTGTTCCAGTTCTCGTAAGTTTACTGTTGTATGTGTATGTGTTACTCTGACCGTTCTTGTGTCAGTTAATATCTTAATACATCCACTGTAGGAATTATTTTTGCGTAATGGCAGTAAGTGGTCATTCATAACTTTTGAAAATCAATCTAACTTGTCTCTCTTTGCCTCTGTGTAAAATATATAAATCCTGATTTCTAAGTACACCTGTCTTTTTGGAAACTATCCTTTTTTTTGTAGTTTTTTATTTACACCTTTTTCAAAAGTCATCAGTAAAATAAAATCTGCAAACTAACAATGAACATCATTTCTAGACAATAAATCAATTTTTTTAACCACCAAACCCTAGGAACAAATGGAGGGAAATACGAAAAATGAAATGAACGTTATCTGTTCTTAATGCAAAATCAGCAAGCTTCCCTTAACTGACGCTGATTTGTATACACCACAAGGCAAAAGCTTTCTCACTTAACTTTTTGGATACTTCTCTAAGGCTTACTGTCATTTGACAAAATATGCAGTTTAGAGAGAGAAGCTGTTACTTGTTGGGGACAATGCATCATGATCTGCTGAGATTTGGTGCCTTGTAGCTAGTGACTGAATTTAAGACCCTTCTAAACAGGTTCACAAAAAGTTTCAGAAATATTTACATCCTGTTTTTATTACTCCAGACATGTTCAAAAAAAAAGCACAAGACTCTTAGTTTTAAACTGTGATCATGTTTTATCTTACCTTATTTTTGAAAAGGCAGGATTAAAAAAAAGTCTAATTGGAAAATTTTTTTTTTGCCTACACAAAAAGAGTGTTAGGCACTAAACAGAGTCTCAGGTTTTGTAAATTTGGCTTGGTAGACAAGAGGTTTTAGTTTGCATTGTGATTTATGAGAGCTGGGATTTTAATGTGGGAGTTGCGGAGTGTGCATTTTAAATACAAGTCTAGAGTGGATTTGAAGCTGATAGTGATAAAGTATTGCCTGTTATTAAAACACTTCTTAATAGACAGTTCTTAGTAGATATGCACCTATAATTATAGTTGCCTTTCATTTTCTATTTCATGACTATTGCATCATTCATTTTTATGACTTTAATGGGACAATAAATAGCAAAAAGTTTATCACTGAAGTCAAATCTTCCTCTAAAACTCTCTCTGCACATTTTAAAGTAATTTAATCTTTGTTCTTGTTCTCTGCATTTTGAAATACTTGTTTTAACTGCACCATTTGTGAAATTGTTTTGAAAACCACTAAATTTAATGAAAAGTGAAAGTCTCTCCCTACAGAGTTGAAAACCCAAATAAATTATAGATACCATTTTATATAAAACAGAATTAGGGATTCCTTTATAATCTGTGCATTGGTGTTTTCAGCTGCCCTGTCTTTATTTTGGATTTGAGACCAAAGTGCTTAGACTTAAATTGCATGACATTACTTATCATATTTTTGCTATTATATTGCACAGACAGAGATACATAAAATATAAGTTGGCTAACCAAATACAATACAAGTTTATACTGTTGGATAAAAAAACCCCAGGCTTTCTTAAATATCTAATGGAATTCCTAGTGATGCCTGACTGCAGTGGTCTGTTGATGTGACTGGACAGCTCTTACATGTTTAGAGGCACATTTTAGATATTTAAATCACTTACAACAGAATGTGTAAATTGGATGGTAATTTAGAATAAAAATTTTGTTATTTCAACAGCTAGATACGGGGACATAGAAAGATATGTCACAGGAGAGAGTAAAATATGGAGGGACATCTCTAGGTAGTGGAGTATTACAGGAGAGCATAAAATAGAAGCTGAGTGAATGAAGAGGCAGCTCAGCTGTATTGCAAAATGTATGGTGATTTGATAGAAATCCAGGTTATATTTTTGATCTCTAAGTTCTGATTGATGCAGTCCATTGTACTTGCAGTATCTTGATCCTGAGTAGATTTACAAAACATTATGTTTAGACTTCCTTCATTATTCACTTGTAACCATTTCTTGCAAAATCAAGATTTTTCTTTCCAGGAGCAGAGACTACTTTGCTTAGGACAAAATGTTGTACATCAGAAAGATACAACACTTGCTGTTCAAGAAATACTGAAAGTGCAAGACAGCTCTTCAACTTCCACTCAGTTACAACTAGAAAAGCTTTTAGGATCTTTAAGATCTTTTTTTTTTTTTTTTTAAATGCTGTACTGTTTCTGTGGCCTGTGTATGATGTGCAGGAAACACAGTCATGAACAAATGCCTAGTTAACACTTTATTTTATGATCAGCTCATACATTGCACCTTCCTATACTTGCAAGATGGGCTGCATAAGCTTAGATGGTTATTACGGTATTGGAATGATCTTGATGTTAGAAAAGAGTTTGTGAAGACACCTATTTGTGGTGCTGCTCTTTCACTGCATTTTTTTGGAATGTAAAAGAAAAGCATTGCTTAATTGTTTTCTTTCACTATGTAGTTGCAACAGTATAGTTTGTTTTTCTTTCTTTTAGCTACTGGTCATTCATTTAATCAAATGCAGCCTGAAATTATGATACGTATGAAAATGGATACTGATTTGGGGAAATTTCTCATAATGACTCAATTCTTCATAAGGCATATTAATAAATAATTTCTAATTCATTAACTAAATCCATAATTTATTCAGCAAACTTTTATTTGCTGTTCCCTTGTGGCAGATCCAGACCTTCAATCAGGCTGTGAGTGACCAAACTTGTTGAACACACAGATCAAGCCATTTTTGACAGTGTAAAGCCTTGAGAAGGGAGCTTGACCTCCCTTCCATCTTCACCCACTCTCTGAATCTTTAAAGGCTTGTTGTGCTGCCTGCTTAGATGGAAAAGTGTAAAGGAGGACATGCAAAACAGGGTCCTGCACAGTGTTGCTGGATTTGCATTAATTGTGCGTTACTGCAGAAAGTTTACTGATAATTGTTTCTCTAAGTACAGGAGTAGCTGGCTGCACATGTTTTTGGGTGCAACTGGTCTGGCCTGAAGTGGTGCAAAGCAACAAGATAGAATCTTCGGCCTGCATGTAAAAATACCTATGGTAACTGCCCTGGTTGTTCTGGAAGCTGCCTGTGGTACCCTACATTTACACACTTCTCTCAGTGAAATGGAGAAAGTGGCACGTAGGAAGTAATTGCTGGCCTCACTACCTGTGTTTGTCTTTTTGAATTTACAGTGGAAGTGATGAGCTGAAGAGCAAAAGCAAAGTCATGGAAATTCATGCTTAAGCCTTCTTCAGGAAATAGTTCTTAATTGTTGTTTGCATATGCTGGTGGCAGAGATTCTTGAGTTTCTTCTATAGATTCTACTGGGGTGAATTTTCTTTCCAGCTCTATGGATATTAACACTAAATCTCTCTGACTGCAATTTTGTCTGTTTTGTACTTTTACCGTGAAAACAGCCATGGAGCACAGATCTCTCTTTTAACAGTCTTCTGAAGCAATCAAATTGTGAAATAGGAATCTTTCCCTTGATTAATTCTTTTATTATAAACAGGTTATTTTTTCAGTGTTTTAGTTCATGGTGTTGTCTGAATGTTACTTCACGCTGCTGCTTTTCCCTGAATTCATTTCAGTTTGTACACATTTGAAGTGAAGTAACTGAAATCAGACACAGCTGATTCTTTTTCTTCTACAAAGAAAAAAACCCAAACAAAAAACCTGTGTCTTGTATACAGCAGTTCTGTTAATGCTCTAGAGAGGGCAGCATCATCTCACTGTTGATTCAGTTTGTGGTCTGAAGTAGGTTCACGATCCTTTTCTACAGAAAGGGGTCACCTCTGAACATTTCAGCTTTAAATTTCTTTCAGTACTGGTGGCATGGTTCCTTTGTTGGCAATGGCTTTGTTTTTTGTTTCCTCCAAACCTGGAACCATTTTTCATCCTGTAGCAAAACAAAAGGAGGGGGAGCTACCTGCATTTGAAATGCTTGATATCAGAGTTCTGAGAGGTTGATTTTTTTTTTTACCTTTTTCTTCCTGTTTCCGCTTTTCTCCATCCCCCTCCCCCCTGCCTCCCAGAATCTGTGACACTGAAAAAGAGATTAAAGAACGGCATTAAAGACTGCTCTGCAGAGTCTGACTGCAGAGGTCACTCTTCTATAGCGAAAAAAATATCTAAGACTTTTTTTTTCCCAAGGAGAAAATGAAAAAGTTTCAGGAAAGAAGGCCATAATGCAAATCTTTCCATTGGAAAGTTTCTGAAAAGAACAAAAGCTGGCTTAGGAAGATCAGAGAATTCATTCATTTTTATGGGAGCAAGGTTGGCTCTTTAGTCTTGGGGCCAGAGCTTATGGAGAAGAATACAGCTTTTTTTTTTTTTTTTTCCCCCCCTAGGAACATTTGAGTCTATTCCTTGGGTTCTGTTTCAGATCCTGTTTCCCAAAGAAACATCTGAAAAAGGATGAATACATCTACATGTGAATCTACCATTCTTGTAAGAAATTGTCATTAAAAATAATAGCAGAGCCAACCCAACAGTTTCCAGAGCATCTAGTATTTTCTGCATCCTGTGCAGATCTTGTCTGCTGTGACTAAATGATGCTCTATGACAGGAGCCTTGGAAAAATAAAAGTGATGAAATTTGCGTGTTATATGGATACAGCATGAGACAGGCAAAAAGCAGCGAGGCTGGATATTGCTAGTGTACGTATCTTGCCTGGATTGCACTTCAAATGTATTGTAAGTCTAAAGCAAAAGCAATGATACAAAAAGATTTGTTAGTCCCAGTTAAAGTCACATGCAATTGACTTCACTTGTGTGCTACATTGTATTAACTTTCCAAGATGTTTTTTCATGGAGAAGTGATATTCATGAAATGGTGGTTAGAAGGCACATGTCATTTTTAGCCACTCATGTTTGTACCAGTCAAATGTCTGAGATATGTCAGTGTAAATATTATTCTGCCTGAGTCCTCATCAGAAACTTCAGTTGAAAAAGATCACTTTAGCACCCTTTGGGTGGGTAAGGCACACTGTTAAGTATGGGTTAACTTAGTCTGGATAAAAACAAAATGTAATTGTGTTTGGAGTTTTCATTACAATTACAGTAAGATGCTACACTGCCTAATAGTTATCATGTTGCCTTGTCTGTGTCCATGAGCACATGATTGTGTGATGATATAAAATTGCTGATTTTTTTACATGGAAAAATATCTGAATACCACCCTTTTACTGAAAAATCAAATGGCCTTATTTTTGTTCCCCTCTTACAAACTCTTTGAATTTCCTATCCTTTAAAGCTCGTTATCTAGCTATAATCACTTTAGAGACTAATGTTGAGGTGAGGATAGAGAAACAATGACATTGTTATATGAGTAAAATTGTGTTAAGAATAAAGATGATATTTATGGCAAAAATAAACTCAGTTACTGGAAATTCTTCCCCCACCCCTCAAGCCTTTGTTGATATGCGAAACAGATTTTAAGTAAGTAAATGAATTAAAATATAAAGCAAGCAAACAAACTGACATATGCCTCTGACCCAGTTTTAGCTTCAGATGAGTTCTGAAATTTGGGATTGAATACACTTTCTTTACCAGAAAATATCTAGATACAATGGTTTATAATTTATAATTTGTGATTAGTAACAGCTGCTAGGTTCTGAATTTTCATAAGCCCTGAATGCCGTGAGTGGTGCAATTCTGGTTTTTTTGAAGGTTAATAAGAGGTGTTTTGCTCTTTAATCTTCATGTTCTTTCGTTAAGGGCTATGAAAACACTAGCCTGAAAGGCCATATGAAACATTTAAAACAATGGTGAACAGACTTATCCTCATGCTACTATTCTGCATTTCTAATTTGCAAAATGGAGTCTCACTAGTCTGTTTCTCAGAGCAATATCTGTTTTAAAAATCAGATCTTTGTCTTTTTAATCCTTGACTCTCTTTTGTTACACATTGCTGTTGGACATCCCATCAGGATGGAGTTAAACACTTTCCTGCAAAGCTGAAGACGAATACTTAAGTATATTTAATGGTGAATATTTATGGACTGATCTTGTTCAACAGTGTAGGTGTTAATTCTGAAGCAGACTGGAATTTTCACTTTTGGAGTAATCAATGCTCTGGGTTTTTTTCCTGTTTTCCACGAGTCCTTGGGTTTTACATATTTGTCATCAAAATAACTGAAGAACAACATTGTCCTGAATTCCTCTCTTTCAGCTTGAGTCCATTGTCAGATCTTAACCTATGATTCTGCTGTCACAAGAGCTTTTATTGCTATTTCTGAAAACACAGAATTCTTGTAGCAAATCGGGAAAAGCACAGCCTGGTGCCTTGGGAGGGGCTGCCACACCTGGCGCTGCTGCCTGTTGCTGCAGGCACAG
>NW_008237444.1:504061-514018 GCF_000691975.1 Corvus brachyrhynchos | reverse complement strand
CAGGAATGCTTGCTCTCATCTACGGAGGTTGCTGTCACAGTCCTTTGCACTGCTTCCAGTAGCAGCACACAGGCTAAATACCAGTAATAAACCCCCACAAAACACAGAAGCTGCACACATTTCTGTTATTGATTAGTAAGTGCGTTGCAAAGATTTTTTACCTCTTTCAGAAGTTGAAATAAACGCCTTTTTAGAATTGCTGAATATTACAATTCAGAACATGTATGATAGTCCCGATAATGGAATGATTCATGTGACAACTCAAACCTTTGGTTTATGGAAATTATTTGCATTACCAGCTACTGTGGGCACAGTGTGAGAGAAAGAGTGATACCATTGTTACAGAGCAGGGAAATATACACAGGAATTGGAGAGACAGGAATACCTAAGAGGGTCCACAAGGTTATTATCCAAATCTTGGTCTTGAAAGTTTGCATTTCTTCACAGAAACTGACAGCAAAGAGATTTCATATGAGTTTCTATTATGACAGCTGCTACGCTTGTGGTTTCATTTTGTGAAGCCTTGCCATTTTGAACAATACTTTATTTTTTAGTTCTCAAAGTTTTGCTCAGCAGTGGCTATTTAAGGAGTTGTTCAACTTTTTGTATGAACTGTGCAATTCCCAGAGGAGAAGTGTTGGCTGGTATATCAACACCCATATATATTACTCCTGCTGATTCATTACATCTAAAATAGTTCAGATGTTGGAATAACACTTCTCATTGCTAATGGATAGATGTTCTGAAACTCAGTCTGAAAGGGAATCTTCTGGAGACTTTGGCATATATTTTAGGGGTTTCTTAGTAGACCTCTCTAACCTTTTCCCATTTTCTATGTTTAAAAAATTAACAACTCACTTTTTAAAATTCATTACCAAAGTCAAGTTTTTCCCCCCTGCCCCCGGTTATTCAAGACCTGATATTTTTGTTACTGTTATTCTGGTTTGGAATCAGATTCAAGATTTACTAAATCATGTAGTGAAATAAATTTTTTTCATCTTTGGGGCTACTAGCATGGCCTTTAATTATTTTCTGTGCTAATTAAGGCCATGGTACTTTGGTGTATTTACTGCTGCAACTGGTACAGCTACGTGTTTGAAAGTTTATGCTGATTATGTGAATCTACTTTGGCATATAAATACTTTGACATGTAAATACCTAGGCACAAGTACAGGCTGGGCAGAGGATGGGTTGAGAGCAGCCCAGAGATGAAGGATTTGCGAGTGCTGGTGGATGAGAAGCTGGGTACAGTCCAGAAAACCAGCTGCGTCCTGGGCTGCATCAAAACCGGTGTGGTCAGCAGGGCGAGGGAGGGGATTCTGTCCCTCTGCTCTGCTCTGGTAAGACCCTACTTGCAGTGCTGCATCCAGCTCTGGGGTCTCCAGCGCAGGAGGGACATGGACCTGTTGGAGCTAGTCCAGAGGAAGGTCACAAAAATTGTCATGGGACTGGAGCACCTCTCCTATGAAGAAAGGCTAAGAGAGCTGGAGTTGTTCAGCCTGGAAAAGAGAAGGCTCCAGGGAGACCTTATTGCAGCCTTCCAGTACCCAAACAGGGTGTATAAGAAAGCCTGAGGACTTTTGACAAAGGCATGTAGTGACAGGACAAGTGGGGATGGTTTTAAACAGAATGAGTTTAGATTTATGTAAGATATTATCGAGAAATTCTTTACTGTGATGGTGATGAGGCACTGGCACAGGTGGATGCCCCATCGTGGAGGTGTTCAGGGTCAGGCTGTGTGGTGCTTTAAGCAGCCTGGGCTAGTGGGAGGTTCCTTCCCATGGCAGTGGAGTTGGATATAGGATAATCTTTAGGGCTCCTTTCAAGCCATACCATTTTAGGATTCCATATTGAAAACAAAGTATCATCTAAGTGGAAAAATTAATAGATGTAGAATGAAACTGAAAGACATCTTGAGCTGTGTGATGGTTATATGCATCTTTTCTGTACTTGGGTGGTTTACCTGTGGTATTGCAACTAAGTTTTTGACCAGTATCTCTGAGAACAATGAACTTTTTTATTTGGTCTCTTCATAGTCTACCCTCCTTATTTTTGCATGTGTGTAAGAGTTATCCTTCATCCTAAGACTTTTCTGTAATGCCTCCTCTGACATTTAAAGAGCAATTTTATTCACTAATTGTCGTTGTATTGCAATCCTTATGCAAGCCAGGCTACTTTTGTTGCTAATGTAAATAAGCTTTCCATTCCCAGAAATTCCTAGCATCCTTTTCCTGTTCTTCTGCCAACTTGAACCGTATTTTTTACAAATGGATCACCGGATTTGCCTGTCTCAGTTCTGGTGAGGTCTTACTGGTACCCTGTGCTGTGGTTTGCAGAGTGTTCCAGCAATTTAATGGCTGGGTTCCTGCTCTTGTCCTGTACTTTAAAAGGGAGTAAACCTTGTGTCATCTGTTGTAGTCAGTGTTTGTGTTCTCATCCCCTAGCAGTGTGAACCTCTTATTTGTGTACTTATAACTTTGGAAAAAAGAGCAAAGATAGCAAAGATAATTTCTTCCCTGCTAATCTTGAGAGCAGGATGTAGAGCGTTCCGTAAATCCTTGACTAGATGAAAAGCTGCAGAATGAGTTTACATACCATCTGACAAAGAGAGTCCATGCAAGAAAGAGAAGTCATAAATGCCTCAGTCTTACCTGGACCACACAAATGTGTGCACACAGGTGCATAGCCTATTAAGAAACATACTTAATTGTTATCAGTTCATTAGGTTTTCAAGTTTTGTTTTGTTTTCTTTTCTTTACTTCTCCAGTAAAATTACATAGTCACTCAGCAGTATGAAAGATCTGTTTCCTTTGATTGCCACACAAGTTCTCAGATATTTCGGTTGTTTCCCTGGTATGTTTTAAAAAAATGTCAAGGCCTTGCCTTTCAACTCCTGACCTATTCAGTAAGATTTCACTGTTGTTACCTTACATGTTACTGTGTGGGAGCTCTAATCCAACAGACCATTTACATGTGGTAGAAATGGCACCTGTGATACTTCTGTTTCCTTTCATGAGACTACTCAGGTGCTTAAAAATGGTCGGATTTGTATATTCTGTTGAGTTGGAGCAACCAGGGTCAGAAGATAAAAATTATTGCATCTGCCTCAAAATTGCGTGGGGGATTTATGTTCCTATTTTCTGAAACAAAGTTTGTCCATTGATCACTTCAGTGGAGTTATGAGAAAAAATTATGTATGCTTTCTGGGTTGTTTAGTTTTGTTTTGCTTGTGGTTTTGTTTTGGTTTGTTGGTTGGTTCTTTTCTTTGTACTCTTGTTGGTACATTTGTTGGATGGTAAGATTACTTCCATGCCTGAAAGCAAGGGAGTCTTGGATGCTAAATGTATATTCTTTATGCAGAGCACTCCATGGTCACCTGAATTATTAGTTTAAACAAATGACAATATTAAATAGATACGTGCTTTGATAAAAGTGGTTTGTTAGCTCGTAGAAGTGATGGAGTGTTGAAATCTGTAGTTAGTACACAATAGTATTGCATCAACAGAAACTGCATCTGTTGAGTTCTCACACATTTTGTCACCTTTTAAAATGATCTTCTGAAACTGTGGATTTACTATATTTTCAGAAAAAAAATGTCTTTGAGTAACATCTCTCTTGACAAAATTCTAGTTGTGTGTGAGCCTGTATTGACTCATCAGAGATGTACAGAGACTCAGTTCTTCTCTGTGAAATTACTGAATGAATGAACAGTAATAGGTGACTCTTTTGTTGTTTAGGGTTTTTTCATCTTTAGTAAATGGATCAATTTGTAAAGTCCACTTGAAATATACTGAAAAAGCAGTCTAAATAAAGAAGTCAAGGTATTTAACTGAAATGTGATTAAAACTGTTTACTTCAAGTATGGACAAAAGAAGTTATATTTGGTGTTAGGAAAACAGGCTGTGAGTGAGGCTGGCAATTTTACAGAAGTGACATTTGTGAACAATAGTGTTAAAAAAACTCCTTACAAGACAAACATAAAGACATGTTAGCACATGTGTATTTCATGGATGTCATAATGTTTAGGGAATGCTTAAGCATAAGTGTACAATCAGTGTTTCAGATTTGCCCTACCATCTTACTGAAAGTGGATGAAAAATATAGCCTATTTATTTTAGTTTTAAAAATATATCCGATGTCCTCTGAATGGTTTCCATTTTTTATTCTTAGCATTTCTTTGTATTCTTTATTCTTGGCATTTTGTATATTGACATGATATTATGGATATTAAGACCTGGATTGCTAAGAAACACAAATTTACCTTTATGAAGCTCTTACGTTCAGAAATGAAGTCTTTCTTTAATATCCATACAACTCAAGATCACTTTTTCACCTAATTTCTAGCACTTAAATTAGCTTTCACTGTGCTCTTCAACATGTTGCAGGTCCCATGATTCTCATGAGATATTTTATTTAAATCTGAACTGGGGCTGGGGTGCAAAACTATAATTTAACTTTATGGGGTGGTCTTAAAGAAGCTGAAGCAGATTGAGTAGATAAAGTACTACTGCTCCTTGTTCTTGAAATGGATGCCTCTTTAGTTTTGAAGATAAAAGATACAACGGGGTGCAAATCCAAGGAAACTTACCTGTGTAGAATGAATGATTGGTGTCTGTTATCATTTAACTTTTCCTTGGACACTGACCACTTTTCTAAGAATGTTTTGTGAGAAGGGCTATAAGTAATGTGATAAAATGAAAATGGAGAGCTAAAAAATCCTACTAAAAGTGTCCCTTGCTGAAGTGTGAAAAAATTTTTGTTTCTGAATTCCTTTGGAATCCCCACTGTAGTTCCCCCAAGTAGCTGGAGAGGTGCATGGCTGATCGCAGCAGCCTTTGGCTGCAATCCGGCAGCTGAGGAAAGCATCCAAGTTCATGGCATAAAGCAGTAGGAGCAGTATTTAATAAATACAATGCTGTTCTGCCTCAGCAAGCCTGAGTGACCCCTTCTGTGTGATTCTTTACCCTTTCTTATTTGTCCAGCAGCTCTCAAGCCTCCACTGAGTAAACTCAGGCTCTGGGGTTTTCACCTTCCTCCAAGCCATGTGGTGCATTATGGTGCTATAACGATGAATCAAAACTTCTTGGTGGAAGCTTTTTAATAAAGGTAAATTTTAGACTATGACTGACATGCTGAAATGTAGTGACCAAATCTCCTGAGAATCAGAGAAGACTGAGTGATACAGGAATGTAGCCAGGACAGTAGGGATGGCCCTAAAAAGACTACTTCACTTAGGGACTTGATATTGTGAAGTAAAAGAGAAGTACTCTGGGAGCAGAAAAATTTCCCCAAATTGGATGAAAGAATAAGGGAGTGAGAAAAATAATGAACATTTCCTTAATGAATTGCATTTTGATGGAAAATCTTGCATTTTTATTATGTGTCTCGTGACTTACAAAAGGAGAGTAATCTTCGCAGGAGATGAGGTTCGGTAGATGCTGTTACATGTAATCTTTTTCTAGAGCTCTGCCCCTTATGCTGACCAAGTGGAATAGTGCTTCCCCTAGTGCCATTATATAATGGTAATTATATAAGTTTTCTGGAAACTCCATAAAAGAAGTTATTGTTTGGATGAAAGTGCTATATTTTACAGGAATTATTCCTTCTTAACTATTCTCATTTAAAAGTTCAAGGATGCAGTATCCTGCTGAGCCACTGGTGTTTCTATTTTCAGTACTTCGTGTGCTTCTTGAGTCATATTGATTTCCAAATACTTTTATAGTGTACAAAACAGGAAGAATATAATAGCCTCATACAGTAGCTGAGATGTTGGTGGGTTTTTTCCCTAATTAAAGTATTTATTAAAATTGCAACAGGAATTGCTCAATGTAATAAGAAGGTGCATTTTCTCTGTTTGCAACCCAAGCTACTGCTTGAACTGATTCCAGCTGTTCCTTGCTATTGTTCAAGTGCAAGCATTATCTGCTGTGGAATAAAAGTAAGGGAGACACTTTCTTTTAATGTCTTCTCTAAATGTAGGAACACGCAATTTGTGTAGGTCAGAAGTGGTGAAGTCTTAACAATACCAAATTACTGAAGAAAGAGTAATTTTCCTTGGGTCTGTGTTATCATTGTTTGATCTATTTATCTGAATGTCATTATAATAATTAATATTATGGAACACCAGCTTGCTATAATTATGGTACTTTTTGTTTCAGTTAGCCTGAATATTCTAAAATACAGAACTTGGATAGAATTTTGGTTGTGAAATAGTGTTGGCAGTTCATGTTTACATGTGGGTTTTGGTGGGGTTTTTTTTAGTTAGAATGCCTGCAATATTTTTACTTGTAAGTTGGTAAATGCAGAAACTGTGTTTTCTGCTTCTAATGTATATGGGTATCAAACACTTCCCCTTTTTTTGGGCAAAAAAAATCCCTAGAGCACCTGTTTGGTTCCTCTCTGGAGTTCTTAAGTTCTGAGCTTTGATGGTTCCGCGTAGCTGGTCACGTCCTAAGAGTGATCAACAGTCTGCCAGATTTCCTGCATAGATGTTAACAAGTCTGGTGGAAATCATCCGGTTGGATTTATTTTTGTGCTCTTAAGAGACTTGATTCATTTTTTCCCCTCATACACACCTGTGATTTCTCTTAAGGGCGGGGACAAATATCAGAGGCTGAAGCCATCACCATCAGTGTGCACCTTCTTCCTGGAACACTGAAAGCTTGCGTTTTGCTGGTTGTATGATCCCCATACTGGGAGGGAGAGGTGGGGTCACACCTGATGCTCAATGTTTTGACTAACAGCATTTTATAAATGTGCATTCAGCCTCTGATTTTCACGTACAACTCATACACTGAATCATGTGTGGTTAGACAGATCTGTTGCATGCGAAGAAGAGCATCTGAAGTCTGTTGGCTGTTAGAAGCTTAGGTCCCACAGAACATATCCTTTATTATTACTGGTGAAATTCTTGGTTTAAAGAAGGAAGATATCAGTGATAATGTTATATTTGTCAATCAAAGGCTTTCTGAATCTGAGGAGTGCTTGGTAGTTTGGACCTTCTCCAAAGCTGGATAAGGTGACTGAGTTATTTCTGTAGTTGCTTGTGAACTGTAACAATAGTAGCTTATACACAGGCAAATCACAGGGTAACTTCAGGTGTGGTTAAGTGTTAAGCATTTTGTCCCAAACTGCATAATGAACTTGTAAGAGCAGAATACGAAGTCAGAATTTCGTAAGGCATAAGCCCTGCCTTTATCCATCTTCCTCTTGTACTGCTGATCCCTGCTCTTTCATAACCCTTTAAATACAGCTTTTTTGCAAGCTGATCCTTTGCTATTCTTGCATCCTCTGATTTTCAGTTCTCCATACCTTTACTAAGATCTGTCTTTCTGGGAGAATACCTCAAGAGTGTGAACCAGGCTGTGGTGAACAGCAGAGAAATGGGAGGATGATGTAAGGGCAATGAAAAGGGTAATTAGAGCATTCTGTATTCAAAAGTATCTCCTCAAAGAATTCACATAAATGGAAAGAAGGATTAGGCCTCTGAATTAAGGGTTTGCCAGGAAATCTGTTGCTTTGAAGACAAAGGAAATAAATGAATAAAAGCTTCACTAACATGGAGTTAAGATTATTCATTGAAACTCAGTAGTTTTTGAGGATGTAGAGAATAGCTAATACAAAGACTCTAGAAACCAGAAAGTGCATGATTTAATGTGTTCGGCTTCCACTATAGGATTTTAATTCTGCATTTCTGGAATGATGCCTTGCTCTATGTTCACATGCTCTACACAGCCTCTGCAGGTGCTCTAACAGCTCTGGGCACAGAACACCTAGGCTGTTTGCCTGGCAAAATTTGGATTTTTAAATAGGTATGGTAAATAGGGGCTTTTCCCAGCACTGAGGTTACTCTTCACAAATTTCACCCGACTTGCCTGGGGTTTCATTCTGAGATGCTCCTTTCATTTACCCATTGCTATACTTTCAGGATTCATTGTCATATATGCCAGTAGGCTATTAGTAATTCCATGACACGGAGGCATTTTTGTTCATCTCTAGGGAACTTTTCCCACACAATCAATTCAGTTCAGCCCTGAAAGGAGGCATTCTTGATTCCTTGGGATAAATATATACTCTTTTCAAATCACAAGATGCAGCTCTTCCAAGCTGCTCTCACTAACAACTCCACTGGTTGCCACACTGAGTGTTAACATAGTGAATGCAGCTGGAGTGTTTGCAAATATGTGCTGGAATGTAAATGTGTGAATACAGCATAAACAATAACACATTGTTCTAGTTCATTCTCTTATCTATTCATGTATCTTGTAGCAATTTTCAAGCCCCTAGTCTGGCCTCTTGGCTGTCCTTTCTGTATGGGTTTCTCAGACAGTAGCTTTCTTCAGGAGTTCATCTTTGAGCTCCAAAGAAATCAAAAGATGGACAACCTCTACTAATTGCAGAGGTTTTCCTATCCATGAACACTTGTCATTGAACCATTCCCAGAGATTGTTGTCAGCTCCCTGACTTCATAACCAAGATCCCATTGCTGAAGTGATAAATACATTATTTTTCATTGCCTAAGGCAGACTCTAAAGTCATTTGAGACACCAGTGGCACACTTGAACTGCACTAACTAAGCTTTGTGAAAATTCAAAACATACAGAGTTAAAGAGTGTTTTTTTTGTCATATTTCTTTCCATCTTAACTTTTCATAGGAAAATCTAAAAGAGAGCACTAGGGTTCTTAAAATATACCATTTAGGTCCAGGTATAAGATTGGTGAAGTTTTCCTGTGTGCATGGCTCAGCAAGTCCATACAGGCTGTAATTCAGACGAAGAGGAGTTAGCACAGGAGTTGCCTTAAGGGGAGATCTTAAGAGGAGCTGAAGAAGAAT
This sequence comes from Corvus brachyrhynchos, assembly GCF_000691975.1. Classification (NCBI taxonomy): domain Eukaryota; kingdom Metazoa; phylum Chordata; class Aves; order Passeriformes; family Corvidae; genus Corvus; species Corvus brachyrhynchos. The sequence continues at coordinate 505,185 of NW_008237444.1, read as the reverse complement.
ACTTTTGTTGAACTTGAGGTTTGAGTACTCACTAATGCCAAAACGTAGCAAGGGTTTGCATATTAACTTGAGGACTGTGTTTTTTCAGAGTCTTGGTTATGCCCTTCCTCTGTTAATTTTCTGTATGTGATTGAGCTGTGTTTTGGGAGAGCCATAGTCTCTAAAGCCTTAACGCTTTGTATTAATTTATCCGTGGTACTTTGCTGGCTTATTATGAGAACAACGCTTGCCAATGCTCTCTATTAACTTTCATAGTTATCCTTGCAAACAGTAATTGATCTTTTTGTGAATTTAAATATCCTTCTTCAAATGCATGCTGGGAAATTTTTTTTCTGTGGCTGAGTGATAATCTTTATTATATTTACAACTTTTAACAAAGCTTTGATTTCTCAGCTAATTAAATTGTGTGGGGTTTCTTTCTTTTTTCTTTTAATAGAAATACTTTCATCTTCAGTGCTTTTTTACCTCTTGAGATATTTTTAAAATTAAAATGATAATATGAAAAAGCCACAAGACATACATTATCCAGTCTTGGTTTAGACATTTGTAATGCATTCTTGAGCCTCAGGTGAGAATATATCAAGAAAAGTTTAATTCACTTAACCAGAACGATGAAGGAAGTTTGTTCTTTTTGACACAATTCTATTCACATTTTAATAGAATTAACTCATGATGTATGTACCCATGAATTAAGATTGTATTAATTTTCACTTCTTCAATTTGCTGCATTTCAAATACAACTTTTTAAAAGTAGCTGTTGAGGGGTGATACATCCTGCTCCTATTCTTTTATCCTGCCTATACACTGCAATATAGATTGCATTAGTAGAACTTACCTTATTTGAAATAGTCTGAATATCTATAGTAGCACATATGTGTTTCAGAACACATATTTTTTTATATATACATATATATATGTACTTAGTTTCTTTTAAATCATTGCAATGATCACTACTGTCAAACCAGGTTAAGTCAGTAAAAGTTTTTTCAAACTTGTTCTGGGAAGAAAAAGTAACTAATGATATATTTTTTTCTGGATCAGGAAAGTATTTCTTTGTGCAAATGTAACTTCTGTCTCACTTAACGTTAATATTCTTATATCAGTTTTACATGGATTCAGTAATC
>NW_008237444.1:491172-504033 GCF_000691975.1 Corvus brachyrhynchos | reverse complement strand
ATGAAAGTCTTTTAATTAATAGTCTTTAGGGCCTTTTCAGTATTCTGTCCTCAGAGCTGTAAAGTGGAGCATTTTTATGTTTTTTTTTTAATTAGGAAAATTAATTTTGTCTTAATCTTAAAACATATTTCACCCATGACATACTGAGCAATGCCATTTTGTTCTGCTGATAAGCGTAATATTGTAGAACTTTCTTATGTGGAGTCATTTGGCTTTGTTAAACTAAATACTTTGATCATGTCAGTATGTACTTTGTTCACCTTGATGTTCAGTATTTTGAGGAGAGCCCATCCATGGGCTTCACAAAGTAGAGACAGTTTTTTCAGACTTTTCCATGCTCAGTAGGGCATCAAGATTTTGGTTTAAGCATTTGAAATGCTTTAATGTTAAGGGTTAAATGTTGGGGTTTTTTATGAATTGTTACATGATCTGGATAAACAGTAAAAAGATGATGGTATTCCCTTTTTGGAAGCTACATTTGAGAAATTTAGTGGAGAGATGGGAACTTACAAATTTGAGTGAAGTCTGCTTGTGTTTGGAATGGGGGGGGATAAGATTTTTTTGGTGAGCTGCATTACTGAGGGATAGCAAAACGTTGCATTATATTAAAGGCAGGGTGCAAGAAACTGGAGTTTTTTGTATTTGGGTGAAAGCATATTTATGATGGCTAAACTACAGATAGAAAAGAAGGGACTCAATATTGAAATGCTTGAAATAAGTTGCTCTCTGCCATCATGTTCCAGGTAAGCATGCTTGCTAAGGATAATAAGCCCTGTGGTATAAATAAAAGTATGTTGTAATTAGAGATTTAGTAGGGGCCTTGGGCTCTACAGTTCATTGCAATAAATATGCTTTTCCTGATCACAGGACAGTGATAAGGTGCAAAAGCTATTCACACTTGTCTTACAGAGTGAGTTCTTTTATAACTAGCTAGAATGTATTGCTCTTCTGCAGCGTTGGATGGGTTTTGGATAACCTGATCTAGTTGGAGATGTCCCTGCTCATTTCCAGGGGGTTGGACTAGATGATGCTTAAAACTCCTTTCCAACCCAAACCATTTCATAATTCTATGATTTCTTCTCACCAGTAAGGCTAGAATTGAAAATACTTAAAAAATCAAATCAAACCAGTCTGAATACAGTGTATGAATTTTATTTTTTTTTAATTCTGGACGGTTAATACATAAAGACTGTGTTATGATACAGGCTGTGCATAGGCTGCTGAGAACAGGAGTCTGTATGACTTGTGGGATAAGACAGTGCACCTGATCTCAGGCTCTGGTCATGCTTTGCAGCATGTGTGAAGAGCCTGTTGTCTGAATGTGAACGTGTGTGATTCCTTAGTAGTTGTATTTTGTGTTTGTTTTGTTTTCTCAGAGAAAGAAGAAAGCCTTTTACCATTTTTACAGTCTTTATTCAGGAATATTTTGGAGGAAAATATAGTCTGTGATCAGCTGTCACCTAGGCAGTGTACTGGAGTGTTCTCACTGATTTTATGGATTTAGAAGAAAAGGAACTGAAACTGAGGGAGACTCTGAATTTTGTCACTGCAAGAATATTCAGCTGTTTTTAGCCAGTGTACTCTTTTGAGCTGCTTTACTCAATTTGATAAATTATTCACAGATGACTGCAAATTCTAGCCAAATTGCTTATTTAAATGCATCATTACTGGATACCTCACCAGCTTCTCATCCATTTTCAGCGCAGTGTATTTCTACTTAATTTTAAAGCTTATTTTGCTTAAGAAACCACCCTATTTTTCCTAGTTTACTGGTTGTCCTCAGAAACTTAAAATTTCACTATTGTTTTTAAGCTGTGTATGTGTTACTTGCATTGCAACAGATACAATGCGTGACTGTAAGGCTTTTTTTCCACGCTTCTTTGGTCCATTTTAAATGAAAGTATCTAAAGCAATCTGTTATTTAATGAACATTGTTTATTTGATTTTACCATTCAGATTTGGTTGGTAGATATTTCATACATGGTCAGGATTTCTGGATCCAACATGTCATAGTATATGTAACGTCTTTTGCTGTTCAAATATTTTACCTGAAGTATAAGTAATAACAGCCTGAATTTTGTTTCCAATCCAAATTTTAAGGGGCAGACTGGTTCTCTAGGATGATACCACAAATATGATTAAAGCAGTAGCCTTAGAGAGTACAAAATCAAGTCCCAGTGAAGGGGCGAGGGAGCAAAAAGATTAATGTATTGCATGTTCTTTTATATTGTTTTTAAGTAGTTCAAAACCCCACCAGTAACACAGATGAAGACCAGATACTTACTTTGCTTTGTCCTTTGCAACAAAAGCCCGTTGTCTTTATCAAGCAGGCTGAGGCTGTAGTAACTACAAAGCCTTCCCACACCTAACAGTAGGTGTGGGAAAGTCATGTACAGATAGGGATCTTGGTTTCTTACAGAGGAACTTACCAGATCCCAAGATGACCCAGATGACTTTGTAGGCTACCCTGCATGGCAGACTAGCAGGTGTTGGGGTGGCTGGGAGGCTCGGGCGGGCCCCCAGACAGCCTGTGGGGCAGAGCTTCCAGCAGGCCCCGGAGGTGCTGCTTTCAGGCTCGGAGCTCAGAAACCCAGGATCTTCATTGCCCACAAGACAGGGGTGGCACTGGTTTGGAAATCCCAACCTGTGGCTGTCCCAGTACTTTTTGCTCTGCAGCAGCCCTCTGGAGAGATTGGTAGAGAATGGCCTTGTGTCCTTGACAGTCTTCAGGCCCAGGGAAGCAGGCAGAGCAGCAGTCAGAAGAGCAGGCATGTTTCTAGGTAAACTTTTGTTAGAATTTAAGTTTTTTGCAGGGACATGTCATATTCAGCATTTTTGACCGGAAAGTTGCTATACTGAAACATTCTTAACTGTCTGTATTAAAAGCTTAAATTCTTTTGAGCCTGGAGAAGAAAAAAATTTAGGAGATTGGAAGTTGGTGATACCTTGGCATTTGTGTGTCTACAATGCTGTTTCTGAAGTCAGGTCAGAAACCCAAAATATCCAGAAGAAATAAGGATTTGGGTGTTTGTTCCAAGAAGGAGCTTGAAACAGTATAAAATGTTTTGCAGTTCATTTAGAAATGTTTTGAAAATTTGAGGGAAAAGAAAGATACTGGGCATAGGAAAGAGGCTGTAAGTAATTTCTAATTCTTACATTTTAATCCTGATTTGCCCTGTGACGGATCACTATCAACAGTTTGCAAGGCAGTGTGCCACCCAAGTTTTCCCATGTTTAGTAGTTAAAATCTCAAAACATTTGCATGCTTAAGTTTCTATTCTTGAATATTTGTTCCACTTCTAAGCTCCTGGTTTAAGGTTTTTTAAAACTACAGAGCTTCACAGCAAACACTTGATCTCAATTAATTATTTTTATTTTAATTACTGGCATGCCAGTGAAGGGGAGAATAGTTTGTCCTGTTTCCAAATACACTGTAAAGCTTGATGAGACTTACTGGCAATCAGAGCATGATTGATGTGCATGTTCCTGACTGAATTTTTACAAAGATTACCTGGAGCACAATTTCTATCTTTGTGTAATAATAATTAAACAATATATCCCAAAGCACATCAAGAGTGAACAAATAAAAAGCCAGGTGAATAGCTACTCTCATTAGATTGTCTTCCTTTCTTTCTCTTCCCTTGTCTGCCTAGATTTGGTATTTCTATTTGGAAATGCTATATCCCGAAGTGGATGTTTTGAAAAATTACTCCTGTTAGTGTGATAGAGCAGATTTATTATTTAGAGAAGGAAAGATAGCTGAGAGGAGTCAAGAAAAGCAGGTGGCCAGAGGCCCTTTTTTCTGTTCTGCTTCATTCTTGTATGTCTCTATTCAAATTCAGTACTGTAGTACTAAGACTGTAATACTACATCATCCATTATCCTGGGAGTTATGGTAGTTATGCAAACATCCGCATCTAGCAGTACAGTAAATTGTGATTTAGAATGAAGGACAATACTGAAATGTCAGTTATATAAAAGTAAAAATAGTAACAAAATCTTGTAAATCTTTCACCACCAACTCCTTGTGATCATTTGAAGACGTTCAAATTTTTTTAACTCGATATTGTTCTCACATGCTGGAACTGCTCCTTTCCTCTGTATCAAATCTACAATGTATACTTTACACATGTTGCCTCTTTTGAATCTCCTGTTCTCAACAGAGTGATCCTTGAAAGTAGCATGTAAAGATAGGCATTTTGTTTAGTGGCTGTGTATTGTGGTAGCTTTTGACTTGTGCTGAGAAACACTGCTCTTTTCCAAATATATTTGAAAGCACAATGTCCCTTTTCTTTTTTTCCCATTCAGACATGGTCCTAAACTGTGGCTTCCATGAACCACGTCGCTTGAATTTGCATAGTCTTTTATTTAATTTTTTTTAGTGCTCATGGTCTCTGATATATGAATTTACTGTTTACTCCATATTTGTTCATACAGACATGCACCTGATGAGGAATTTGCTGGCTTTGTCATTGTTTTATTTATACCTCCTCTTTCTTGTAAATAAAAAAACCTGCAAAACTGCTAAAGATACTACTACACATTACTTCTTTACAAATTTGCTTTTAGAAATCAGAGTGTGCCTCACACAGGTCCTCAGTCTTCAAAGCAATATTTCAGGAATGGGAAACCTTTCTTACTATTTGGGGGAACTTTTCATTAAAAACCTTAAACTTATTTTCACTCAAGTGCAGATTGTTTAGTTATATACAATTACTGAAGTGTGACAGGATCCTTCTACAAAATCTCCTGAATTCAGCTTTGCAGTTTAAATGTTCTTTTTATATCCATTAGCTGAATGAAAGCACAAGAAGAAAATTAAAATTAGTTTCTCTTGTGTATCTGAAAAAAGCATCAGAAGACAGCGTTTAAAGAAAAATTTGAATAAAGAAAGCTTCAGGGGTTTTTGGTGCAGAAGCAATAGGCTGTAGGAGATGAGATTATATGGAAACAGATAGGAAGATTGGAGATTTTCAACTTGGACAAGAGCTGACTGAGAATGTTTTCTTTCTGTTGTGTGGAAATCAGTGCTATGATGGTAGCAAAATTAAATATTCTGCATGTGTTCATTTAGCTACAGACTGGCCCTTTTGGGACTCGTCTCAAATGGAGGAATAAAACAAACTGCTTTGGAGAGTTTTGAAGACTTTCTTTCCTCTGCACCCAAGAGAATTAGAGGGGAAAAAAAAGTAAAACATGGGTCAATGAACTCCTTTTTCAGTTATTTTACAAAACAATACAGATTGCAGGGAATGAATCATCTAATGATATTTCACTTCTTAAAATTTTAATGAAAAAGATTATTCTCTGAAGTAACCTGCTGTGCCTGTTTCACAGTGACAATACACAATATTCCCTGAAGCTATTTCTGACATCACTGAGTCTAACGTTGTTTAGGATGTTTGCTGGAAAATTAGGTGTGGGAGAGATGCTGCTTAGAGTACACATCATCTCGGGCATGGTACACAAAACTGAGAGTCTGGGCAGCGTGGATTTTTATCTTACAAGCTGTCACATATACAGAAGCAAAATAAACAAATGGACTGACAATCTGATACACTATTCTGTCACTTCACAGTAGTAGAAAGCCTACTTCTGGGATTTTGTAGGTGTGATAAAGTTAAGGTACATGTTGGTATTGATGATGTGTTGGATGTAGAACTGAAAGCTTTATGTCATCTTGGGTCATATTGGCAACAGCATTGCAATCAGTGGGGAGAGAGTAAGGTATGTTGGTGGCTGCTTGCTTGTTTTGAGCATCATGATTTTAAGTTGCAGTGGAGGCTTGTGGCACTAGCTGACTGTAGCTGTCAATATCCAGTGGATTTTTGATTTATTTTTGATCTGGCTTAATATTTAGCATGCTTTGAGAAACTAATATGTTTAGTGATATAGCACTCAGAGATGTCTTCTTGATTTAGGGTGCATCACTCTTTAGGTGAGAATTTAAGAATCTGGAGCTAAACATCTGCTATTATTTCCTTGCTTTCATTAGATTGCTCTGTCATATAGCACCTTTGTAAGTTCTCTGATCTTCATTATAAAATTAATTCAGATTTTTTTCCCCGTTACTTTGATGGCAAGACTCTTCCAGGCTTCTCTGTCACAGTGTTCAGGAATCTTCATTTCGATTTGAGGTGAATATTTGGCTAATTTATGTCCATTTGTTTTCTTTCCAATGTTCTTTTACCCTCTTCTTTCTCTCTCAGTCACATTTAAGCTCCTGTTGTATTTATGCTCTGTAATAAACTTAAGGAATCCTGCACTTTGAAGAAATTTGGGGGTGCTGAGGTAAACCATCTCCAAGCATCTCAATAATTAATTACTTCTAATTTTCTCCCTGCCTTTGTCCTGACCACTCTTCTCTGCATTTTGAGGTGTAGCATTATACCAGTGATGTGGTGTTAAATACAAAGTTCTCAGTACTCCTTAGGATCTGTATTCCCTTTCTCTTTCTGAACGCCGTGTACACTTTGTGCTTGATGATGTAGAATACTATATATAATATTTCTCTGCATATATGGGCACTGGATTTGTTGAACTTTCTAAATATTCAAACTGGCTATTGCAATATAATTTTGACATATTCAGTGCAGCATTACATTTTCCAGCTATGATTACGTCAATGTCATCAGCTCAGATTGCCGTTTGTTCAGTTCCTTTTATTTGGACAAACCTCAGAAAAGTATGTATTATGTATGACCTCTGCAGATGCACTGTGAAATCATAAGCTGTCCAAATGTTGAGCTGGTTTTTGTTACACAAGTGCCAGTAAATTTGCGAGTTATCAAATACTAAACTACTTCTATACAGAAGGACCAAGGCAATAAGGTTCATTCAACATGATCTTTGTTTTCTTCATTGCTGTAAAGACAAAAATCAAAAAACAAAGCTGTCAACAAGGAGAGGTGGCTAAATGAAGAACAAAGATTGTCTCTGCAGCCTGTGCTTGAGACTCTTGCAAAGGGAGCTGAGGAGACAAAGCAAGATCTTCACCTGGAACTGTACTTCTGTTGTGCTGAATTCTGTGAGCATAACAGACTTGAATCAAAACGAATTTAAAACTGTTATGCTAATGTTAACAATTACTTAGGTGTAGATACTGTTCCTGAAAAATGCTGTGACACATACTCAGAGAGAGAAAATCACTTTCAGCATCTTCAAATATTTCCCTATATGCAGAGTATGTCTTGTAGACTTTTTTCCTCTTTTACGTCTCATTTCTCTGCTTTCCTGCAGAGCACTAAACATTGAGTGTTATTTTACGACTCAAGATTCATCAAGTCATTACAGTAAATTTTGGCTTTATAGTGTTCTTGTCTTTTTTTTTTTTTTGTATTAGGAAAATAATAAGCTTGCCTGTTGTTTAGTTCTATAAAAAAGCAGTGGACATATATATTTATCAAAAACCTTAGTGTCAATTAGAGTTACGTTAATACAATTGCCAACAAAAATCACAGAATTATGTTAAATGTTATGAAAATATTTCTTTGTTCTTAATTAGAAGTTTTACATGGTAAGTAGAAGCCTTGGTGAAGGACATCACACTGCTTATGGTGGGGAAAAAGATACAACCTTAGAAAGTAAATAAATTGGATTTAAATGTTGACATATGTGAATGTTCCAATATTATTCTTGTTTAGCTTACAGTAAACTCCATCTGTGACTAAGAAATTTGAAGGGTCTACCCATATTCCTTTAGATAAAATTTTAGCTGCTTAGATTCTAAAACAAAGAACCAACCAACCAAACAGAACCCCTGCAACAAACAAAACAACCCCCAATCCAGTAATAAAGTGTTCTTGATTGTTGTAAAAACATAAAGCAATTTAATGAGTATTAATGCTCTAAAAAGTATTATGTGTGCTATAAAGTGTATTTGGGATTAAATACTTTTCAAGAACTATGAATTCTTTTACTTACTAAATTTAGACAAGTTGTTGCTTTTTTATTGAAAAAACTCTGAAATATTGGTAGAAGAAAGAAAACCTGTTGCACATTCAGTTTTGGGATAGTGCTTCCTACCATGCAGATGCATACCCAGCTTTGTAATGGTTTGAAGAGGCTAAGCTATTACGAGAATATAACATGCAACTACATTCTTCTGCCTGAAAGTCTTTGTGGATTTGAAAAGTTGACACACATGACCCAGTTTGCTTCTTATGGATAAAAGTATGTCAGCTGAACTCTCTTGAACTGTGCTGCTTTAACCAGTTGCATATGCATAGAAATCAGCTGTCTTTTAACATAAGCTGATAAACAGTTGACAACGATAGAAAGTCATTATCAGATTTGTCTAGGTGGAAATCCTTTTTTACTTTAATCTGCTGTCACCTAAAGCTGTATGAAATCTTGAAGCATATTTAGACATGTTTAGGCAAAGTCTAGTGTTTAGCAGCAGATTGGGAACTTCTACAGTAGAGCAGCAGACTACATTTTAATGAAATAAAAGGAGTGAGTAGATGAATTGAAGTGATAACCTTGCACAAGGGGATTGCGCAAGGAAGTAAAAGTATTTTACCATCTAGAGAAGCAGTAGGCACTTCAGCAGCAAAAAAATAAATCAGTTACATCCTTTTTGTAGTCTGAATAAGATTTTTTGTATTTTTACTGTAATTGTAATTTTATTAATAGTTAACACATTTATTTTTATCCAATATGTGATAGAAAAAGGGATCATTGGGTTCTTAAATTTGAAAAGTGTAAGTGTTGAAGAAACAATATGTACTAAATCTGCAGAAACTACGATTGAATCAATGACTATACTTTGTGTTTACTTAAAAATAATATAATGTTCTAGAATTCCTAATTCGAAAGAACAGCAACCATTTTATAAAAAAGGGGACTTCAGGAATGGGAATTCAAAATTGAAGGAATTATCCAGATGTTGAAAAAAATATTGTAGAAAAAAATGCCTGTTTGCAAGAGGGTTGGTGGTGAGCAATAATTCTGTTTCATTACCAATGTAATTTCATAATCATCATCATCATCATATTTTTTTCTTTACTCACATGGATTCTTACTTTTGAAAATAGAACTAAAAGCAGGAAATCATTCTTTTCTAAAGTTCATTCACATTTCAAAGTCATATTCTGCGTGTTCCTGGAGTTAAGCATGTTTTTTTTCCTGAAAGGAAGGGAAGACCTCACAAACTGAGAGTTCTGTGTATAGAGAGAAAACTAGATTCTTCAGTAAAGCGAAACTGGAATAAAAGTGGAAGAAAACAGAACTGAGAGTTAGAGTGCTTTGGGAGTTCAGGCAAATTCCTCGTTATTGCTTTTTAAAACAGTATCATTCTAAAGCTGAGTGGATAAAATGCAGAATAACCTTTAAGCAGCGACTTAATATGTTCCCCTCAATTTGACAATGGCGTGACAATTAACAGATGGAGGGAAGGCATTTAGAGATTAGCAATACAACTGTCATTGACTCATACTAACTTTATAAATTGAGCTGATACACTAGGAAGTGTTTTTAATTGAAGCTAAAATGGTGGTACGGTCATGTAAACAATAATCCTTTGGAAAGCTGTGCCCAAAATTGCGGTTGCAAACTTTTTATGTGAATTTAAGGAAAGATGGGACAAGCTTATGAATAGAGGTCTGTTGAGGTTTATAGACAAATTCACATAAGACTCAAGAAATCCAATTGAATTCTGAAAGGGTGCTTGATGGGAACGCACAGATACTGCCTTTAAAGCATTGGGTTCACAGTGAAACAGAAGAAATCTGAAAGTATTATATATTTTTTAATCTGGAAAGCTAATTATCTTTTAAAGGAAACTTTTCTGGCATATTTCCTTTACATTTTTCATTCCAAATCTTTGTTCCATAATTTCTGGCATTTTGACCCATGGGGTGACTTGCTTGAGAATTGGTCAGGTTTTGTGTTCTGAGATAGAATTAAACTGAAGCACCAGTTTGGTCTAATTCTGTAACACCAAGCAAAAATTTTAATGACCAAGAGTGTATTTCCAAGTTTATGTTGTCAATTAAAGACATGATAGAAGGGTTCTTTTGATAATATAAGTAGATCTGTGAAAAATAAATTCGTATTTGACGACTTTTGAGGGCCAGACACACTGTTTCAACAGGTAGTTTCAAGGACTTTTGACAGCAATACCAAAGTGTTTGAAATACTTAACCTGCAAATGCATAAAGGGAGAAGAGAAAGTCTGAAGAGTGATTATCAATTGAAATTGGTGGAATTTAAATGGAATTGAAATTCTGGTTAGCAGAACATGACAAAAGGTGTTTCTCTCTGGACCACTGAGGTGATTTCAAGTTTGAAAAGTTTGTAGAGGGCTTTAGGATCAACTTGGATTAGGAATGGAGTCAAGCATCAAATATGCCTGTGTTTTTCATAATTCTTTGATTTTCTAGTATTGCAAAAAGAAAATCCGTTGCACTTTCTATCCCTGGAAATATTCAAGGCCAGGTTGGATGGGTTCCTGAGCAACCTGATCCAGTGAATGACATCCTTGCCCACTGCAGAGAGGTTGGAACGAGATGACGCTTAGGGTTCCTTCCAGCATAAGCCAGTCTGTGATTCTATGATGAAAATGGCTTCCTTCTCCAAGATTGTATCTCTAGCTTCCATAGTATTACTAGATATTCCTGTAACATGCGTCAAAGTCACTTTTTGAAATAATTTCTAATACAGGAAAAAAAAAGCATTTTCTATCTTAGTTTTGTTTAATGGTAATTTTTTCCCTATTTAATTTATTTTTTCTGTTCTCTGTCAGTTCTACTTGGGCAAAACCAAATACAGGTATGTGTTATAAAAATAATGACACTTACTTGTTTTATCCTGACTGTATAAAATGCACGTGTCACAATTTTCACAAAAGTAGTTTGGGACAAAAGGTTTGCATATTGAGAAAATTTGTACTGTCAGTCTGCTTGCTGTACAAGACATGTGACCTGCTCATGTTAAGACTGGCATTCTGATTCCATGCTAATAGCTCCATTGTTATTAATATATGCTGCCTGCTTCTGATCTGCTTTGCTTAGAATGCGTGTGGGTTTTCAGTGTGTGTGACATTTAAGGGTTATGGATTAAAAAAATTAAATTTTCCAAACCAAAAAATATCTCCTACATTTTTAATAGCGTTTACAAAAGAACTACTCTACATTTTCCCTCTAGCAAGATGGTACAGTATTGAACTTAAGTGTTGGTGCTCCTATGGCCATGTAAGACTTAATGTTCTGTGCAGAGATATTAATTGTCTTTTGAAATGGACGGATTTGCCTAAAACCTGTGTGTTAATTAATTAGATTATTTGAAAAGCAAGTAATTTTCAAATAAGGTTTCACTTAATTTTTTGATAGAAACTTTTTTGTATTGTAGGGATGAGGGTTTTTTTTAGAAATACGTCGTGTGACTTACTACTTTCTGTTGGACTATGAAAGTAGAATCTAGGTAGTATAGAAGTTCACATCATCTCTCATGCAAAAGATGTCCAGATTTGGATTGAAAATACATAAAAATGTCTGAAGAATCAAGGTGTTACAGCTCTTCATTACAACATGAGGAAACTGAATTTACTGATTTATTCAGATCTGCACTTTACTCCTAGTAAAAAATATAAACTGCTAGTAGGAGATTATGTATGAGGCAAGTTACCACTCTTACAGTCTCCTAAGTTTTTTCAGAAGTGCCACTTTTAAAACTTCAGCTGTTAGTGTTGAGGATCAAGAGGAAAATGAAGTCAGCAGAAGTCTTGGCCAAGTCATTTCATCTTTCTGCAAAAGGGAGAACTGAACATCAGAGCTAGGTAAACTTACCAAGAAAGCATTAGACTGTATAGCCAGTCTAATCTCATGCTGTGCTGCAGACGACACACAAACCTGTGAACAAATGTAGTGTGCCTTTGGTAAGTTCTCATGGATGCTGGAAAGCTCACTTGTGTACATTTTTATACACTTGTGTACACAATTGTAGCTCTTCTAGTCTACACTGGTGTAGTATTAGTTGAATTAATACAATAAAAACTGATACTTTTACCCTGTTCCATTCCCCACTTTTGTCCACTGATATTTATCTTAACCATAATAAAATAATTTCATGCTAAGCATTTACATAAAATGTGGATGCCCTTGAGCATATTTCATTTTTGTTAGAAATCATCTCTACAATGAGTTCATTTATTTTGGGTGCCTTTTTCTGTTGGGGTCTCCTCCCCCTGCCATGGAGCCCTGGGAGATGGGCCCTGGGGGGGAGACACGGGGTTTCCCTGCCCCTGGTCAGTCTCATTTCCCATTGGTTGGTTTGTGTTCCCCGGTGTGGCCAAGGACCCTCGGGTCCCGTGACTGCGGAGTTCCTGAGCTGAGCCCCGGCCATGCGGCTGGAGAAATAAACATCTCTGAAACATCTACCACGAATCTGTCCATATATACTTCGTTTCCACGGGATTCCTGGTTTGAAATATGCTTGTTGCAGTAATCCCCGCTGCAACAAACTGGTGGAGGAATGCCTGCAAGATACCGATCCCTGAGGAAGATTAGTGAGTAAAATAACCACTCTAGACCTCTCTCTTCTCATCTTGGTTTGGATATTCTCTCTGGACTATGGAAGAATCGTGGGAAATGGGGCTCTCTGAGCCACAGAAAGAAATGTACCTAGAAGTTAAAGGAATCCTTGAACAACAAAACAAAAAAGTAATGGAACCGGAAGATCTAGAACTTTTTTTTAACTGGCTTTTCAAAAATTTCTCCTATATTTCTCGAGAGTTACTTTTTGATATTGAACCTCCTGGATCTTGTCAGGGGTGTTTTTGGGACGAGATCTTGTGGGAGATGAAAGATCAAACAGAACATGTATTAGTGATTGAACCCTTGCGTGGATCCATGGTAGTCAGTG
>NW_008237444.1:486770-489838 GCF_000691975.1 Corvus brachyrhynchos | reverse complement strand
GCGGAGTTCCTGAGCTGAGCCCCGGCCATGCGGCTGGAGAAATAAACATCTCTGAAACATCTACCACGAATCTGTCCATATATACTTCGTTTCCACGGGACTCCTGGTTTGAAATATGCTTGTTGCAGTAATCCCCGCTGCAACATTTTTCCTCCCTGTTATTCAAAAAAGCTTGAAGTGAAAAAAATGTTTTAAAGAACACAGTATGAGATTTTAAGTAATGAATGCTGCATATATGCACCTAATATCTACCCAGAGGTTCTAGGGCAAGATTTTTTCCTTTGCTACTAGATAGTGGTAGTACAGAAGGAAACATTTCTGATCTAGTGTGGATAGGCTTCCTGATAGGGGGCCCAAAAAAAAAAAATTAAAAAGCCTAAATAACATGTTCACTGCAGTTTACTGGAAAGCAGCTACAAACCTTCCCCCCCCCCCCCCCACCACACCCCACACCAACAAAACCACAAAACCCACAAATAATAAAGCACTTACTACAGTTTGCTGAGAAGTAGCTATACTGGCAAAAATACTGAGTATACTTTGAGACTTTAACATCAAGCAAGTGAGAGATTCTTAACATTTGCTTAAATTAAAGATGTTAAATAAATTTATTGCGCTGATGGAGCAGAGAGTTTTTATCACTGCAAAACCTAAGTTTTATACTTGGCTTTTTAAAAGCATATTTTAAAAAAAAAAATCTGTTACTAGTGAAGCACTCTGGTCAAATCCTTATTCCATAGCAATAAGCTGATTGTAGGTACATTTTTTTTAATAGCTGGGCTTTATGTTGGTCTGTTACTGTAGTCTATTGAAATTGCTTTTTGCCATAGAAATACAGGGACAGGCTGTTACTGAAGCCCAGGTATCATCTAATTGGGTATTACAGGGATGGCAAAAGCAGGACTGCCTTTTCCTCCTGGTTGCTAGAACACAGAGTGATGGCAGGGCTGGACAGAAGCCACTCTGGCAGACTCTTGATCCTGAGGTCTGCATTTTCTAAGGTCTATGTTGATTTCTCGATTGATCTGCATGAACTAATTACTTTCTTTGTAATCCCCAATCACAATTGATTTCACACATTTTCTTAGTTGTGAAGCCATTTAAACCACCGTAGTCAGGGTAGGAAACATGATTTGTGACAAAGTTAAATTTAGTTTTTAAATCCTTGCATTATTTTGTGCTTTCAGCTGTAGTTGCTCAACTAGAGAAGATTTTAGAGCTTTTTGTAGTCAGCAACTAGAAGCAGTGGGATGCTGGGATTTTATGAAGTAACTAAAGTAAATTGCCTTAAAATTTCATTAATTTGTGTAGGTTTTGAATGTGAATCTCTGTCAGTGTTTCTTGGTTTCCATAAAACTGTGTTAGCCAAATGTATTGTACAGGAAACGCAACATTAGGGAGATTATGCCATGCTGCATTAAAGAGTAGTGTAGAAAATACAGCATTTTCTAGTAACCATTGTTATTATTATTATCATCTGAATAATGCCCTATGAAATTCATTTTGGTATGGCTTCAGAGTAGTGAAATATTCCAGGCAGCTTTTGAGTAAGAGCATTCAGCAAGGTAATTTACAGCCCCATTTTGATATCTATCTTCACCTCTTCAGTCTTGTTTGCTTGGAAGTATTGCTACATATTGGCCTGTAAATAGCATTTTCAGTTCAATTCATAGCCAGTCAGTACCCAGCTGTGAAATAAATAAAGTCTAATTTCACAATTAGGTTAACACCATGGAGTCAAGGCATGATTTCACAATCATTAGTACTATATCTCTGCACTGCCAGATTGCTCACAGAAGAATTGTAATGTTGGGTACAAGATAGCCATTCTGTCACATTAACTAGAATATATGCAGCTAATACAGTTTATGCCAGCCTTGTGTTTTTATGCTGTTTTAGATTCTGAGAGAATGGGCTATGCAACCACTAATGCAAAATTAAGGTATTGACTTTCTATTAAATGCATTTTAGCAGTTGAAGGTAATCTAGCTCCTTGTATTATCTGACCATAGCATTTTGCCTCTACACCAAGAGCCTTATGGCCCAGTAATGCTCTGAATGGTAGTATCTAGAGGTGTAGCTGAGTAATAGTGGCAATTTTTTATCCAAGAGCTCTGGACCCTTTTGGGTATTCACTCTTATACTTGCTCTGTATGCATGTTTTATTCAGAGCTATTGAAGTTTGTGCTGGAATACTTTAATCACAGTCCAGTTTCAGCACTTTTAAACTGGTGGTGATAAACCACAGGAGGCCAGTAGGTCTTCAGATCACAAGACTGACTATTCAACAGCCTTGTCTCTTGTGAACTTCACTGGCCTCCTGCAAAGTTACCTAGATCATCTTTCTGGCTTATCTCACTGCTTGACAGTCAGTATCTATTAAAATTACTTGTGCATCCAGATCTAGGTCTTTTAAGAGTGAAGAACAGTGGCCGTTTAAAAGGTATGGTTGCCAACTTTTAGGGATGTCATTTGGATCAACTCCCTGTGAGAATTACTTGAAGAAATTGAATGCTCATGAATGGATCGAAATGGTACTTCTTGTGAATTCCTCAGCTAAGGGATGGTTATTATTTGTTGCCAAACATCATTCTTTGTTATGAGGTGAACTCCCTAAACAGATCAGATCTCTAGTATTTAAAAGGATAAATTAAAATCACCTGTCACAGAGGTACATTTTAATGCTAAAATTGTTATATGTAGGTGTAGAGATTTGAGACAGTTTGAAGAGGTGGGCACTCTGAAATGAGTGACTTTGTCCTTGATTCCAACTAATCCCTTCCCACCAGTAAGGAATGAGATACCAGCAGATGTAAGTGAAAAAAACAATAGTTTAGAAATAATTAATTAATAAATAGCAAGAATAAAAACGGTAACAGTACATAAATGCTAGATAGCAAACTGCTACAAACTCATGATCCACATGGACAGAGACCCGAAATGCCGGAAATGCCCTTCCTGAGACCTTGCCCAGCAGGGACAGCCTCAGGCTTGTAGGACCAAGGGACAAGATGGCATCAGGTCCCTCCCGGGAAGGCAGGAGCTCACGGAGCAGCTCCAGCAGCAGA
>NW_008237444.1:474422-486724 GCF_000691975.1 Corvus brachyrhynchos | reverse complement strand
GGGGCCGGCCCGTGCAGAAGCCTCCTCAGGGCGGCCCAAAACCCCTACTGCAGCCTCTCCGAGATGGGAAAAAAGAAAAACAAAAATGAAAAGAGAACCCAAAATGGAGAAAATCTCTGCTTAAGTAAAGACCAAACAGCCAGTGAAGCAAATACCATGTGGAAAAAAACAGGAAACCATCTGCAAGAGATGAATGTAAAAGCACCTGCAATAGCACACTTCCCTGCAGGGTTCTCTTTGTAGGGTCTTAAAGATTCAGTGACAATTTCTGAGCACAGATAGATATGGAATACAATAACATTAGGGATTACCCCAGGACAGTAGGACTGCAGTTAGATTGATTCCCCATTCTTAACCCTGTTACAAACTAAGCAAACCTTCTTCTAGTGTCTTTTCACATCTGGTTCATCCAGATGATAACCATTCAGATCAACTCCCCCCATTTTCCAAACATCTGTCATGTACTGGGGCTGCACAGGACTGGATGCAGTGTCTCAAATGAAGCATTACGAGTGCTGAACAGAGGAGAATCACTGTGGCTGATGGGTGTGTTTTTGCTAGTGCAGGTAAAACCCTCTCTTCTTCTTAAAATGGAGTATGTTTTAAGATAAGAATCTTGGGTCATTCACTTCTAATCTTGAAGGGTGTATTTCAGAAAGGAGAGTTTTATTTCCCAGAAGAAAAAAGGAATGGAAAGTCTTTCTGGATCTTCAGTATTCTGGATCTTCATTCACTGTTGTACCAAGGATAGCTAATGTTAAATGGCTTGCAGCTTTTGACCTCCCATGTGTTTATTTTCACATTTCAGTATTTTCAACTCACAGAAAATATGAACAACTACTGGAGAAATATTTTAGTTCAAATAAAAAAACTCACTTTGAATATTTATCAAAGTTCTTGGTGATACAGATACGCAGTTTATTCAGTTGACCCTTTCTCTTGTAGTATCAGGCTTTGTTACTGCATTCTAGAACTTCATATCTCTGTAGGCTTCAGGTTTAGCAAGACCAATGCCACAAAACCCCAAGTACTGAGTTTATCGGTTTGAGAAGTGGATTGCCAACTGGCAAATCAACTATTGGATCTGTGTATTTCTTAGGCAGCCTCTGATCCCACAGAACCTTTGCCTGACCACAGAGTTCTGCCTAGTTTATGGTTGTAAACCAGTCAACCTGTTTATCTCCAAGATAAACAAAACAATCCAGATAGCGTTAATTCTCTTTCACAATAGTGTTCTAATCCTTTTAAATTATGCTCTCAAGTGTGTTAGGCTGTTTGTTCTCATTAAAGAAACTGGTTTGCAATTTGTGCAATTCAATCTTCTGTGCAGGGTTTTGGAATTACTTTCTTCAACTGACACAAAACATTTCTCATACCTGAATCCAGTGGCTTCTCCCTTTAGTGTGTGTTCAACTGTTAATTCTGCCACACTAGTAAGAAAGCACAGATACCCTTAATATGCTCTTTCATAAAGACTGCTGTCACCCTGATCCTGACTAGGATCATCAGGCTGTCTTTCTGGTTCACCAGTGCAGCTGTTACCCATTTGTTTTTCTAGTTCATTTTTCTGCTTTTCAGTGACCAGTTTTACTGAATGCAACTGGACACTGCTTTGTCCAGTTGAATGCAACTGGACACTGCCTTGCTACTAACAGCTGTGTCAAAGGAGGTTGTAGAAAGGTAGGGAACTAGCAGCAGGACAAGAGGAAATGGCCTCCTGCTGTTCCGGGGAGGGGGTTCATGCTGGACATCAGGAAGAAATTTGTCCTGGAAAGGGTTGTTAAACACCGGAATGGACTGCCCAGAAAGGTGGTAGGGGAAGTGTTCAATAAATGACTGGATATGGCATTTAGTGCTGTGGTTTAGTTGGAATGGTGGTGTTTGGTCAAACATTGGGCTCAATGATCTTGGGGGTCTTTTCCAACATTAATGATGTATGATTCTAAGAAAATAGTATTTGCAAACTGACCTGTAACATCTTACTATTCCATTTTTCCCTTTGAAGAACTCATATGTTAGAAAGATAAAAAAGACATTAAGTTTAGTTTAAATATTAATCTTGTATCTATCTTTGTGAAAAGATTACACCTCATGCACTTTTTATTCCTTGCTCTACCATTTTAGTTTTGCATCATGCAGTGATGTCTTGAAAGAGAAAAATGTAATTAATTTGGAGCTAAACACATTCATTTTGAGAGAGAAGCATAAAAAGTATCTTGGTTTTGATAATTATTGAAACCATTGCAGCCAGCCTGAGTACTGGATTGTGCTCCTGCCATCTCTAAAATAATCCAAATCTAGTACTGTATGCTTTCATATTGCTCACTCTCTTTTAAAGCAACCTCTATGAACTGTAATTAGATAGCACACAGACTTGAAGAAAATAAAAAGGGATTTGATACCCTCTTTTGAATTGCTTATATTAGCCAAAAATTGTTTTTTTTCTTTCCCAAGAGGATATTACTTCTACACTTATGTTCATAGTCTGGCTTTGAAGGACACTGTGGTTGAGAGATCTCATTTCATCTTTGATGTATGTGAAAACACACAGAACTTGTACTTTCTGTCCTTAGCACTTTGTCCAGTTTTCAGTAAGCAGTGAGAATTCACACCACTCCACTCCATCAAACTTTAAGTGACTTGTTAGAAAAAGTAACAAAGCAAGATTGCTGAAATTCCATTGTCTGAAATCCAAAATAGCTAATTTTGTGTCATTAGATTGGGTGTAATCTTCAGTGACAAGTAAGAGAAAATTGTTGCTTGATTGTTTCATAGTAAATGGTTGTTTCCACATTCCTGTTAATTTGTGGAGTCATAATGAGAAAAGACCACATAATCTTTTTCTAATTCTTGTAAAAAGGAGAAGCTTTTTTGTCTAATTTGAGAAACTTTGGTTTTAATGACCTCTTCCAGTTTTGCACTGTGGCATGTTGCCTGAGAGATGTTGGTGTTTACTTGGTCAGGCTTGTGATGCAACATAATTTTGTTTGCACTCTGATATCAGTGTGTCCTAGATACAAACAGGTAGCACTGATTCAAGGCTTTGCTGGGTTGCTTACAGCAAGGAAGAGATACCACCACTTATTTGTAAATTGTGAGCATAGTAGCAAAAGCTGTAGATATATTACAGCCTTCAGAATACAGTAAAAATTGTAAGTAGGTGACTTCCTCATAAAAATAAATAAATTTTTTAAAAGGATAAAATATACGTTACCTTACAAACAACCTTATTCCCTAAGAGTTCTGTCTTTGATCCTGCTGGGGACTAGACATCCCTCATTCCTGCATGACTTCCCTGTTTCTCAACAGCTGAGATTTGTGTGCAAGCCCCCAGTTGCTAGCTGCTGGAATGATTTGCCCACTGGAGATCAAAAACATACTCACCCCCAGCCACTAACATCCTTTTAGCACAGAAAAAGAAAGCCCCAAACATTTTATCTTTGCTGGTCTGCCTAACAAAATCCAAATTGGTGATACTCTCAGTGACCCATTTCAAACAAAAAGAACTAATTTACAAATTATCTAATCTCGACATTTTGTAAATATTTAAGCAGATTTTTGAAAGGGTGTTTTCACATCAGTTACATTGATTTCATGTGGATTTGAGCTTCCTTAGATCTTTCTTCTCACTGCTGGCATCTTTTATCCAACCTCTTTTCTTGTGCCTCAGTAGAAACAATAGATACTTTCAGGTATTCCATTGATGCAGAAAGAATGGCTTTTTGTGGTAATACAATACAGCATTGCAGTTTCTTACTGAACCAGGTAGGCTCAGAAACTAATAATTCAAAAAGATGCCAGCTTCCTCCATTCTTAAATGGAGGTATAAAACCTTCTTAAAATGTTAGTCATCTGCATGACTTCACCATATAGTATTTCTGTCTCATCTGTATCTCTAGATATGGATGCAGATGATAACAACCCAGGTTTCTTCTTTGGACAAAGGAGGTTTTATCTGGCTTTTAGATGAGAACAAAGGGGTGGCTTCCTGAGTGGTTAGGATCACAATTTGAGCTTCCTCTAAGTCCTGCTTCATACCCAGTATTAGATATGTAACTGATTAGAACATAAAGGTTTTGTAATTCCAGGTTAATTACCTCAGCTGCAAGCCAGCTGTGTGAGAAGCTCTTTAAAAAACTCTGTACATGGTGTTGAGCTGCTCTTCTTGCTGTAGGATGTTTTGACCATTGTATATCTAGATACAAATACTTCTCAGTCTGCCTTTGATGCTGTAGGCTGAGCTTTGGTGTTCCAAGACACCCAAGGTGCAATGTTTGCCATTTAAGCTCATAATCTTAAATTGTGAATTCCAATACTAGGCTAATGTTGCGCTTAATATTTACACTCAGTTCTGTTAGTTTCCTAGAATTTGATTATTTTCTGATTGCATTAGAGAAAATACTCCACAACTATATCTACGTGACATCTTTTTGATATGTTGTTTTTAAAAATTAATAGGGCTGTGATCAAATCTGGTGAACATGTGAGGTCAGGAAAGCTTGAAAGCATTTCTGGTACCAGCATGCTTATGCCTAGGCGGAGGCATAAGGCAGCATGCTTATGCCTTCTTCAGCAGAGGTTATCTGTGAATACAATAATAATAAGAAAAGTGAATTCCTTATCATTCAAGGTGAATGTAAGACTGTTGTGTCAGTTTTGTTGTAAGCTATCTTTAGAAATCTGAACTCACTGGTCTTCATGGTTTTTGAAGACTTACGTGCTAGCCCTAGTGGAAATAAAAGAAACACAGAGTCAAAACTGCCTAGTTTTCCTTGCAGTGTTCCTAAACTTAATTTTTAAAATATCTTAAGTTCTGTGACAAATGAGATGTACCAAAATGTGAAAGATAAGAATTTAATTACTTCTGAGGAATAAAACCAGTTATCACAGTACAGTTCTGACTAAAGAAGTAGTATTTTGATAGTTACAGTATAAGCAGTATGCAAAAATTAGGGTGTATGTGATTTCCCATGAACTCTTTTTTCCAAACTTGATACAGTGAAATTTAATAGGAAGAAAGAGTGGTTTTTTGTTTTTTTTTTTGGTTTTTTTTTTTAATTTTTAGTAAGATTGGTTCTTCAGAGAGCTTTCTGCAGTATTTGGACTACAGTATAATTTGGAAAATTAGGTGAGAGATGAAACAGGAACTTAATGATTATTAGGACCTGTGTTATTCAGATTAATCTGTGACATTCTTAGTAATTGTGGCAACCTTTCAGTATATTAAACAATTTTTAAACATGTTTTGTTGGATATAGTGTTGTTGGAAATTACGCATGTTTTGCTGTTGAGTCCTGAGAATATAGTGATATTTGTGTGGATGGATGCTTTTTGCTGTTAGTGATTGAATCCATGTGGAGTCTAGCTAGGAATCAATCAGGAGCTTGAGCAGTGTGTATAGTTGTCTTCAAAGAAGGAAAGGGCATGTGAGGGTAAATACAAAATACAGAACTGACATAAAGCAAGTCAGCCTTTCAATAGATCTTCTATGAGCCATTTTCTGTAGGTGCAACATACAGGGAAGTATCACTATAAAAGACATGCTTTTAAGTGATAGGCATGCACTGATGCACATCTGCCACCCATTTCTCCAAAAAGCGAGTTTGTTCACTGTGATGTTTTTCTAAAAGTGTCTTTAACATAATCTGCACAGAAGTGCCAACCCTCATCTCTGGATTTCTGGTTTTGAGAGGTTTTCCATGCAAAAGAATCATTAAAACCAATATAATGATGGTATTTATAGGAATGTAAATTCCTAGGAACCCTTTGCCTGGATACAGCTATTGGAAAAAACAGTGCTTTTCTATCTCTTATTTTCTTTAGCAAGATGGTATTTACTCTGAAAAGGTGTACTGAGGTGAAAACTGTAGTTTTGGGTTTTTTTCCCAGATAATTCTGTCAGTTTTAAAAACATTTTTCTTACCTACTGTGAAGAAAGGGACCAGTCTGCCTTTAATGCTCTGTCATATTCCCAGCCTATGTGTCTTTTTAGCAGTTGTGTCCCATTTCCTGTCTCTAGTTTTGCATCAGTTCAGCCAACCAGTACTGGATATTTTTGTGAGGATGGAGGGACACAGGAGGAATGAAAATGGTAATGACTGACATTTCTTATTGCAGTTTGGGAGTATGCCAGGTCTTCCGTAGGTCTCCAAAGGCCTGCCGAGTCTATTGCCTTACTACCAGACTGGGCAATAAATTTATTCTCCCCAGTTTCCATGAAAATGTGCTTAAATGATCCTGAATCTGCTGGAGCGAGATTAAAGATTTATCTGTACGTATCTCCATCAATTCCAGTAACATGTTGGTTAGATCTCAGTAATCAACACAGAGCTTTGGCTAGGGGACTTATATAGAGATTGCAAAGAGAGGGAAAGACATCTTTAGTATGATGCAGATCTTGATCTCTCTGAATCCACAGGGAATTTGAATTTCTTAAGCTTATATGAAAAAAAAAAGCAACTTTGAAAGTTAGAATGCGGTACATTTACAAACTAGATGTTGATATATTGGTCAGGAAAAGAGTGGATTGGTATCTTACATTTTATAACAGTTGCACACTGGAACTTGAAACGCATGTAATTCAGTCATAAAACATGATTTTTTTTCTCTACAAAAATAATAATTTGGTATTGCAAATGGAAATAAGCTTGGAAAAAGAAAGAAGTTTGAAGGTCACATTTTTTGGTGATGTGAAAGAAGTTTAATTAGGAATATATTAGTCTGTACTTAACTCCCTGTGTTTTGCTGAATCCCTGAGCTGAATTACATCCATCTACAGCTGTAAGAATATGAAGAAGTTTAATTACTATCTCTTATGTGCAGAGAGTTAAGAAACAGGTGTGCTTCTAAGAGATGCTGGTCTGTTTTAATGCATATGCTCTTCTTAAAATTCATCTTCCTGACCAAGCAGCTCAAACTTTTTGATAAATTCTGTGAGGTACAAATAGAAAAAGGGCTGTAAGTTTTAAGTGCCTAGGTGAATGCATAGTTTTCCAAGCAAGTTTAAAGGAAATCTGAATTAATATAGCACAGAAATGGATAGGTCCAGAGGGAAATGTAGGCTATTAAGAATCAACTGGGGTCTGTTTAGGAATGAATCTTAATTTGTTCATAAACTAGTTAGCTTTGTTGTCCACCTTCTCTTACATCTGAGATTTTAAGGATGTCCAATAGGAATAAATTGGAGAATGCATAGCAAATGTGAAAATGTTCTTCTCTCAAACCTAATGGAGATGTGGCTCAAGATAGTATTAAAGGTAATACTAGAGAATATGAAGACTGGGATATATGTTGCTTCACTTAGTTACTATTAATAAATTTTGCTGGATATACTGTATTTTTTTACATGTGCTCAGTCACAGAACATTATCATTATCAGTAGACTTTTAGGTATATAAACCAGCCTATCACTCCATCTGTTTGTTTCAAAATACTTGGCATTTATTTTTCAACATCACTGACATAGTGATAGCTTTGCAGTGGAGAATGGCAATATCAGTTTTTTGTATTAAAGTCAGCTTTAAAGCCAGAAGTTTGGCTTTTATTTATAACTTCTGGTGCATTACTCTATGCTTACACATGGGGTTGGGGACTTAAATGTGTGGAATAGCTGTGTAATAGGTAAGGTTGCAAAACTCTGTCATTAGTAATAAGGCTTTTGCAGTAGTACATTGAATAGGAATATCTAGAGCACTGTATTAAAAAAACCAACAAAACACTGCCAAACAAATAAACATCCCCACTGTAAAACAAACCAAACCAACCAAGCGACCAAGGAACCAAACCAACCCCTAAAAGCAAAACCCAGTCCTTTGGTTATAACCAGAAATTTGCCTCTGCTTTCTGAAGTCTTTTAAGGAGACATTTTTTGCTTGGTTTCCCCAGAAATATTTTGCACCAGGAAGGTATTCATGTTTAAAATAGTTAGCCGAGATAATGGGAAATTGGAGACTCTTACACATCTTGTATACTTGTATCTTCATCATTTTATGCTGGTGATCATGTTCAGCTAAAAATCTGCCTAATTGTTTGGTGGTGATTGTAAGCTAAGTGTATATTAAATGACTGTGGCTATTTTGTAGAATTAGCCAGACATTCAGAATGGTTGTTTTGGACAGGATAGCATATTAATATTGACTGGGAATACAGAGGTTTTATCTTCATTTTCCTCTCCTTTCTCTCTCCTCTTCCCTGCCCCCCTTCTACCCTCAAAGGAAATTTGGTTTTAGAGGCTGATGAAGATGTTATATTTTTTAAAATAGTACCAGACAGTAAGTGAGAAGATACTTAAGGGGAGAAAACAGCCCTAATCAGTTAAACTTATTAGAATTTCACAGTTCTCAGGAGGCTGTAAGTTGTAAATTGATACAACCCTGAGGTGAGAGAAGAGGTGGAATGAAATCAGATTTCATCTAGACGTATGAAGGCAAAATGGCACTAGAATCTAATTTTAACACTTAAAATACATGGCCAAACATGTTAAACCACTCATTTCAGAAAGCTTATTACCATATTCCTTGCAGTGAATTCGGGGGATATAAAGATTTTTCTTGGTGACACCTGCAATTCACACAGACCTTTCCAGTAGTAAATGCAGTGCTCTGTCATGTTTTACAGTAGATGAACACATTATACTTAACTGCAACTTTATTTAGCTAACATGCTGCACATACTCTTTAGCTATGCTCTATAAGCATATTGCTCCAGTGCAATCCCTGCCACCCTTCATGGGTATTGTATCAGACAAAAAGCCTTTCTCTGTGTTTTCAAAGCAGCCCAAAGAATGAACGTTTGGTACTTTAGAGATTTCTTTGTCTTCATAATAATAGCATGCTCGGCTGTATTTCTCTCATGCTATGAAACTGCCACCCTCAAGGCTAAAACTCTTAAGAGTAGGAGCTAGGACTTAACACTGGCACAGCAACAAAATTTGGGATGTAATTAGAAAAATTATTGGAGTGACAAAGTGTGACAATGAGAATAAATTCAGTTTCGTTTTCTTTCACATGAAGATGATAACAGCTAAGAGAAAATGGGATGCCAGAAATGGGGGAGAGAGTAGTGTGAAGATGAGGAATGGGAAGAAATTTATAGAGGAAAGAGGAAAAAAGAATGATACACTTGATAAAAAGAAGAAAAGAAGTTAGACATCCAGCAAATTGCTGGTTTCTTATTTACATCTGGGAAACACATACTAGATCAGAGGCAACATCTGAAAACCTGTATGTGCAGATAAAAGAAGTCAGCTTTGCTGTACTTTTCATAAACAGGTTGAGGTTCTGTCTGCACACAGTGACATTTAATTAAGTAAGTAAGCTGAAAGCGATTTTTTTCATCCTGTGTTTTAGTTATGGTTGAAATATTATTGGGGTTTGTAATTTTGTATGCTTATCTGAGTAAAATTCCATTTAGTATATTAGGAATTAGCCTGCTCTGGGGGATTTAGCAATATTCTATCTACACAGTAATTTTTAAGACAATTTTACTGAGTAATTGAAGAACTGGGTGGTAACCTAGTCCTGTGGAACACAATTTTAATTGCACTTGTTTATGTTCACACAGAATAAAGCAAGTAAGTGAATAATGGATATCTCAGCTAAAAATGGGGGACCATCAGCCACCTGAGAAGTAGGGGTTTTTTGTATGGATCTGGTTACGATACAGTGTTTTTGTAGTTTATACAGGAACTCCTGACCAGATAATAATGATTATTTGTCACCTTCCTTAAGGGACTCATGCTAGTGAGAAATTTAATATAGTAAAGATAACATTTTTGACTGGTGCCATACTTCTGCATGGGTTTTTTTGTGATGCTACTCTATGTTGAAGTGGTGTAGTAGATGTACTAGGTTTTTACACATATAAACAAATGTGTTTTAGCAGATGATTAAGTGCAGATAAACAACATATTTCATACAAGATTGTTACACCTCTCTCCCGCTGACACTCTTACTCCCACCCCAGATGAGAAACATAGCCTAGCATGGCATGCTTTCTTTTAATCTCCACAGACATTTGCCTGCCACAATCCAACATAATTTTTGTCCTAGTTATCAGAGTATGATTATTAAATAATAATGGGAAGAGAGATCTCATCCTGTTCATAAAGCATAGTGGGTTTTTTTGAGTGTAAAGAGAACCTGAATTAAAAGGTGTGCACTTCTTTCATTTGCATACACTATCTTTTAACTAACAGTAATTAATGTAGTTAGAAAATATGAAAGACTAGCAGAGAAAAAGAGAGAGAGAATTGATTGTGCTTGCTGATCTAAAGTAGTATCAGAACATGCTCATCTTGCATGAGACATCAAGATCGGAGAAATGAGATCAGATGGTCAGATGTCTTTCTCTGCCCCTCTCTGGAGGCACTGCAAAACTGTTGTATCAAAATCCAACAGACTGCCCTTCCAGAAATCATTCAAAAAATGACCCTAACTATTAATTGTGAGTGATAAACTTTCAAGATATATATATTCCTTTCATTCTGAACCTCTTCTTTGCAGTTTTGATTCCTTCCATTCAATTGCCCAAATCCTTCTAGAAAGTCAAATGCCTAACAAACGTCCCAGCTGAAATGGTAGATCCCTTTGCCATAAGTGTATCTTTCTTCTTTCCTCTACCCCCTTTCTCTTCTGAAAAAAACCCTTGTTTGCTTTCTTTTTTGTTTCTTAGCTGTTAGAAAGCCTTTAAAAATGCTTTTACTTCCCTGTCACGGCATTATGCTCTTTGGAGGGAGGATCAGCTGGAGTCATGGCAAAGAGAACTGCTGTCCTGGTAGTTTTATTTTGTATTCGCCATACGATTCACAGTATTGCATTGTTCCTTCCCAGAGGGGGAAGATTGGTCTCTCATGCAAATCACTGGTCCTTTTCTAGGCTTTTGTAGCTGTCCTGAAATTGTTGGAAGGGATCCTTCTTTCTGCAGAGCGAGAAGGAGGAATTGCACCAGACAGGCTGGCCCCAGTTATTTTATCTCTTTCCTGTGTCTCTTAGAGCTCCTTTTGAGGAGCAGGCACCAGGCAGTACCTATACTGTGTTCCCAGGGCTTCTGCTGGTCTTGTGCATTTGGTACGCCAAATTCAGTGACATTATTTGGCATAACTTGAGACTTGCATCGCTATGAGTACACAGAATCTGGCCCACAGCCTTGTCTGTATGCAAAAGTGTCCTTGCTCATTTAAGCTGAGTGGATAAATAAGTGCTTTTCTACTCACCCAAGTGGTACATGAAGTTGGTACCAGTTAAAGAAACATGGTGTGTGTACATTATTTCAGCTGATAAGGATTGCCTCGAAGCCTTGAAAAATCTAAGAAAAATGAAGAGAATGTGCAGAAATAGAAATTTACTTTTAAATAAATAAAGTCATAAAGTGAAGTAGAAGGAATAAGGCTAGGAACTGTATGGATAGATCTACACTGTGATTGAAGGTAGCAGGCTGCAAGCAAGTTAAGCAGGACAGAAGTTCTAATTTAACCCCCATCTCCACAGCCATCAGCACATGCATGCGGAGGATTATTGCCACAATCTCTTTTATCTACAGTAGTTTTCATCAGTTGTGTTATTTTGTGGGCTTTTTTAGTGTTTAAGCATTGCTTTGAAGCTGTTGTGTTAATTGTTAACTTGGGCTGAATCTGCATGGATGCTTATAGCAGTGTCAGCATGCTAAGATTGGAACTGTTGGATTAATGAATGGAGGTATCAGCTCTGTGCCTGTGCAGTACGTTAATAGCTGTGCCGGTTCAATCAAATACACTACTGACTTTGTCATTGTGAAATGGTATTTACCAGATGGACTGCTGAGAAAGATGAATGTAATCTTTCATTTTTGTCTGACTTAAAAATAAGGTAACTAAATCCTTTACATTGATTATTTTATTACTGTTCTTCACAGGAGGAGAATAGATATACTGGTAGATTTGAATTCTTTACTTAAATGAAATATACATGTATGAGGAACATTGTAGTGAATGGAAGGAAACTAACCATTTTCTTTCACGTATTTTGATCTCATATTCTGATTTACTGGAGTTAATTCTAAAAAGAAAAGAAACGAAATGAAACAAAATGAAACAAAAAGAAAAAAGAAAAGGGAAAAGAATAGAATAGAAAGAAGAAAGAGAAAAGCGTATGCTTATTCCTTCCTTATTCCTTCTTTTTTTTTAATCTGTTTGTTTTCTTTTTTCTTTTTTACAGAACCTGAAGAAGGTGTTTGTAGAATTTAGCCACCAAGAGCTGTTTGAGTTCTACAACAAGGTCTGTAGATTTTACAATATTATAGTTTCTTTGTAAACACCTTATGCTGCT
>NW_008237444.1:473542-474386 GCF_000691975.1 Corvus brachyrhynchos | reverse complement strand
AAACTGGAAAAAAGGGATCCAACTTAAATTAAGGCTGTTAGATTTCTTTGATTACATAAAGCCCTTTCAAGAAGAGCCTGTGCATTCAACTTTGGAAGGCAGGGCTTGGGTCATTGTAAGCATACCTGGCAGTTAGATCAGGAGGAGTAGCTGATGATTAACAGTGGGGGTCTCTCTGGAAAGAGCATCTTTGTGTTATATCTTCAGTCAAGATGCTAGCCTCGTAATCCAGTCAAAATGAACTCTCTTATTTTTTTTCCTTATTATGCATTGGAAATTCACAGGAAAACATCTGTGCATGCTAAAGAGGTAGTATTTAGACAACTGTTTCTTTAAAATTTGAATATTTAAACTGCAGCAATGAATTCTAATAGCTTCATGTAAAAACAAATATTCATGAGTACAGGATTTTTATATTGGTATGCAAATACATTTGGTATGCGTAGTTGAAGATATTGGATATTTCTGTTTGCATGTTTCTAAACAACATTTTATGAGTGGAGGTTTTTTTCTCTCTTTTTGTTCCTTTAAATAGCTGGAAACTATACAAGCACAGCTGGATTCCCTTACGTGATGTTTTTGAAGACTTATTTCTCCATCACGCTCCTGCCGCCTCATTATTTTGAATTGAAGATAGATTGCCAAGCTGTGTTTGTTGAAGGATTCAGCGGGTTGCTTCTTGTAAAATTATATGGCTTATCTGCTTTTTAGACCAGTACCATTAACCAAGAGTCTTTGTCAAGAGTCTGAAGATTCTAATGGACTTTCTCTTGTTTGCTTAGCAATTGTGAAAAATGTCTTCTTTACTTGCAGTGGGGTAACACCCTGCCCACCCCCCCTCCCC
>NW_008237444.1:467666-473402 GCF_000691975.1 Corvus brachyrhynchos | reverse complement strand
AAATGTAAAAATTGTAAGAAAATACACAGCTAATAAAATTTCAATCCTTTTAAAATACTGTTCACTCAATTGATAATGCTTCTTGCAGATTTGTCAAAATAAATTCAGAATTTAAAAAGTACTTGGTTTATTTTGGGGCTAGTCAAACTTCATTTCGTTATCTTTGTTCTATTTTAGTTTGGTGGATTTTTTTTATTTGAAGTAATCAACAATGTCTCTGGTTTTGGTGTTTACTCTTGGCACTGAAAACAAACATGGCTTCTTAGCACTGCATGACCACTAATGAATCTAAGTAGTATGGTGTATAACTGAGGGGAGAAATCTCAGAGTATAAACCAAAAAGTACTAAAATGGTCTGACAGATTTCTGAAAGCTGTGTTGATCCTTCCTCATGCTGTTTTTACCACTGTTTTTACATTGATCAGGAAGATTTGAAGTACAGTTATTAAAGGCCGAGTTAGTCATACTTTCACCCATTAGTTCCAGACGATTCATGAGCAGCATGAGAAAGGTAAAAGTCATCTTAGTTCTTGTTTGATGCCATTTGACAGGCTACTTCATTGCTGCACAGTATACAACTCTGGGCTCTGGGCTTATGGAAGGTGAGAGGAAATTTGCCTGTTCAGAGATTCCCTGAACAAGATTTTTTTCTTCCTGATGCCTGTATCAGGGATGTAAGTATAACCAAAATGTATGTTCTGAATCGCTGGTTCTTCTGAATAGTTTAGGTCTTCCTGTGCCAGAATTCCTGCCTTGTTGCTTTTCGAGGGATGTTTTTTGCCTTTTTATTGCTTTGTTATGAATTGTGCTGTCACCTCTAGAATGTGAGGTTTGCACAAGGTGTCCAAGGTGCAAATTAATAGATTCAGATGATAAAGCCATTAACAGCCTATGTATGGGTAAAGGGCACTGAAGGGAAAACACATACTTAAAACCACAGTTCTTAGCTCTTAAATGAAATGCCAAATGTTACTCTACTGTTCTGGTACAGTAACACTGTTATCCTGAAAGAAGAAGTGAATCACCATTGCACAGGAGAATATTACCTACCATAGCTTGGGAGGCTGGCTGCCAAAATTATGTCTTGTCATAAGCCCCTGCAAATGTGCCATATCTTCTGGAGATAAAATGCTCCCACCCACAGATGTCACATCCTCAGTGTGGCTGTTCAACAAGGGCTTGCCAGCCTGCTCATCCCAGGCTGCATAGACAGGTGTGTGTGTGCAGGTGGACACAGCCCCACCATTCCCTCTGCTTGCTGACATTAGCAGTGCTTTGTAGTTAGTGCAGCTAGGGAAATCCTCTGCTGCATGATGTGTTCTCTAACAGGCCTATGGCACAGTATGTTTTGTCCTAGGATGCTGCTCTTGAGCCTTTTCGCTGAGTTTCCAGAGCTTATGTTCTGGAAGTCAGATCTGAAGTGAGTTCAGATTTTCCTGTGTGGATACAGGACATACTAAGGCAGTTGTATGAGGGGTTTAAGTTATCTTTGTGAATGTAGGCAGTGATTGATGTACCCTGGTGGAGGAGGTGAAGGCTGGGCTAGCTTGGAGAGCAAGAGGCATTGGACAAATCAGCAGGTGCATCTGAAAAGAAGAAGTCAGAGTAGGAAGAAATGGAGCACAAGAAAAAGGAAGGAGAGGATAGAGAAATGGATATTCCCAAGGATGGAATTTGAGTGTTGGAAAATATAAGGAAGAGAGCAGAAACACTAGAAAAGATGACAAAAGTATATATACAAAGAAAATATTGAGCAAAGGGGGAGAAAAACCTTATAGAAGAGTGAGAGGAAAAATGGGAAATCAAAGTAAACCAGAATTAACTATGGAAGCTATCCAGTTGTATAACTGCATCTCGTATTTCAAACTAACCCAGAAGTGTCAACCTTGGTGCAAAGTGGACCATGACCAAAGTGTGGGATAATGAAAACCGGATTTTAAATCTAGCTTTAATAGGAAATATTTTAAAAATTATAAAAGTATGTTGGAAGGGAAGAAAAAGCCTAAGATTGCAGTAATTCGTTTAATGTTTATCCTTGTTTGCAGATGACTGAAAAGATTTATGAGTTCTTTAGAAGTGGCTGGGTTTTATTTTTTACTAACTGTGTTGAATTCTTATTGTCAAAAGCCTTATGTAAGAAGTACAAGTGGTCCTTTAGTCAAGGACCACTGAGAAATAAACATTTAGTTTAAAAACACTTTTCTGTGTGTAAGGGGAAGCTTTGGGGTTGTACATTGTTATGTAGTGAGGGCAGAACTTGTACTGTCTTGGAGAAGATTTTATCAGTTAAATTTAAATGCTCCTGAGTAAGCAGAGAAAATTGACTAACTGAGAAAGAGCAGAAGAATTTAGGGAGTTTTTGTTAGGTCTTGCAGAGAAGAAGGCTTTTATCCTGGTTGCTTCTCTCTGGGCCTGTTTGGACTTGGAGAGGGGAAGTTTAGTATTCCCCTGAGAGAAGCTGCCTCTGCTTGGTTTGTATAAAGTCCTGGTGTCTCAGAGGTGTCAGTGAACAAGAGGGAAAACAAGCACTGGCACAGACTGGGTGATGCCTGGGATGATCTGCCTGCAGCAGGGACTAGACCCAGTGCCTTAGAGGTGGCAGAAAGAAAAACACTTCCTGGGAAGAAGGTGGCATGTAGACTACACAGAACTGAACACACCAGGTTGGTGTGGGAGCCTAGACAGGCATGTGCACTGAAAGTGTTCAAGCTTTGGTTATGTGCTCTGGTAAAAAACAGAACAGTGAGTCTTGGGGGTATTTTGAAGGTTTTACTGCAGAAAGTGTAAAGGATGCATCCCATGCTCTTTTTGGTTCAGGATCCTAGCAGATTGGCCTGTAATATCTCTTGGACATGATCCAGATTTGAAATTATCAAGGCTTCACATAGTGTTGTAAGAAGATATTTGCAGAGATTTATTGAACTCTAAAACTGGAAATTGGGATGAGTAAGAATTACTAAATCTTCTTTCAGATCTTTCAGTGCATTTTAAAAACATTTGATTCATCTTTGTTCAGACATTGAAGACAGTATTTTCAGTGACTGTACTTCTTTCAAAACTATAATTTCAAAATCTGCCTCAAATGAACTATTGGCAAAAGAAGGAAATAATTTGATTCAGGTATCACATGCATCAGTATTGTTTTGACATGAAAACTTGGAGTTCTGGGCCTAAGGGAAAGTAGTGTGAGAACTGCTTTGAAAATACCAAATTACTGGTGAAGAGCAACGGTTGTACATCACTGAGCAAAACTCACACTAACAGCACATTAATGCTTGTTGAATACAAATGCATTAGATTATCTTTGCCCAGTTCAGACATGGACATGTAATTACTGTTTCTTAAGCAAATGCAAAATATCTGTAAGTTTTTGCATTTTATTTTTGTTGAAATAAATTACACAGTTAGACAAATACAGCTTTGCTGTCTCAAATTTTGACGAACTGCTAAACCTCTTTTGGCTCTCCAGAGAAAGCTTTCAAATTCTCCTTTAATTCCTGGGTTTGCTGACATGTAAATTTTGAATAATGACCTGCAGCTTCATTTCCTACAGTCTGATTTTAAGGGCTCTAAAGTCTTGTTCTTTCAAAGCACAAAGCATTTACTGACATGCTAATTCTTACCTTGGTTGAAGGAAGAAAAGTGGTTATTGTTGTAAAACATTATAAGCTCCCCTTCATACTTGGTCATATTCTTATATTCTTGTTTCCAACAGCATCAGTGACATTTCATTGCTTGGCTGTATTGGCATATCATATCTTCAAAGATCATGAATTCTCTCACATGATGGTAAAATAATGACAGAGCTTAATAATGCCTGCTGACCAGTAAGTATCATAGCATTTTGTGACCCTTTTATAGCTTATTTGACCAATGAAAATGAGTAATGGTTTGAGCCACTGTGCGGAAGATCCTTTTCTATGGAGCAGATAAACTGACCTGAGTAACAGTGATTTCAAGTAGGTGGGTGAACCACAGTGCTGCTGTCCAATACACTATTGATGGTGTTACATGAAGATAAACTAGTAAGATGCTTTTATCTGCAATTGCATAAATTGATTCCTAATTTCCACACAAATGAATCCGTTTTGTTGGATCTTCCCTTGGCCTTCTTAATTGTTGATCAGACCAAATTATATGCTGTGATTTTAACTGAAATAAACTGTTTAGATGATCCTTTCATCCCTTCATTATTTTGCTTCACAAGAGATAAAAGCTACTGGTCTGTTACAAATCAGATAGTGTTCATCTGTGTTCAGCTATGTATCCAGGAAGCACTTGTGCCTCTCACTGACAAGATTAGTTTTTTCTCTGTTGAGGTCAAAATATATCTCATGGTTATCCGATGTTTTCTCTGATTATTGAAATCATAGGAAGGCAATTTGGAGTCTGGAAGCATAACTGTCTTGACCGGTTCTAGTAAGATGATCACATTTTTAGAGCGCTTTTAACTTCTTGTCATCGGTGTTAAACATTAATTGCCCCTTTATGGTAATATAAAACATACATTCAAGGAAGTGTGGATGAATGTAGTACCTGTCTCTGAGATGGATGTGCAGATCCACAGAGGCCAGCACAGGCAGCTGGCCTCTTCTGTAGAGTACTAGTTCTGGACTGGAAACACTGGGGCACCAGATCATCTCTTTTGGCATTCACTCTCTGATCATTCAGGACAAGGGAAGGGAGGAGTAAGCAGCACTCCTTAGACAGTGCTAACAAGATTGCTTGCATATGCTCTGTGTTGCAAGGGTTGTCCTATGAGGGTTAATATGAAGAGCTCCGCATATGAGTGAGCTGACTTTATTTCATTTAGTTCCCATCCACAGTTTCAGTAGGTGGGGCAGCTTTAATAAATTGCATTTCATGGGCAGCATGAGAATGCTGCACTTTTTCTGTCATGCACTTGTATTCTGCTTCGTTAAAAAAAGAAGAAAATAATCAGTTTAAGAAATTTTGCAGTTAATGTGTATAGTATGATGCCATGAAGATTTTTGCCTTTTCTTTTATACCCCTGTTATACCTTTTTATCAGTGTGCCCCAGACCCCAAGGTCCTCTCCAGAACACATTCTGTAAACCAAGATAGAACCATCCAGGGGAAGGTTCCTTGGGGAGGGGGGGGCCTCATTCAAGCCTCTCGTTGGGGAATTTTTGATAGATATGCTAATTAGTAAAGACCTATAATGTTATACCAGATCTTTTGGGGGTGCATTGTGGTGTGCATTTTGGTGCATTCAACCTGGACGCAGTGCACCTAAGGAGCCTTAAAATAAATGCCAAGGTAAAATCCCTTTTTCCCTTCTAACCATGTTTGACTCTTGGTTTTAAGACCAGGAAAAGGCATCAGTTGCTGGCGACCACGAAGGTACCCTAAAGACCTTGAAACTCGCAGTCTTGGGTTGGAACACATCTTGCTTTGCCCCTCTCTCTGCCGGCAAATTACACAGGGGCTGGAGCAACGATCCAGGACTGTGACCAGGACTTTAGGACCCAGCACGGAAAGGAAGGTGAGTTAAAAGGGGACCGATATTACCGATATTACCAATATTTTGCCAGCACTAGGGAAGGAGATCTCCGAGGGGTTGGAAAGGTTGGGGGCAGAGAAGCCCATGGAAGGGGAAAGCTTAAACCTTTCCCCTGCAAACTGTGGAAAGGAGGGGATGCCCTCTGTGGAGTCCACAGGAGCCCAGAGGATGCACCCTACACAGCCGCAGGGGTGGGTCCGCGGGTGGGTGGCT
>NW_008237444.1:466988-467647 GCF_000691975.1 Corvus brachyrhynchos | reverse complement strand
TGGTTGGGTGGTTGGTTGGGATGTCGAGTGGCTGTGGGCTTGAATCCTGTTGAGACCAGTTTTTCGCATGCGCGCCTTTACTGTTTCCTAAAATGAGTTGCTTTTTAGTATTTTGAAGTGCTGTTTTGAGGTGTTTGTGTAGTAAGCTAGATAAACTGCCCAGGAAGTCGGAATTACGAGGCCAGATTGCAGGCTGAATTCCAGAGTTAAAAGCTTCCCTCTGGCAGAGTTTTCCTGTCTGTGAGCAAACATGGGTGGTGTTTTTTCAGATGAAAATGAGAAAATCCCTCCTAACAGCCCATTAGAGTTGATAATAAAACACTGGAAATGGCTGACAGAGCCGACACGTGAGAGTTAATCAGACTGTCCACACGAGTTTGGCCGACTTTAAAATTGTCAAGGAAGTTGGCCTCGCTTTGGTAGTTTGGAAAATGATATCATTACTGATGGTAGAACTGAGATCATTACGTAGATTTGATGAATTAAGATATGCAGAGCTTTTTACTAGTATCTGAACAGAGAAGAAGCATTTGCGATAGAGAAGGACACTATGGAAGTGACTTTAAGAAAGAGGAGGGGAGGGAAAAAGCTGCAGCAAGCTAGCTCGCATACGAATACAAACAGAGAGATCAATATGACAGATGTGGATATGGTGGCAC
>NW_008237444.1:465593-466262 GCF_000691975.1 Corvus brachyrhynchos | reverse complement strand
CTAAACACACAAGGTCCAAAACAGATAAAGGGGGGGAGGAAGAACTTGCATTAGAAGCACCTCTGAGACAGGCTGTGGGAAATCAAGGAGTGATTTATATAAAAACACCGTTTTCCTTCGGAGAATTACAGCAGTGGAAAACTCAACTGGGAAGTACAGGGACAACCTGGAGAGAGTAGCTATGCTTGTAGAAATGGCCATAAAATCCCATAACCCAGTTTGGGGTGATCTAAATGTTATGCTAGATGAATTATTGGATAAAACAGAGAGAGAAATGGTCGACAAAGCTGCTATATTTGCTATAGAAACTTGAACTGCAACTGGGACTCTCCAAGGGCCAGTTAATGACATTTATCCCCTAGCGAGCCCTGGCTGGGATCCCAATGTCCCAGAACAGATGGAAAAGCTGAAGCGATACCAGAGATGGGTGGTTGTTGAGTTAACAACGTAGTCTATGTTAAATACTTTAAAAGGTAAACTGAGTCAAGACACTGTGGATGTGATTGGAGCTACAGGGGTAAGTGAAACAAGGCCTTTTCTCCAACCTTTAAAATTTGAATTGGGAAAACACTGGGTCATTCACCAGTTCCTGTATATGCCAAATTCCCCAATGCCATTATTGGGTAGAGATTTATTGGAAAAATTGGAAGCAGAAATTAAGTTTTCCAA
>NW_008237444.1:461091-461745 GCF_000691975.1 Corvus brachyrhynchos | reverse complement strand
GTAGGACAAGTCGTAGTTCCACCCCGATCCTTCGGGAAATAGCCCAACGAGAGCATGAAAGTACCCACTGGGGAGCAGAAAATCTTTTAAAACATTTGAGGAAAGTAGTGATAGGGAGAGGAATGACTGATATTGTACAATCTGTAACAAGCAAGTGTGAAACCTGCTGTAAAAACAACCCTGACACAAGCAAGAGAGTTGTGTTAGGAGTGACAAAGACAGGAGATCTCCCAGGAGATTATTGGCAAATAGATTTTGCTGAGATGCCACGCAAAGAGGGATGCAGGTATATACTGGTACTGGTTGACACCTTCAGTGGATGGCCTGAGGCTTTCCCCTGTCGCACCAACACAGCAAAAGCAGTAGTGAAAGCTTTGCTCAATCATATAATACCAAGATTTGGAGTTCCTTTGGGAATGTCATCAGATAGGGGACCACATTTTGTTGCAACAGTGGTTGGGGAAGTTAGCAGGATTTTGGGACTTACCTCTGACCTGTGCACACCATACAGGCCCCAGGCACATGATAAGGTTGAATGCATGAATAGGACCCTAAAAACCCAGATTTGCAAGAGACATCCATGACATGGGTTCAAGCCCTGCCTACAGCCTTGCTGAGAGTCCACATACAGCCAAGGCGAAGGGACAACATCAG
>NW_008237444.1:456628-460250 GCF_000691975.1 Corvus brachyrhynchos | reverse complement strand
GTTGGGGAATTTTTGATAGATATGCTAATTTAATGTTATACCCGATCTTTTGGGGGTGCATTGCAGTGTGCATTGCGGTGCATTTGACCTGGACGTAGTGCACCTAAGGAGCCTTAAAATAAATGCCAAGGTAAAATCCCTTTTTCCCTTCTAACCATGTTTGACTCGGTTTTAAGACCAGGAAAAGGCATCAGTAAGCATTTTAAATAAAATTTGCGTTCTTGTATTTGTTTCTAGTTTCAAAGTGTTTGTCACAGCCAATATCCTTATAGGCAGCAGAGAATGAATCTCAGTGAGGTCAGTGAAGGCCCGGGAGTGAGGAAAGGACCATGTTTCCTGTTCCATACACTCCTCCATGTTGAGCCCTGGGGAGCAGCTCAGGCTATGAGCCTTTGTTTGCACCTCAGACTGCCAGTTAGTTGAGCAGTCACTACCTCTGTCCTGGACAACAGTGTGTCAGGAACAAGTCAGAGATGCTGACTGTATTGGAAAAAACGTAAGCCAGACTAAATATTGCTAGCTTAGCTCTTCACTCTGGAAGGGATAAGAATATTTTCTTCATGCAAGCTGTAGTTCTGCCCAGATCTCCTCCATGTAAGGAATGAGGTCAGAGGAGTAGTGCTTTGTACATCAGATGAATCCCTGATACCTCTGTCAGGAGCCATGCCTTGTGATGGTGGGTCTCCACCATCTTCTGCCCTTCTAATTTCTAGCAAATTCCTGCCACTTCCAGCTCATACACAGCCTGGAGATAGGCATCACAGACACCAAGAACAAAAAAAGACCTTTCTCAAAGTGAGTTTCAAACTTGGGGTGGTAAGAAAACCTCAACAAAAACTTTACCCTACCTGGAACTATACTGAACACTGGCCTGAGAGAAGAGAAGGGATCCTCTTGGGAGCAGAGATGAAGCAAGAGAAGAGAAAGGTCTTTTTTTGTTCAGAAAAGATCTGTATGAGAAGAGAAGTAAAACAAGACCACACTTTCAGGATATTCCCTTTCAGGGGAATTATTCACCATTTGGCCATTTCTGGAGCAAACTCTGTTCAACTAATCAGTGATACAATTTATTCTTTGCAGCCAAACTACCTACATGAATAAAATTATCATTGTTTCCCCACATCATCGTTATGGATTGCAGCAAGCTAAAATATCCTTGGAACTGGATTTAGGGCAAAAGAAGTGAAGTACATCAGATAAATGTAGAAAAAAACCAAGGCTGTAAGTGTGAACTGATACCTTTGGAGCTGTGTTCACTCACTGTCTGACAGGATGAATGACAGCAATCCCAGTTTCTTAGGTAATCTGATACTAGAACATAATCTTAATAAAAACCCACCCTAATTAAAAAAGATACAAAGAGCCAAAAAGGAAAAGCATAGCAGAATCTCCCTTAAGCAAGAGAGCATAGTGTATCACTGAGGATGCTTGCAGTGAGGAGTTTTCTCAGTTCTTACTTGCAGCAGCACACACTGTGTGTAATCCTCATTGCAATATCCAGTGAGTGACTTGGAGTCCTTTTAATGTTCTCCTGCAACTGAACTGCATGTCCCCATATACAGTCAAATGTCATCCCTGGATCTACCCATTAAAATCTGTTTGGCAGCCTACTGATTGATTCCTTTGTAGTCAGAAGGACAGTCTGGAAGCTCTTCTGTATGTCAAGACAGAGGATACAAGGTCCTGAGTGACCTCAAGCACTGCTGGGCAGTGCTGCTCTTACCTGCTGCTACAAACCGCACCCAAATGGGAATGCAAAGCATCTCAGGTAATTTTAGTGTCTTTCTGTCTGAACAGACTGTGTTTGCTAGGATTGATGGACCAGGTTTTGGCTGGGTGAGTGTCTCTCTCAGCGCTGAAGTTGGTAAGTTTTAAGATCCATCTTGTGTCTGAGAACAGAGAAGTTTTAAATTAATATTTAGTTTAAATACTTAATATGAAAGAGAAGCCAAAGGTGGAGCTTATTCTGGTGCCTGGAGCAAAGTTCATGCTTTAACTACTATGTTAGACGAATAAAATCTACCCTTGAGTTCCTTCCTGATGGGCCTGGATATGAATGTGTAAAAGTATCTGAGCAAGAGGTCGTATCCCTGTGGTATAATGATATCAGCATGTTGGAAGAAAGGAAATCTCCTATTAATCAACCTTATTCCAGTGTGCAAGGTCACAAAGCATGAGCTTGGTACCTCATTCTGCATTTCATAGCCCTGTCTAAATCAAACCCAGGCTGCAGACATGCCCGTACTGTGTTACTTGGCAGAGTAGCCCCGTTGTCCTGTCTTCAGTCAAGTGATTTCAGTGGCTTCAAATGGGACAGAGCTTTCAGCTGCCATGTTAGCCCACTTCTGCATCCAAGGCATTAGTCCTTGAAAATGCAGCCCTTGAGAGCTCTGTCAACCTCCAGATAAAGCAACCATATCTCTTGTATGAAGAGATACAAGGGATCTTCTTACCACTTTTATGAAGATCTCCTCTACCTCTTGACTATCAATATATGTGTGTGTGTATGTTTTTATATATACACACACACACATACATATATATATGTTCAACAAATACTTAATATTATGGCGTCCCGCAGTGGTAGGGAGGAGAGGAGAGATCCAACAGGCAGGAATTGTGCAGCAAGATTGATTTATTTAATTATTTTACAAACTCTTTTATAGACTTTTTTCTTCATAGTCTAATTGGACAAAGGATCAGCCACCCCCTGGCGTGATTGGCTAAAATCCTAAAACATCCATTGTCAAAATATTTTCTACTGTACCATAAACAAAGCTCTACAAGGTTGCAGGTGTTCATAGTTTATAGAACTCTGCTAATCTCTTCCGTGAGAGAGAAAAGTATCTCACGGGACTGGAAAGAAGCAAGAAAAATTCTTGCTAGCGCAATATTGTATCCACAACTTAATGGCTTTGATTAAAAGCATTTTATGATTTCTTTACAGAATCCTTCTGATGACTTGG
This sequence comes from Corvus brachyrhynchos, assembly GCF_000691975.1. Classification (NCBI taxonomy): domain Eukaryota; kingdom Metazoa; phylum Chordata; class Aves; order Passeriformes; family Corvidae; genus Corvus; species Corvus brachyrhynchos. The sequence goes on along the minus strand of NW_008237444.1, from coordinate 457,284 downwards.
TGACCAGTCAAAGATGCAAAGATTTCTTTACATAATCTTTTCTCCTTATTTCTTCCTTTCTCCTTATATTTGTCCCATATTTAAAAGCTGATCCTTTACCCAGTCTGGGAATACAGTGCAGCAGTAATCCCCTGGTTTATGGACATAAGGATGAGGAAGAACAGGAAAACACAACTGTGGCAACCTGTAACAAGACTTTGTCTTCTAGGAAGAGCCTACTTGGAGAAAAAGAAAAAAAAAGAAGTTGATTTCCAAAGATTTAGATTAGATGATTTGAAATGGAATGGCTGTCCATGCCTCTCCCCAGTTCAAGTTAGCAGAAATCCCGCTGTTATGGGTCATACTAACAGCACATTATCTGAAAAATGCAGATACCTGTCGGTAGTCTCTAGTCTTTAATCCATCAGATTTCATGAACATGATCTCTGAGGACAGTTATAAGCCCAAGTAATAAAAGTGATGCATCCCACTAAGTCATAAACTGGAGTTCTGGTACTCCCTTGGATTTTGTGAAAACCTTCTTCCAAATTCACCAGTTTCTTCTTTGAACTCTTTGCTGATAGAGTCTATCTTTTACTGATTTTACCTTAGCTCACGGAGCTAACTGGTTTTGCTCACAGCTTTCCCTTCACTCTTTAAGTTGAATTTAATATTCT
>NW_008237444.1:423238-456587 GCF_000691975.1 Corvus brachyrhynchos | reverse complement strand
ACGTGTCAAAAGAAGGGTCAGGAGTTGCCGTTTTTCTGTCAAGAGTCCTCTGTTGGTGTGCACTTTTGAAGGACTCAGTACAAATCTTAAAGTCAGTAAAAAATCATTCACAAGTGGATTATACTGTGTAGAATTGCACTATTCATCACAATGACACTCAAGGTCACTCCTGGTGGTATGGGGAAGTGGTGAAATAAACCAGCTAAACAACTGAGAAGATCAGAAAACAGTAAGATACAGAAAAGAGGAACGGAAAGGAAAGGAAAGGAAAGGAAAGGAAAGGAAAGGAAAGGAAAGGAAAGGAAAGGAAAGGAAAGGAAAGGAAAAAGGAAAACATCTCTGGATCCTTGGACACATGAAGTGCATTTCTAATCCACCTTTATTAGCTAATCAGTCCTGCTATGAAACAAATGTTTCCCTTGCTACTTTAAGTGATCATGTAAACTTTCACTCTACAGATGTTTTGCTGCATTAGCAAGAAGATCTTTCTGTTATCTGTGAGTACAGTCTGTTTATTTGAGTACACAGTGGTTTTCAGTCCACTTTTGAAAAGCAAATAGGTTTGAGAATGTCCTAGGCAATATGCAACAGCCTTATAAATTAATTTTACTATCTATAAGGAATGATGTTCAAAAGTACAGAAGGCTGAAAACATTGATGTTTCAGAAATATCAAAATTTGAAGCAGATTTTTATAATCAGAACAAAAAGGCCAGCATGAAACAGCATGGCAAAAACCACTCAGAGTCTTGTCTACAAATCTGATGAGATTTATGATCTGCAGTCCTGGCCCATGCATTTTTGCAATGCTGAAAAAGCAAACACAAGGTAATGGAAAACAATTATGAGTCATTCCTTTACTTCAGAGGTGATTAATGTGACACGGTCAAGTTAAATCCTCCGAAGAGACATCAGGTATGTTTTCCACTGATGGGTTTTGTAAGCATGGGTTTGATATTCTTGCACAGGAGATTTTAATTTCCTGCTAAAAGATATGGTTCATGATCAAAACCAAAAATATATATAAATACTAGCTGCTGAGCTTGTAAGACTGATGGTTTTCTTATCAGCAAATGATAAGAACACAGCACATCTTTAGTTTTATGATACAAGTAACTGTGAAGTACCAAAAGCATGCAGAACTGAATTGAAATATTCTAATCGACTATGCTGCAAAGGATCTAATAGCATCTCATCAGACTACCATATTCCAGGTCTGTGTGTGCTCTCAGTTTAAAAACTGAAAGTATTTGTTGCTTTAAGTGAAAGACAGAGTGGCACTCAGAAATACAGGCTACAAAAAGGATGAACTCAAAAATACAGAGGTCCTTAGAAATGCTGCCAAATGAAACTGTCTAAAGCCCAAATCCACCCACCTGGATTGTCACTTTGTCACCGTGCTTGCAAGCATTATTGAACCCTCATCTGGCTCCCTGAGCGTATTTGCAAGCTTACTGGTGTGGCTGCAGAGGGCACAAAGTTACCTCACTAGTTTCTCTTGGCACATGTCACTTAAGGTGCTAATCCAAGAGCTCAAGACTGTCTTTCATCCAGTTTGTCTCCAATTTCTAATGGGAAACATGTTGTGTGGATGCTTTGCCATTACTCCCATCACTTCAGTCCTAAAACACCTCCATTCAGACTCACGATTCCAGTTTTGAGTGTGCTAAGTTAGCCCAGCTCTTCTATTGCCTTTCTCAGTTTTCAGCAAATCAGTAGTTGGAGCAGCCTCTCCTTTGGACGGGAGCTGAGCCCAGAGGTTCCCTCCAGTGTAACTGAGCCTACTTTTATGGATGGGCTGGAGGGAAGTGTTTTGCAGAGGTTACTTCAAATTTTGTTTTCCCTTACCTGTCATCAGGATGTCAGCTCCCAACTTAACTCGCATCCTATTTCCGTGTTCAGAAAGGCAGAGATTGGTTATTTGAAACTAATTTTTGATGTATTTAGTGCAGTTACATTCCTCTAAGGTCACAAAATCAGGTACTGTCCTACCACTCAAAGCCTGAAGTGAATGTGTTTCTTGGGATATGAATGCCACCCATGCAAAGTCTGTTCACTCCTTGTTTCCCTCCATTTCCTTAGTATCACACAGGTGAACTCAGAGCTGTGTACATCCACATCCACAGATGTGTCCCGGTTCATCATCCCTCTGCAGAGGGATATATCTGTATTGAATTAACCATTTGCAGAAGTATTTAGCACTTTTATGGTCAGTTTGTTCCTAGGGAAATACTGGAAAAGCTCAGTGATCTCAGTGTTTACCTGACACTTAATGAACACATTTTTGGACACAATCATTTTGGCATTTGGAAAGGGATGACTCATTTAATAATAAATTTTTAAGAGCACTTCAGCAGCTTGTTCCCACCTGATCACCTCTGAGTTTATCATTCGTTGCATCTTTTCCCCCTCCACTTTTCACAGTGCATCTTCATTTCCACATTTATTTTCTTTTCCCAGATTTCACCCATAGCTACCTATATCCATACTCAGCATACAGAAACATGTAGTGGCTGCTCAGACTTCAAAGGGTCAATGTTATTCCGTTCTGTGTGGCAGATGAGCTGATGTCCTCCAGGAGCTGGATTTAGGGTTTGGTGGCCCTGGAAAGGCGAGAGCTGAGCAAGCAGGTGGGGCTCGGCTCCTTCTGGCATCATTCTGTCATGTGGACTGCAGTACTGTGACTCCTGCTTAAACCCCTGCTAAAAGCCTTTGTTTATCTTGTAGGTAAATTCCTTTTCCAAGTCACCATTTCTCAGATTGCTCTCTGACACCTACTTGTTCTTCCCCATGGAGAGCTTCTGATACTAAATTTCTCTCAGTCAAAGCATATAATTTAGTACATTCTTTACACCAGCCCTGAGTTTAGCGTGTCTTCACCTTTACTTGTTCTCACATTACTCATTTACAGAGATAGTTCTTATTTTCTATCAGAATTATTTTTCAGGAACACATAGTGTGACAGGTCTCTGAGGATTAAATTCCTAGGTAGTCTTCCAAGGATTCCTGGTTTCCCAGTTCTGTGTTGTAAATAAACACCAATATGCTAATCAGATTTTTTCTCAGGTCTATGTTAATCTCAGCTCTTGGGCAATGATTTCTTGCTTTGTCGGGAAAGTGTGAGGTGGGTGAGTATGTCCTCCTTTATTCACCCAACTATTTCTCTTATCTGTTGTTTTTAGCATCCAGACAGCATAACTGGAGTTTTTTCCTATCTTCATTTCTCTTTGTTGTGTTTTTGGTTTTTTTTGTGGTGTGGGTTCTTGTTTCTGTGTGTGGCTTTTTTTTTCTCCTGTTTTTTTGGGGGGACTTTTTTATCAGCTTTTGGTGTTACTATTTATACAACCTGTATTCTTAACTTTGATCTGATTGTTAGGAAGTTTGCTCTCTTTATGCAGGATCCCAAGTATCAGATGTTAGACTGTACTTAGTCCTCTAGTACTGCTCTGTTACACTGAAGGTCCATAAAAGAGGAATTGCTTTAAATGTGCTGCCCACTAAAGATAAAGATAGCTCTTAATTCACCTTTTTCCTGAGAGACATCTTCTGGCTGCGAAACCTTTTACAAGGATATAAAGGGATAGGGAGTTTCTCATAAAAGAGAGGCCAAAGGCTGTTTGAACTAAAGCTTAGCCACATGGACTTTCAGTCTCAAAGATTTTTGCTTCTCCTTGCAAAGGCCTGAAATAAAGTCAAAGGATGAAGCTGAATCTTGAATTTATAGACACATGATTACTCACAACTTGTGGACAGAACTACTGAATGTGCCCCTTGTTGATGAAGTTTGAAGGTGCCCAAGAAGCATCCATCTGATGGGATGTCCAGGCAGGATAGCTTTTATGCTTGAAGAGTGTTCGGAAGTACTTTGGCACAGATCTAGGCTTCTGGTTTGTTTTGTTTTTTTTTTTTTTGAAGGGCAGATTGTGCTCACTTAAATTGTTTTTTATATCTTTTCAAATTGATATGAATTCATAACCTTAGTCCTTGGGGTCTGTTGCTGATTTGGAGTTGGGAGTGGGGTCAGAAAGATAGAGAATTTTTATTTGAGTGGAGTTCATTTCACCACAAAGTGCTGTCAAATTATTTATCAAGTGTCACATATATGAGGTGAAAAGAACTTTAGTGTTTCAGGGATCTGGCAATATCTAAAAGGGTGACAGAAAGGTAATAAATTGGACAGGGAACTAAACTATTACAGGATCTTGTCTACTGCCTCTGTTAAGATCCATTTAAAAGGCATTTAAAGCATTGCCAGCTTAAATAGATGCAATACTTGCTCACATCCCCTGTTGGATCCAGAAAGTTAAATGGTCAGATGAGGTTGGAGGCAGATGAAAAATTATTTGCTGCTTTGAATTCCATCAACCTTCATCTGTGGAGTTATCTTAACCCATTGTAAAAACCTTAAAAGTCAGTATGTGACAGTGGTGTCTAGTAATGTAAGTAAAAAAGAAGAAGAGGATCTATTCTCTGACAGTAATAAAATCCACATGCAAGGCAGTACTTATTCTTTGTTCCATAAAAGCCAGATAGTCAAAGCACAGCTTCAGTGTCTGCCTCATTAGCTAAAATGGAACCTAAATTGAAAGGGAAATAAAGTGTTTGTTTGTTTTGGTACATCTTTTAATATAGATAATCTTTTCAAGGGAAATCAACCAAGCGGGCTGGCTTTTGGAGAGTGGATATCTGAAAGGAATAGCACTTCCCAAGACTTCTGTTTTAAAATCATGCCTCTCCTTGAATACTGTAAAAGTAGCTAATTCTAACTGATAGTAAAAATAAATAATTGTGTAAGAATTTATGTTGTTACAATATGAATAAGATTATGGCCCTTAAATTCAGTTGAGATCCAGATTTGTTATGTAGAGCCCATTAATGCATTATTAATTAATTATATAGTTAATGCATTATTAATGATCTGTTTTTAATAGTGTTTGTTATGTCTTTTGAATCCAGTTTTTTCCTAATTAGGGAACCTGGGGTGCTGCCACATAGGATTTCTTGAGGAAAGGATATCCAATGTCTGTTCCACAGCAAATGAAAATAAAAAATGGGAACACAGGCAGGTCAAAGCAGTGGTGTGCAGAGATACCTGGGCTAGGTGGGGTGCTGAAGTAGCCGCAGAAGATCAGCCCACTGCACAGGCTAATATATTTTGCTTCTCAGCAGAGTTGTGTAGACGGATGGATAAACATGGAAACACTACAGAAGCAGGTGCAGGTAGCTCTGCATAGCCCTGCAGTGGGCCATGAAGATGTTTTCTGTTATTGCAATGTAATAAGAACCCTTTTCTGAAATTGTTTCCTCTGCTGTGATGATGTAGGGTTCACTTAGTCTTGGCAGTCTGGAAGATGTTGAAACAAAAATATTATTTTAGCTAAAATAATGGTTTAAGATCACAAATTTGGAGACCAGTGGTGACAAATGATTCATTTTAAACTTTAAAAGAATCATTTGTATTCTTCTCCCTCTCATCTTCTGGCTTCATCTTCCAGTACTTTGTAAATAATTTTAAAGCAATTTCCATTTTCTTTTCTTATATAACTGGTCACTCGTACAGGATTCAGGGTGCTGTGTGGAGCAGTTTTTATTTGCACTTGATTTTATCTGACTTGTAATTTTTTTATACTTTCTTTAACTTTTGGGATAGGATTGCCTGTACAATGACAGAGTAAGGCAGTCTAGATTCTGAAAGGGGCCTGTGGGTACTACTCTCCTGTGAACTGAAATAATTCTGGTTTGCACTGAGACTGCTTACTTATTTGTCAAGCTTCCAGGAGGGAAGTGGCAGAAGCAAATGCTCTGACTGCTGAACTGCAGCTGGGTGCTATTCGTCAGGATAATGTCATGCTAAGAACTGCCACAGAAGCTCACTCTGAAGGTGACTCCTATACCCATTATTTCCAAAAGTAGCACTGTCATCATTTCTGTCTGGACCATACACACACATGGCAAAGAAAAATTAAGGTGTGTGTCGGCTGTCAGAAGACTTTTAAGTATATCTCTTAAATATACTTAAAGAAGAAAACTTTCAGCTTTTCCAGACTTCTGCTGGCTGTGTTTGTATGTCTGCAAGCCAGATTTTGCCCACACTAGCCAGTGACTTAGAAACCACCTATCTGAAGCCTGTAAGGCAAAAGAGAAATCTCCAGCAGAAGTGATTGAAGTCCCACCCAGAATTTATTCCCGGGTTCCTGGGCTGATGCATTATGCTCTTCCTCAGAGGGAATCTGAAAAGCAGTTATCTGCTTTATAGACCAGTATAAGGTAAGTCTGCAATGTTTAGCAGATGTGGTGTTTGGAGTAAAGACTTCCTGCTGTGATATCTGGTTAGTCACTGTACATTTAACCAGCAATCTGTAGGGTGCTTGCATAACTACTTATGCTTATCTGTAATGGGAAGAATAACAGCTCTATTTCTTCTCACTCTTATCTGTTACCCCTGTATAAACCTGCAGGCTAATACATGGAAAGAAGCTAAGTTAGAAATGCAGATGAAAAAGTGCAGGAGTTCTTCCAAAAGGCTTTTTTTCCCTCTCGATCTGTTTTTAAAAAAACTTTTGTCCTGGAGAGGGGCTGATGTGCATTGTCAGTGAAATTGCACCTCTCAGCATTGAACAGGAACATGGAGGAGGCTCATCTGTCATGTTCCTCAAACATCACAGTGAAAAGATGATGTACAGTTGCCTTGGCCATCAGAGGGAAGGGATGCGTTTCATGCTCTGTAACTCATGGGCAGCTGACAAGGTTAAAAACATGGTTTCAAATCTGCCAAGTTAGATTACAGATTCGATACTCACTTTAAATTTTTAATCCAGAGTTTTGACAGAACTTCCTTCAGAACTTTGCTATGAACATCCTTCAGACTTGTTACACAGTCTGGCAGCTTGAGTGAGACACTACCCTGTCACTTGAGGTCATGGGTACATTAGGCAGAGCAATGAAGGAGTATGTATATTTTTTTGGTCTGTATTGACTCTGTTGGGATGTTTGCTTTCTGTTCTATAAGCATTCTTTTGATCCAGTCTCAGCTGCATTTTCTTGTATAATATAAAGATCAGAAAGCTGACTCGTACTCAGATTCTTTGTTGGAAGAAGATTACCCAGGTTGTTTCAGAACTTCCAGAAATTAGACTCATTCCATTTGTTTCTTCTCAGAACAGATGGTGGAGTAGAATTTGAATCACTGAAGTGATAGTGGGAGAGAAGTTACAGTGGGGAGAAAAAAAGGGAATTGAAGTGAAACTTTTCACACTTTCCTTTTTTTTGCTGATTCCCAGCTTTTGTTTTTATATGAAGAGTTTAATAGATCTAGCTTTCATATTTGTCTTCATTATTCAGAGAACTATAAAATCAGATGGATAAAATCGAGGATATTCTGTACTTTCACTAGATACTAAATGGATACTCCTAAAGCATTAGACTTTCACCTCATGACTTGAGTTCAGATCTATTTTAGTGGGCTGTTCCCTTCTTTGTGTACATTCCCTGAACTGACAGAGCTAAAATCAGAATTAATTCTCCCACTCTTTAAAATGAGATGGATGTATGAATTTAGCATGGAGTCTGAAGAAGGCACTTCAAAGCCACCATCACTACTAAAACTGAAGCCCTGGATGAGAACTCAGTCTATTTCTGAATCATCCCTTTAAATTATTTCTGTGGAGACTTTTTAAATTTATGCTTCTGTATTGTCTGCAGTTGTAGAATCACAGACCAGGCTAACCCAAGAAAATAGCTGGCACAGGGCAGTCACGGAGATGGAGGACTGCACTCTGGATACCAGTAGAAAAGGCAAAGCTGAACCCTAAGCTTCTCTCTGCTGGGTCTGATTTCCTTTTATCAGTGGCCCTTGTACATGGCACAGAATATCCTGAGAGAATACATGAATTACTGTGCCTTGAGCCTCTGTGCCTGCAGCTCTCTCACTGACACCAACAAAAAACCAGAAATGCATTGCTCCAGATTAGATGAATGAGAGACTTCCCCATCCCCCACTCCATAAACCAGTAAATGTAGTGGGATTTTTTTGTTGTTGTTGGCTTCTCTAATTTCTGTTGTATTGAATCGCTCCTCTTAATGTACCATGCACAGAGCTGCAGAGGGCTGAGAGCTCACATCCCCTGTGCAGGAGGCTACAAGCTCCTGCCTTCAAACACGTTGTGGGTGGGCTCTGCAGGCTGACCGGACATTCACTACATATGTATTGTTTTCTTCCTCTTTTGTTCCCGTCTCAGTCTGCTCTCTCTGCTATTATGTGCCAAACCTCAGTGCCTCAGGCTCCCAGTGAGTATCACCTCACCCCTGCAAGGGTCTCTTAAGAAGCTGGCTGGGATACTTGTAGCATAGGCACTCGATACAAGGTTAGAGTTCCACCCGACTGGATTTTTATCTTCCTTCACTTGATCTGTCTTGACTTACATCTGTGCTTTAAGCTGTGCTTCTGGGTCACTTAAGTAGCACTGGGGTTGTTAATTAAGCTTGTCAAACTGTTGTCTGGGGTAAGAAGTCTAAACATGGTTAAAAAAAAATCTATAAGCTTCCAGGGACAGATTGAAAAAAGCACTTACAGAAAGTGCCTAAATGCAGAGATGTGAATAGCCCTATAGACTTCAGTGGGATTATGGATGCAATTAAAATTACACCTGTGATAAAATACCTGGCTGCACTGAAGTCTAGTCAGGGGTTTCTCAGAGCTTCAGCCGTCCTTCTGCAGCCCAAAGCCCTGGGTGGTTTCCAGGGGCTCATCTGCAGCCCCAGTGTGGTGCAAATGCTAACGGCCATGCTGTGCCATCGGCCTCCCCAGCAGCCAGATTTCATTTCAGAAACCACAGATCTAGGCTGGGAGGCAGACAAAGGTGAGAGCATGGCTTTGCACGTGTCTCTTCTCTTTTTCTGGTGGATGAGCAGCACTACCAGACTTGCTGGCTCAGTGACCTGTGATGCACTGGCAGATGCAGCCTCAGGGCTTCAGATCTGAGTTAGCCATGCTCGTCCCTTGCCACTCTTCCCAGTGATTTTCTGGCAGGGAAGAAAAGCGAGTTAGATTGATGCACTTTTAGGCAGCATTCATGCTAGCTTCAGGAAACACAGTTGTGGTCAGTTTTATCTCAGTGCCATCCAGTACATGAAACAGCATAAAGAAAGAAGCATAAAATGCAGAATAGTAAGAGGAAAATGTAGTAACACAAAAAAGGGCGAATTCAGAGAAGGACTATAATAGAAACATAAAAATAAAGGTGTCACAATTCATCACTGTGAAGGTAAAAAGGTGAAATTATTTAGTTTAACCCATTGCATACTGCTCACATGATTTTCCACCTCTCAGATATTTCAGATTGCTTTTCAACCTCTTTTCAAGCACTTCTAATGATAAAACATCAATTACAAGGCTGTTATCACATTGCTCTTATGGTTAAAGTTCCTTATTGCATTATTGAAATGCTTCAGCATACCATTGCCACCTTAAATACCCATGGTGCATTAAACTGTAGGTGTTTGTGGGTTACTGTAAATGTCTCTGCAAATAAAGGCTTAAACAGCTCTCTGTTGATTCCCTAATTTAGTTATCAGAAACCCTGCCTCCTCCTCCTCCTCCTGCCTCTGGTCTCTCTGATTCCACACAACCTCATTAGCTACTAACCTTTAAATGCTCCCCCTGCCCCTCCAGCTCCAGAGCACTCTCCATTAAAAGAGACAGAGCACGCAGTTGGAAGCTTTTAGCAAAAAGATGAAATTATGCCTTCAACTTCCCTAGGTTTCATTTCCGCTTAACAAAAAATCAGCCTGAAGACACTGGAGTCTTTCTAGGGATCTTGTCATGAGCAGTGGGGCATCTCAGGTGCCTGTGGTTGGACTGTTAATGGCAATCCCAGATGGTCATTTAGGAGACCCAGGGCTTGGCTTTTCCACTGAACAACTCAGTTCTTCTGAGTATACTGTCTGCTCCTCTGTTCAGAACTGTGAATCATCTCTGTGGAGCCTGATCTAAGACCCCTACTTCACAGGCATTTCCTCAACATCTAAGGCAAGGACTTAGTCCTACTTGATATTTTTTAAATCAATATTTCATTAAGCAATGCTTTTATGGCATTTCAGCATTCATCTACAGTAATTAATATAAGCCTTTTATCTGTGTAAATCAAAACACTTTGGGAAAGTTGGAGTGCATAAAAACTCTGTATTAAAGATGAAGAAATATGAATCATGCAGAGGGATTATGTACTTTGCCCAATTGCCCGACCAATTAACAGATTAAGTCTTAATCCAGTTCCATATCCACAGGGCCATGCTGCCAGATTTTATCTCCTAAATGTAAAATATTCTACATCTGAAAAAAACTAATCAAGTTAATGACACAGGCACTTTGAAATTCAAGCAATACTTACTTTTAATTAACTTAACAAAAAAATTAGTTTGATTAGGGCGTTTTTCAGAAATATCTGTATTTCAACCCAGTGTAAGATTTTCAGTTAATGACATGTTTAACACTCAACTGTTTGGCAACATGGTTAATTTTCCTTATTTTAATGTTTCACTCTGGTTGTCTGCACATGCAACTGGGAGAGAAGTCTGTGTCACAGAGAAGCCTTATTTCTAAGGTGTTTCATCACCAAGACATAAGTGAAGAATACAAGTGGAAAGCAATGTTTACACAAACTTGATGTTCTCTGATTTCCCTGTCCTTTTTTTTTCCAGGGGGTTAGCAGCTTTCCATTTCATAGCAGGAAAACAACCAAACCAGAGGGACTTCACCTACACAAATGCATTTGTGAGATAATTATTCAGCTGATATTACAGAGCTTAAAAACTCTCAGACATCATGGTCTCTGAAGACTGAATTCATTATATCTTAAACAAGACAGGATTCTCCTTTGGGAATTTTCTGTCTGCCTGTTTTTCTTGTATATATATATAGTTTATCTGCTTAGGAATGAGGCAAGGAGAATAGATCAGCTCAAATCTGTTGATACTTTTGACACTTTATTTTTTTCTTAATAAAAAAAGAGAAAAATAAAAAAGTTGCTTGTTATTAGAAATATAACCTACTTCTCATTATGTAGGCAGGCACATGCTTCTCTCCTCAGCTGAGACACGAGGCCCTATTCTTAGCTCCACTTTCATTTACGTTGTGCCTTGAGGCAAGATGCACAGGATATAACAGCTCTGCAGCTATGACTGGTTTAAACTATGCAAAATTAGAGCTCTCTCTAACATTACAGGCAATTTTAAGGGTATGCAGAAGGATGTTAGAAACCTGTTATAGAAACCCTATCCAAAGATATGTAACCCTGACAAGCAAGAAAGGAATATTAAAAATATTTGGAAATATTTGAATGCAGTCACTCAGAGGGGCACAGAACCAGCCTGCTGCTTCATCCTTGTGGCAGCTGAGAAGCGGGAAATGTTTGCAGTAAAGGGTCAGCTCCCCAGTGAATTGAGCTTATTTGGTTTCACTGTTGTTGATTTGCACAAACTGACAAACTAGACAGATTTGACAAATTGACAGACTCAGAGCATTCACCTGTGATGGATGCAGTCAACCTCCTTAACCAAACTAACAGTGGTTTGGTACAAACTCCAAAGAAGGTAAAGATCTGGGCCATAGGCAAGACAAAATCTCCCCCAGGGAACCCACAAAGGGGCAGAGTGACCCAGGGAGCATCAGTGCACATGAACTTGGAACACCAATCATGCTGTTGATGCAACCGTAGCAGGTGGTTTTCCCAAGACTCATATGTGTGGGTACAAGGAGTCTCATGCTTACCTTTCCAGCTGTATGCCCTTGAACTGTGAGCCAGCTGCTTTATCCCATAACTATGACAGCCTAATTGAGCTCTCCCTGCTAGGCTCTCCCTGCATAAGTGTGATCCCCACTGGAGCTGGGATGCCTCTCAAGGTTTGAGATTCTTTAGCTGAGATTGAGAAAGCCTTCCTTACCCAAGGCAGAGAGATCCCTTCTTTGCAACAGATCCTTGGTAAGTGGCTGATAGCACGCTAAATTAATGCTAATGAAATCATGTAATTGAATCCTTTAGATACAAACAATTGTCCAAGTCTGAGATTAAGACTGGCCCTAGCTGCAGCTAGGCTTCATCATGAGTTTAGAAAGCAAGGGGGTCCACTCTGAGCCTCATGACTCAAGGGGAGAGCCTCCCGCACCCTGTTGCATCTTTGCAACTCTAAATGGATTCTAACTTGATTTGCCTTTGTGTGTTTCATCCATGTGGTAGGTAATAGAGTGAACCTTGCCACTGAACTTCGTTAATGCACATTTTTATAAAGTTGTATTAAACCCGTTTTTGCTAATATCTTTGATGGTGATTCCTTGAGTGACCCTATATTATTAATTTGTGACATCACCACTTGTTATTTCTCCACTGTTGCTTCAGCACTACCTATTACTCCTTTCTCTAAGACCTGCACCTTACCTACACCTCCCGTCTCTGTACATGGGTGAAAGGGAAGCGGGCTAAAAACTGTCCTGGGAATAATGCCTTCATTATCCCAAAAAAGTCCAAATTAGTTCACAAACATCATAGATTATTTGGCTCTTGGTAAAAGAGTCAATCTTCCCGGTGAAAATTCTGTCCCATATTGTTCTTCACTCGACCCCCAAGATGTTGAGCAGAAGAAACAGTATGGAGACAGTTCTTATTCAAATCCTGAAAAGTAGGTGTCAACTTGCCTGGCCATGGCTTTGCAGTCCATCCTACAATATCCAAACCAGCGGTTTGCCTTGCGGAACTTAGCTAGTTACCGGTTGTGTCTGGGAAGTGTTCTCGGGAGGTGAAGTCCTGGTTGCTTTGGCCTGGGATATGTGCAGGAGACATCGTCCTGCTGGTGGCGAGGCCAGGCTGCATTGTGGAGGTGCAATCTGTTCCACCTTACACCACAGTGAACATCTGTTGTCTTTGGAAGCTGTATATTTCTTCCTAGCCCAAAATGGGTGGCAAGATCCTTCTCCCTCCTTGTGAACTTCTTGAAGATTCCCTTGAAGCCCCTGAGCAGAGGAGCAGCTCCTCCAGGTGCCTTGAGGGGGCCTCGTCCCATTTTGGGGGGAAGACAAGGAGTGAGAGGAAATTATTTGTTTCTCTTTCTCCCTCACCACCTCTCCAAGTGTGCTACGGACACATGGGGAGGGCATGGATGGTTTGGCATCAGTCCCCTCAGGCACAGCTGCTCCAGAGCTTGGCACAAGGCTGGGAGCAGTGGCCATGGCTTGAAATACTGACTGGTTCAGCACTGGTGCCAGCAGCAGTTATTCTAGTTCCTAGCTTAGGGATTTGGAAATAATTTCCCCCAGGTGAGGACTCTGGCAAACAGGGGTTTTAGGCCTTTAAATTACAGGCATCTGCAATTTGAGTGTTGGGTGTGTAAAGAGTTGGAGGCGACTTGATCTGTGACCATGTAAATCAGAGGGCTGATTAAGCCAGTGGCATATGTCTCCATGAGGAAAGACTCTGGCTTCAAATCAGTATCCCTGGCTGTTACTGAGAGTGAAGATAAAGCATTGATTTCATCACCACAACAAGGTTTTCAGCAATTAGAGCTATTGGCATGTCTTGCAGCTGGTGCTGTAGCAAAACTGCCAAGATCTGGACATTTCCCTCCTCTGGATAACAATGATAGATAAAGATGTAACTTCATAACTGACCAGGCGGGGATTTGTATGCTCACTGGGCTTTGTTCACAATGTTTCCTTGCGCAGCACAAAATCGTCATCTGTTGTCTGCTTGCTCTTTTCCTTGTTATGCCTGAAGATCTACCTATGCCATACTAATACCCTGCACCAAAAAGCTGCAAACAGAACCAGTGCCATTTCTGCTGCCAGGGCATATACACACAGCCTGGAGCATTTATGTGGGACAAGTCAGTGACTTGACATGGCTATGTGATGACAAAGACATCATCAGACCTTCCTTCCCCTGGATTTCATGTCTTCATCTCTTACTGAAAGCACTTAAGTAAAACCTGGCTGCTGTGGTGTCTTAGATTCATTACATAGTAGCTCTCCCCTTCTATGTTAGCTCAATGCCAAGACTGCTAAATGGTGTTGGAGGAAGCATTCCACTACAAATTCTTTATTTGGGACATTCTCTGACAGGTCAGAAAAACTAAAAGACCCTTTGGTAGCATAGGTGCAGGGTCAAAGCTGAGCTACCAGGTGAGCTGGTATTGATGTACCTCACGGCTTTTTTAGGTTGGTGGTTCCAGAGTCTGTTTTGGATGCTGAAAATAGCTGTGCTGCTGCAAAAGTGCAGTCTTCAGGAAGTAATTTTATAAACATTAGAGTGGCTCTGCTGTGAAAAATAATCCAGGAAAAGGGGTGGTGAAGGGGTCTGTATTTATTGTTTTTAATAACTGGTTGGGATCCTTATGTGAGGCTGTGTCTTCTGCATCATTCTGCACTGTCCCTGGTAAAGGAAATGTGAAAGCTGATGAAATAGAGAAAACCTTTTTCTCTTTCTCTTGCTCTCAATGGTGTCAGTTTTACGCAACTAGAAAGCAGAAGGCAGTAAGAATCTATTTCAGTCACCTGAAGTCAGCAGAAGCGACAATTCACAGAGTGAGCAGGTTCATTATGTGAGAAGGTGCTGCATTTGCAGTCAGTTTTCAGTGTGGAATTTCACCATGATTTCTCACTCACAGGAACACATGACTGTTTGGAAGAAAGACATTCATTTTCTCCCCCAGGAGTAACAACTGTCCAGATGCAGGGAGGTAACTGCCAAGGACCTGACTGCTAGTCTGTGGTGGTTTTTAGGTAAGGCCCCTTTACCGCTTGCTAACCCTCCCAAACTGGAACTCAGTCCCCAGACTTGGCTGGGCAGAAGTTGTCTCTGGTACGAGGATTCCCTGAAAACTGTAAGTGAGATGCCACCAGAACGGTGCAGCATCTTCCCCATCATGACCCATCCCTGCATGTCCCTGATCAGTAAGAAGACCCTCTATCTTCCTTGCATGTTTTGTCTCAAATATGATGGAACTACTCAGTTTTCAAAAAGGGAAACTCCAAGATAGTCTTTATGAATTTGGGGCTGCCCAAAAGGGGAAGGGGTCTGTCTTGGGTAAGAACAGTTGTAATTAGCCTGAATCATGAGTTCAAACCAAGCTGGACTCATTCTCTTTGTCTAAATAATACGGCCATGCTGACAGTTCCCACCTGGACAGTGTAACTGAAAAACAGAAGTTGAAATTAAATTGATTGCTGTCTTTTGTGCTGTGTGTTCTGTTAAGGCACTCAGCTCTTCTTACCAGTTGCTGCCATCTCTTCACATGCCAATGGCATTTTGCTCTGCTCTGGTAATGCTTCAACTCCTTCCTGCAGACCCCTCTCCCTCGGGCAACTCCCATGAAGAATTGGACTGCTCAGGATGGAAGTTATGAGAAGCAGGAAATTGATTAGCACTGTCAGGCAAACCCCATCCTCCAAAATGCACGTGGCCTACAGGCAGAGGTGGAGATGCAACACCAGCGCTGGGTTTGTGCTGTCTGTCCTCTCACCCACCAACATCCAGTTCAGTCCTCGGGAACCAGACCCCAGCCTGGACTGCAGCAACATGGGCTCCCTTCCCTCTCTTACGCACAACTGAGGTGTCATTTCCCCTGCTCACATCCATTCTGCAACAGTGGCGATCACTGGGGAGCACAAATGTATCATTGTTTCCATAGAGCCATGGGATACTCCAGGAAAAAAGAAATCATAGGCTGGTGCCCTGGGAAAAATTTCCAAATTAGACTTCAAAGCTGGATTGGGTAGGGCCGCTGGCAATGACTGCTGGAAAATAAAAAGGTGTTCTGTTTCCTTGTATGTGTAGCTCAAAGTGCTGCATCTTGGATAGTAATTACATTCATCCAGGTTATTTTACTATTCCTCAGGAAAAAAAAATTAAATTCCTTAAAAATATGTTTTGTGTTCTAATCTGGCAGTGTGGCTTTCCTGAAAAGAGGCAGTTAGCTCCAATTTATTTTCAGCAATTCATTGTAAAACAGTTGTGGGGCTTTTTCCCCCTCACAACCAATCAAAGTGGTCAAAAAATAAGTCAGTCCTCGGAATTAGTTATTGGAATTAGTCTTGACTTCACATGTTTTTAGGCCTAATTAAATATTCATATTAGGTCACTCTTAATTGTCATTTTGTCATTAAAAACATTAAGGTTTAGTAAGTGATTTTTTAATTAACTATTCTATGCAAATGCTTCTGTCAAAACTTAATTGTAATTTTCCTTGTAGTTTATTTATGGCACCTCTATAGCATTGAATGTTACATCTGAATTGACCAGGTTTTATATTTGCTCTTATTATTCTTCATAGAATCACAGAATCATAGGATGATTGGAAGGGACCTTAGGGTTCATCTTGTTCCAACTCCTCTGCCATGGACAGGAACACCTCACACTAGACCAGGCGGCTCAAAGCTCTATCCAGTCTGGCTTTGAACACTTCCAGGGATGAGCATCCTCCTCTTCTCTGGGTGTCCTGTACTGGTGCCTCACCACCCTCACAGTAAAGAATTGCTTCCTAATATCTTACCTAGGTTTCCCCTCTTTCAGTTTGTACCCATTACTCCTTGTCCTGTCACTACAGTTCCTGATCAAGAGTCCCTCTCCAGCTTCCCTGCAGGCCCTTGCAGATACTGCAAGGTTGCCATGAGGTCTCCATGCAACCTTCCCTTCTCCAGGCTGAGCAGCCCCAGCTCTCTCAGCCTGGCTTTGTAGGGGATGTGCTTCAGTCCCTTTCTTGACTTCATGCCCCTCCTCTGGACTTTCTCCAACAGTTCCATGTCCTCCTTATGTTGGGGACACCAGAACTGGACACAGCAGATGGGGTCTCACCAGAGAGAGGGGCAGAATCCCCTCCCTCGCCCTGCTGCCCATGTTGCTTTGGGTGCAGCTCAGGATACATTTGGTTTCCTGGGCTTTCTGGGCTGCTCCCCAGTGCCTCATCCACCAGCAAACCCAAGTCTTTCTCTGCAGGGCTGCTCTCAATTACTTCTCCACCCAACCTGTAGTTGTGCCTGGGATTGCCAGATGCTATTATACCTCGATAATGAGCCTGGTGGGAAAGCCTGGTGAATATGAGATAAATAGGTCATGTATATATTGTCAAGACTGAAGCTGAGAAATAGCTAATTAGACTTTTTCTCCTTTGCTAAAAATTGCTGTAAATTTATTGTTTTATCCTGGACAATAGTTGGTACCCTTCTTAAAAACAATGCTAGCTGAACTCAGTATGGTTTGACTTGGTGAAGAAATAGAGTGTAGGGTGAGAGGAGAACTTACAAAAACTGAAGCATTCTTCAGCTTGGTAGAAAAGTGAAAGGCTGCAAAATTTATAGTACTGTACTGACCATGGTCCACTGCTGCTTCATTCATAAATATCTATATTCTATGTGGTTTTCAAGCAGAAACAAACCTTTGCATGAGTTAGATCTCATTGGACTAGCAGCCAAATTAACTTTAGAGTTCTCAGACCAAAAATAAATATTTTTTTGAAGGAAGCTGAGGAAAATGCACCACTTATTGCCATTGAGCATCTTGACACCAGTTCAGATTTCAAGCTGGCTATCCACTCAGAAGAAGATATATTTGTTTAAAATTAAACATGCCAAGAATTAGACTTCAAGGGGAACAAGGCGAGTTTGTTGTTTCCACACTGGAAATGTCTATGTCTGCACCAGTGAATTTTGGCTCCCTATATTTCCTACTTAAATTAATTGCTAACCATGCTAAAATAGAGCAATTAGGGCCTGAAAGCTCTGATGCAGTGGGTCTTGGTGAGGGAACTGGGGAGTGGGACAGGGGAGGGAAGGGTAACTAGCGGCAAACCAGCCTTTATTGGAGGTAGAAAAATAACAGGAATGCAAGAGAGCTTGGGAAAATGAGGTCTGGTCTTTTAGTGAGCAGACTGTTGGGCTCAGATACAAAAGTTTGCTGTGTGAAAACCTGGGATTATGCAGTGGGATGAGGGAGACGAGCCTTGCCCCAGCACGTCTCTCGCAGCTGCGATGGACGTTGCTGCTTGAGAGGTATCTGCCAGGATGGTATCTGTCATGTCTGTGTTTACAACAGGATTAGAAACACCCATTTTAAGGGGTCTGCAAATCAACTGGAAAAATTGGCTCGGATCAGGAGCCTGGCTGACAAAGCTATGCTCTTAAAGCAATTGTAAAAAAACCAGATCATCTGCTTTTCAAATCACAGCAGGAGAGCAAACAAATGGGCCTATTTTCTGGTTTATTTTTTTCATTTCCCTGGTTGTGATTGCATAATACTGGATATTTTATATATTTTAAATTAAACCATTGACTGTTGTTAATTAAAATTTGAGATGTGTGAGAAAGAAGTGTGAATATATTTAGTAAAAAATAAACGGATTGATACTACAGTGTAAGCTTTTATAAATGCGGAGCTATATTTTGGTGTTGTAGCCAGATTGCAATATAGTATCAAGGTCAACGTAATTTGAAAACATCCAAATAGATTTGGAGAAGGAATGGGTGGGTGAAACACTATTCCCAGGGTATTTGGAAGACCACAGTAGATAATAATGATGATCTCTCTGGCCTTAAAATGCACCTTCTCTGAAGCCTGCCTTCCCTTGCAGAGACCCCTGCAGCCCCAGAGGGCTGGCTGGGTCTCTGGCAGGGTGTGTCATGCAGAGCAGCTCCCCTCTCCCCTACTGCCACGGTGCTGACCCACAGCGGGGCATCGGGAGCAGCCCTCTGCAGCCCCGATCCTCACCCAGGCACAGGGACTCCCCTGGTCCTGTCAGCACCCTGCAGGGGATGTGGGCCACGGGAGACAGCGAGCCTGGTGAAGCCAGGTCCCAGTGCCCCGGTGTGCTGGTGCCCAGGCCTGGGACTGCAGCTGAGCTCGTGCCCTCCACCTTGGCCATTGCTGTGCTCTGTGAGTCCAACATCCCTGGATCACCAAAGGGCTGGATGTGCCCCTCAGGACGTTCATAGTGTTATCTTTCCCTGAGCATGCACTGGGCTGGGTGGTGGGGTGGGAACAGCATAGAGTGCTGCCCAGCTGGCATTACAGCTCCTGCTGCAACTGCATGTGGGGCAAACACCCTTGTGAATATGCACTTGTATTTCCAGCAAAAGAGATATCTGTAACTTGGTTGTTTGTGAATGAGCAATCTCTTTGCTCATTTAAATTGTCTGTGTGAGACCTCAGGTGGGCTCTGGTGGAATGTCTGTATTCCAACAGGGTCTCCTGATACGGCTGGGTGCCTGCAGATGGATGTGCTTGTGAGTGAAGTCTCCTGGCAGCGTAGCAGATCACTCAATTCTTTGGTTTGATTTGGTTGCCTTTGGCACAGTGGAAGTACAGGAGGCTGCAGCTTGTGGTGTAGCAATAGCAAGAAAGTCTCAGAGGGCCACTTATCTGTGAACTGAGCACAACTTGTGCCATTACTAGCAGCAGTGAAATATGGGACCTTGAAACAAAGCCTGCTGTTTCTCCCAGTTGTTGGCTGAGGCCTGTTTGTACAGGGAGAAGAATGGCAGCATCAAATGAGCAGGATTACTGAGGAAGAAAACATAGCAACAGCACAGCCTTGTCACTTAGTAACAAGGTAGAATTATGATGAAGAAGGAGGGAACATATATAAATAAAATATTCAGGAATATACATATTCATTAAAATGATACCCAGAAAACAGAAAGAAGAAGGGCAATAGCTAAGCATCTAAAAATATTCTTTAATGAAAAAGAATTTTAAATATCTGTCTCTGCTGTTCAGAGCTCTGTGATGATATTACCTTCCCACATGAAGCTATGCTATTTCAGGTTCCCCTGGTTTCCTCCCCCCATCTCCTCACCTCGACTATAAGAGAAGTCTGACAGATGAGCTTGAAAGGGTTGCTTTTTGTTCCCAGACATGTGTTGCTGGTTTATTATCCTTACTGTGTCTATGTGAGTAATGTTCTTTGTGTCGCCATGCCCAGTGCTGATGAATACACAGTGATATATTTCAGCTCTAAATGGCATCCCAATTAATTTGCCTGCTACAATCACTTGCTGTGGGACCAAGAGCATGTTCATTGTTTTGATTGCTTTCCTTACCTCCTGGATCAGAAGAGCAGAAGATGAAAAAACAATGCTAGTAACTAAATAAAACTCTTCCTGTCCTTTCCACACCTCTACACTTAAATTTATTCATAAGATGTCGTCTTTAATTCAGGAAAAATAAAAAAGCCAACAAAGAAAATCCAAGCCCAAAATCAAAACCTCAGTGATCCAAAATTCAAACCACTTTCACAGAACAAAGAGTGAGAGCTTGGAAGCAGTTGCAAAACAAGATCTTGTGTTATTAGATGTTGTTCTTCTACCTTGCATATTTAATCAAATGCCCAAGTCTGTTCCCACATGAAGTGAAAGATTAATCATTGCACTTATAAATCATTCTCCTCATCTCCCTTTCATTTGCACTGAAGGTGCTCTCCGGTCTTTCAGCACTGTAGAAGCTGCTACCCCTTATCTCCAGCTTTGCATTTTCTAAGGGCTGAAGTTGGGATTGCAAGTAAATGTTAAACAGTCACCTTTATTCCTTATTTTATGTATGGTAAACTGATCACAGGGCTTTTGTCTTCAATCCTCTGCTTTTAATAAATATTTTACCTTCCACTCCTGAAACACTTGTTATGAATTTTCATGAGCAACTTCACAAAATCTTCTTAACATCTCTCCACATGAACAGGGGCTTCAAAAGCACTGTGCTGGCCAGGCAAGGGTCATCTTGTATCTGGTTTTTCTCTCTCCAGTCGAGTACTTTCAGGGATTCAATGGAACATTTAACATAAAGAAAGGTGTTGTTCCAGGCTCCATTCATCTCTGTCAATAACAAATGTTTGACATGACTTGAGGCTACATGATGTGCTTGTGTAGCAGATAGTTTTGGTAGATTCCTAAGATAAAAATTGCTCCTGTTTGGGAAATACTCAAAAGAATTCACATTTGTATTTGGATGTGTACCAAGATCACATTTGGTGTTTTCCATCTGAAATTTTCATAGTAAACTTAGCAGCATGTATTTGAAGTATAGATGCATTTAAAGCTTATCTGATGTATAAATATTAATGTGATCATTTTGTCTGTGCAGCACCTGTCCATGGTTCATAGAGGTGATGAGGAGCTACTGGGGCAAATAAATGACCCTCATGTGAAAAGATCCACTGGCAGACAGCAATGCCATTGTCAAAAAGCTGAACAAATTCTTTGCATGCATTGGCGTTCACTATGATGGGGACGCTGTGAATGGGGAGGGAGTCTGAGGAACCACCTCAAATGGAGGTGTTGGGAAAAGGCATGTTAGGACAAATTGATAAACTAAACATTAACAAATTCTCAGTACCAGATGGTGTTTACACAGGAGTCCTGAAAAACACACACCACAAATAAGAATTTTCTGAATTGCTAACTATGTGTAATCTGGCACTACTATCAGCTCTGGGTTTAGAGGGAGGGAAGAGGGAACATGACGCCAGATTTTGAACAGGGCTTCAGTAGTGATCCTGGGAAGTAATGGTCAGTCAAAGATTTCACGGGTAGTGGTCAGATTTGGTTGGAAGTTTGAGAAGAAACACAGGTGTGGAGAGGAAGGTCAGGCTTGACAGCCACAAGATTTCTCAGAAGGATATAATGACCATACACATTGTGCTTGTTCAGGCTGTGTAGCTTTCAACATGGCCTTAAGGGAGCAAGAAGGGCTCATAACAAATGACACTTACTATGGAACAGGAGAGTTTACTTATGGGCTAAACCCCAGAAAAAGGAGGGTTGGAAGAAACAGGCACCTCATACATGAGGAGGAGGTCCTACAGACACAAGACCTGGGTCTGGTGTTCAGCATCTTCCTAAGTGGCCTGGAGAAGGTGATACAAGCAAATAGTGACCATGTTTACAACTGATGAAATATTATTCAGGATGACCAAAACTAGTGTTGACTCCAAAAAGCCACTGGAATAGTTCACTGCACTAAAATGAAATTCTGTGTTAGGGCTGTCAGGGAAAAAGTGACTACTTATATAAAATCATGATCTCTTAACTCAGGAGAAAAGTGAAAGACAGCTTGAGTCATTGTGGAATGTTTGCTAAAAGCATCCAAGCACTGCTCAGTGGGCAAGCTGGCTGTTGGATCTGGAGTGGAGGCAGAGAAGTGCTTTTTCCTGTGGTGCAGAATTGCATTTTTGCTTCTGCATATTGGGGATGCCAGAGTACCCGTGGGGGGTGGGGTGGGAGGAAGCTGAAGGAAGAAGACTATGGGGAGCAAGTTAAACCAGGCAGCATGGCTACACCTTCTGGCACAGCCATGTCTCAAACTGGCAGGAGCACAGGAGCAAGGCAGAGGCACTTGCCCTGTTCCAATAGCCCCTCTGAAACCCTCATTGCAAGCCTTAGATGGCTCTGTTTCTTGGGATAAATGGGACTTTGGTATGACATTTTTCAAGGCAATACCAAATTGCTTTCAAGGGTTTGAGATGGGTTTGAGTTGAGTTATTACACTCAGGAGAATAGAAGCATGCTGGTGGTGGGTAGGATGTCTGTCACAGCTTACACCTGTAGCTGGGCAGTTATGGTTGAGACATACCTAACCAGCTCCTAATCAGAGGGTTTTTTTTTTTTTTTGCCAGGACTTGTTTTATGTGCTGGTATTTGAACTTTGATTAGGTGTACTCAAAGGTGTCCTGTCTTATCTTACTTCATTCCCTGTCTGAAAATAACATTGTTTGCTTCCCCTGGAGAAGTAGGACTTGGCTCTCTGGTGTCCTAAAATTGCCTGCAAGAAGAAAAAATAAAGACCAAAATGAACAATGTATGTAGCTGCTTTTACCAATTATTCTGTATATGATTTATTGCCTGATTTTCAAGACATGAAGAAAGCTGTTAATGAGAATATATTGGATGGATTACCTTATTGTTTTTATCCTGGTGACTTCCTCTTTTTATCATGTGGGAGAGCAGTGGATTTGCATCTATTTGGCATTTGAAATGTTCTGGCTTTGGCTGATCTGCTGCTCTTTGCAGTACGATCCAGACTAAGAAAAGCCCATTTCAGTTCTTAGGACAGGTGCAAGATTAAGCATCAAGCATCTCATTTCTGAAATTGCTTGTGATTGTTGTCTCCTCCACAAATGTCTGCATAGCTAGCAATTAACTGCATCCAGAGATCAAATGTTAAATTGTCTCAGACAGAAATTGCTATATCAGAGCTTAGTGCTACTTGTACTGTACTTTAACAATCAGGCACTTCCACTGATCTTTCTTTGTCTGAAGGTGAAATAACAGGCTGGGCTCACTCTGCTGCTGAGAGAACAGAAAGGGAAAGAAACTCACGTGGTGAGTTGGGGAGAAGCACAGGTTTTATGGTCCTGAGATTGTAACACCACAGGAAAACGTTGCTGTTTTCTCTGTAGGGCTAGAAGAGTGAGAGAGGGCTCCTCACTGGACTTGCAGATGTGGCCTTGACCGAAGTGCCACAGCTGCCTCCCTCCTGCATGATGGTGGGGGAAGCCCTGCACTGGCTCCCCTCTGGTGTGGTGTGGAGCCTGGGGCTGGCCATCTCCTGGCAAGACAGGAGGTGACAGCTCCATCCACCCAGCTGGGGGAAGATGGGACCCAGCAGGGAGAGAAGGCCTGAGTGTGGCCCCCCTCATGCTGCAGGCAATGTGGGCTCAGGGAAGCAGAGGGCTCCGTGCCTTGGCGACTTTTTTCCTGTGATTTGCAGAGAAGCTCCTGATGTCTTCACCCTTAATTGCCTTAATTAGTCCATTATCCTCCTCCAGGGGAATTTTCCGCAGAAAGAGAAGATGTCATTCCTTGAAACGTTTTACTGGTAGACCAAAAACTCCACTGTCAGCTTTTTTCTTTTATTTTTACTATATTCTAAGTGGAGCTATCGTGTTGACAATTTAGCATCTAATCCTATTGCTCTAATTCAGTCATTTGCCTGTGCATTAGGATAAGAATGATTTGCATAACAGCCTTCAGTCTTCTGTTTAGCAACAAAATATTTTGATTTTTGCTTAAGTGGGATCAAACTGCGAACAGGCTGGAGAGTGATCCCAGGGGACCTGCACTGATTCTGGCACTGCTGGGGAAGCTGTGGCTGCTCCACTTCCCTGCCGGCTGCCTTGCAGGGAGCTGGGGCCTTCTGGCAAACGTCCCTTCTTGGGAAATCTGAAAAAAGAAGAGGAAAATGTCTTGCTTGCCCTAGTCATGAGTGGTTATATTCCACTTGCCTGTATTTATCACTTTCTGCAGCACTGATAAGGATTGTTTTAGCAAGTCAGCCTTTATGTGCTGTTTTCCTTCCTTGGAGCAGAAGAGGTTTGTAAATGAGTTGTAAACCTTCCACTGGACTGGCAGGACTGATAGTTTTTTTCCCACAGGAAGACAGTCCCCGAAGAGATATATACACCGGATTTTCCTGGTGAGAGCTGGAATTGTTCATTCCCTGTTTGAAGACTGGAGGGCTTGGCATGGCCAGAGTTGCTGTAGGTACCCCCAGAAGCCCCTTACCGAGCTGTGAATGCCCCTGCCCTGTTGCCCAAACAGTCCTGCTCCCACATGCTAAAGCACAGCCCTCATCCCATGCTTCCTGTACAGTGCTTTGTAATTCTGAGATGTCATTCTTCCAGTTCACCCCATTTAGTCTCTTCTGCTAGGCATTTTTATTTTGTTTAGTGGCTAGATTTTATACACGGACTGCTCTGTAGAAATTTGTTTCCTGTGGCTGGCAGATAGCATTTGCCCAATTGATTAAGTATCCTGACTTACAAAGGTAGAACTGCCATATGTGACTGTAGGTACCTGAAAAGTTGTAACCCCCTGCGGCAGATCATTAACTTCAGATCAATAGGAAAATCACTTCCCCCCCCCCCCCTTTTTGTAATATCTTTTTTTTCCCCAGTGTCCAGATGCTTCTCAGGGAGGTGTTTTCAGAGAGAGCTATCATTCCTCTAAGACAAAATTGCATTATCAAAGTACTTCTGCTGGTAGTACTATGAAAACGCTGAAATGAAATGTGAATTTAGACATTAAAGACATCCTTAATAAATGAGATAGATTTCTTCAACCTCTCCTCTTTTGAATTGTACTTCTTTTCCTGGGACAGAATATGGAGATAAAGAAATGTTTCTACAAAGAGCATGTTTTTACAACCCTCCCTCAGCTTTGGTGCATATCCTCCTGAGGAGGACTGTGGGATCATACCATTTGCAGATGTCCATGTCATGTGATGTTCTCCATTGTATTTTAACATATATCTTTTTATTAGGATGTGATCTATCTATTTAGTTAAAATTACTACTCTGTGAGGGGAAAAAACTGTGAACATTTTAATTTTCCAGAGGCTGTTGATAGCCTGGGGTTTGTTTGTTGGAAGAATGTATTTCAATGTTTTCTCCTCTTTCCTGCTAAATTATATGCAAACACTCCTTCTGAAGGTGAGCAAAGTCCATTTTTCATTTTGAAGATAATGCTGGGCTGTCCCTGTCTGCATGTCACCTCTTCCACGAATTTCCCCAGTCCTCTTTTAGCATCTCCCTGTGCTGTGAGGTGGAGGTAGTGGTAGGAGCAGCTGACCCATCCTGTGGCTGGGCACCCTGGAGAAGGGAGGTCGGCTCAGGGGCTCAGGGACTGCCCAATCCTGGCGTGGTGTAGAGGGTTTGGAGCTTTACCGCATTGCTGGCTCCCACAGTGCTCCTGGATGAGGGGAGGAACAGAGAAAGTGGTAGGTCTCTTATGAACTGCTGGATGTTTACAATGAGTTCTGTAGCATTTATTACCTCTGTCTCTCATTTATTACCGCTGCACTTTCAGACACAGGAACTGGCATGCTTGGACAGTGGGGAAGCCACTCCTGCAGTAGGTTTGGGTCACTATGGCACTGATCCTGCTCATTGCACAGCCACCGCCAATGGCATGTGTTAATACAGCTCAGTTTCTTGGATGGGAAGCATCCAGGTCCCAACGGTGTCCCAAGCTCAGGCCGTTGTCTGCATTACATAATTCATTCCTGTTAATGGGTCATGCTATCTTTCTTCTGCACTAGAACCTACTCAGAAAGAAAAAGTGGTCCCCCTGGTTCACAAAGGGTTAATATTTTCAGTCCCAGGCCCTTTATTTTTATTTTATTTTCATAGCCTTAGTCAATACCATAAAGTCCCCAAATCCCTGGCAGTCTTTACCACAGAGATAACCACACAATGAGCCTATCTGCACATCACAAAGAGCCGACAGTAAATTTACAAGTACTCCGTGGGATATGGGGCCTCGTTGCTGATAACCAGCTTTGGCATTGAATAGGAGCTGTACACTTATGCCTTCTTTGTTGTGTTACGTTTTTCCCTGCAGATAGCAGCTCATTGTGGGAAAAGGCAAGGACTGCTGCTGGAGCACACTCAGCGCCCTTGAAAACACATCTGTACTCTGTCTCAGCTCTCCTGCCCAGTTTAGTCAGCACTGGTGTTTGTTTCTCTTTCTCTTTTTGTGCCTTCTCTCCCTTGTCTCTGCTAATAATTTCACAAATTCTATCTTATGGGGCAGAGATAATTTCTATTGAAACTGGCTGAGTTGCACAAATTTTGAGGTGTTGTTCCATGGTACTCTGGTTTTAATCTGTGTTGATGTTAAGAGCCTCTTCTCTGCTGAATGCTTGCTGGGGTATGAAGCATCTGCTTAGCTGTTATGTAAAGAAACATATTTATTAGGTAGTTAGTGTGATCACATAATCTTGACAGACACCAGTGGCTGCAGTCACAGTTCCATACTTTGTGAAGCGGGAGGATATATAAGCAGGGAGGCAGCAAAACAAAAGTGGGCACATTTCTGCTGCTGAGGAACACCTTGTCAGGATTGTTTCCAAAGTCTTTTTTCTGGAAAAAAAACCATAGGGTCATTAGCTATCTGTGACAACAACAACTGAGGCAGGGGTGGAGTGACCACTCTGTGTCCAGTGCTTCTGAGCTGGACAGGCACAGGGCAGGGTTGCAGGTGATGCAGTGTCCAGGACAGGGGCAAACGACAGGTCTGGTCTGCTGGAGAAAGGTGCAAAAGACCCTCAACCATCTTAGCTAGTGGGAAATGATGATGTCCACGTAGGAGGTGGGGGCGGAGCAGGGGCATGAATCATTCCACAGGATGGCCAAGTCTGGATGGAGTTTTTCTGGGGAAACAGGGGATTCCAAGGAAGTATAGTGAGGATGATGGTCAAGAGGAGTTTCAGAGCATCCTTGTTGAGGCGTTCAGCAGTGAGTGGCTCCTTCAGGCTGATTCCTTAGGTTTTAACTTTTATATTTTTCAAATTCTATACTGCTTAGTGTGTGACTCTGAAGTTTCTTGCAGCCTGTTAATTTCTGCTCTCTCATGCTAGGTAGACATAACAAAGCCTCCCCGGACCTGCTCTCCAAGGACACCCAGACCATCCTAGGCCCAAAAAGTATAAACCAAAGAGGCTCTAAGGGGGGCAAGCAGAGGGGAAATTACATCATTAAACGGAAGCTTTAACTGGAGAATCAACCCTGATGTGCCAATGAACCAAACCTATAAAAGTGTGAAGAACTCATGACCTGTCATCCATCTTGGGATCCATCTTGGCAGTAGCCTCTGGCTCCCCAGGGGGTACCTTTGAAGGTGTTTCAAATAAATACCCACCTTTATTCCCTTATTCCTGTCTAGTCTCTGTTTCTAGAAGGCCTCTTAAGGCATCAAGGCACAGTTGGTGACCAACAGGCTGTGTCAACTGGTTACTGCCCTTGAATAGAAATGTTTCAATCCCTTGTGCTGTTCAAACTGCAGCAGAGTTGATTTCAAACGTACACAATTCTTAGCAAGGTGTGTGCAGGAATGGGCAGGGACAGGGAGGAATGTGTATGGAGAGATAGATCCCTGCACATGCATTATCGGCAGGACTCCCTCTGCCTGCAAGGCCCAGCACTGGTGAGTGGTGGGGCCTGTCGGGAATCAATTCCACTGGAACAAATCCGAGAGATTCTGAGCTAATTGTGCACAATTGCCCCCAGAGGAGGAATTTCCTCAAAGCATTTCAGCACAGAGCTGATGAAGGCCACAGTCTTGCTTTGTTTCCCCCATCCAGGCAGGAGCCAGAGGCTGTCACCCGCAGATCTCTGGGTTCACTTTGCCCACAAGACTCCAGTCCAGAAATTGGAATAATCTGCACTTGTGGGAGAAGTGCAGGCTAGAAATCTCCCTAAGCATTTCAGTCATGCAAAACTGTCACCTTTGATTTTCAGAAGGCTGCTACCCCCTTACCATCTGCTCCTGGTGCCACTTCCCTCCCTGGAGACACCCAACAAAATAATAATACGGATTTTTGCATGTGAGGCTGGAGATGATAAATAGCAATCCTTCCCACAGCAGCGGCACAGTATGTGAAGCGCAGTCTGTAACATTAGACTATAGGAGGCTCAAGAGAGACAGAAGCAATGCCCTGCACTTCCTTGTTGCCCAGCTTGTCCTAACGAAAATCCCAGTGCTCCAGCAATGTGGAAATTCTGCTGTGCTTGTGGTCTGTTTCCCCAAAGAAAAATGATGGCAGGAAAGGCTGAGCTACCTGCCAGCTCTGAGGAAAGTGGTTGCTTATGGAGAACAGGCTGAAAAATAGTTTTCTTTCTGTTTCTTCCATTTCTTAATGACCTCTGTTATACTGTCAAGACTTGCAGTGATTTGGTACCTTGGTGTCAGGCAGGCCAGCTAAATCTGTTGACTGGTTTATATACATATCCAAAGTGTTGTCCACCCACATGATGCAGGCAATTCCTATAAGGAAAGTATGAGCCACTTCTTTGGGCCAATTCCTCTATTTAAATATTTCTGTATCACCTGAATTCCCAGTATGCATTGCCAGCATTTCTGAGGTTTCTGGAAGGGATAACATCAGCAATGAATAATTACAGAGAAAATCCAAGCCTATCTATGGATTTTTTCTAAATTATTCAAGGATGCAAGAGTGTTTCATGCAGCATGAGTGAGCTCTGAAACTGTGCATAGGTGAACCTACCAACATGATGGAATAATGGTGTACAGAGCTTTTGGAGGAGTTGCTCCTCTTAACCTGTCACATTTGATGATGAGAAGGCAAAAATATTTTCAATTTCTTTTTCACTTCACTGGTGGTTTAAAACAAGACAACCCACCACCCTAAGATACTTTTTCTGTGCTCCCCTGTCATGACAGAGGGATGAAACTGGAATACCTCAAACAGATGTATTAAATAGTCTCTCTCCTGTCACATGGCAGTCAGAGATGACATCCAATTCTTTCCTCACACACCATATTAATCTCTTTCTGAATTTGGAATTAATTGTAATAACCTGACAGAGCTCTAGAGATTTCTGAAAAATAAATCAAATCTGTTGTCAGTTTGCTCTGAATTTTCCATGTCTCTAGTGCCTGTTGAAGAGAAACCTTTTAAGTATGTTGTAATCTGCTATTAGACATTTCTCAAATTAGCATTTTCTGTAGCATCATGTGTGAATTAGAGTTCTGTTGATACTTATTTTTGTACTAAGCTGGTTATGTGATACATTAGGTGCATGCCATTGTGTCCATTAGCATGGATTTATTTTCAGCAAGTAAAATGTAAGCAGTTTAAAGGATTTTGCTAGCTGGTGATGTTCACTTTGGTATGCATGGATGGATAGTGAAGAAGGCGTCTTTTCATTTAAACGTGATACCCTTTGGATAGGTCTTAATTTGCTTCACTCTGTTTACAGGGTGTAAATTCATCTATAAGTAATTCTTCTGCCAATCAAATCCTCTTTGCAGCACAAAACCACATACTGAAATAATAGTAGTTTCAGTAAATTTATGTTAAAATTAGCACTCTAATTTCTAACATATCTTAATACCTTACAAATATTAAGACATTTATGATAGGGTTATTGATAGGGTTTGTGATTTTCAGGTGTCACACTTCATGCCATTTTTTTCCACACTTCCACTTCTACCCTTCCAATAACACGTGCAATTGTTCTAGAGAATGTTACAAACACATCACAGGAGGATCTGTACTCTCAGTTCACCCGCCACATGCTGGGTAATAGCATCAAAACAGCCTAATCTTGTGGAAGCAAACTGACTTTCTGTTTAGAGCAATATTTACAGAGACGTGAGAACTGCAGCCAGCACTCTCACCACTTGTGCAAGGATGACCATTCTGCTGTCTCTAGTTCCTCCCCTCCAGCAATTTCGGCTCTGTCCTCCAAGTTTTACCCAGTGAAGCACCAAGAAGGGGGCTTTCCAGCTTTTTGAGCCTTGTGCACGTTTGTGCTGTGTTGCACAGAAAGCTGCTGTGGGAAGGCAAGCTCATGGTGCCGAGTGGCTGACAGCCACTGTGCCGGGCTACAAGCCAGCACTGAGCTATACATGTCTATCCCACACAGTTACTGAAGTTTGAGTGCATCAGTGGACATATGGACTAGTTTCAAATTTTAGGTGCAAGTAGGGAGAGGCACAGCATTTGGAGAGGTGAATGCTTTGGGGGTCAGGATGTGCCCTCTTCTTTAACTAAATGAGTAGCTGATTAACTGACCAAGTCCACAAGACAGTGCTTGGCCTTGCAAAACCTTGTTTGTTCCTCTGGCAAGACGAACAATGTTTGTTTTGATTACAGGGTGGCAGGACTACCTCAGGAACACATTACAGGGAGGAGGAAAAGAGGCACAGATGTATCAAAGGGAAGGTCAAAGAACTTGCTTGGAAGCGATTGACTGTAGGGGTTCCTGTGTTTTATCAAAGTTGCGTGCTCTCCAGCCAGCTCTGGAGAAAGGCCAGAAGAGAGGGAGAAACACAGAGACCCTTCATATTTTTACTAGCTTAATCTTAAGCATGGTTTTTCTTTCTTTACCTATGTCTTCAAAAGAATAAACTATCCCATCTGTTCTGAAGGTTGTGATTAAATGTTTCTGCATTCATGCAGCTTGATTTAAGAATGGTGTGAAAGTAATTGGACAGTGAGGTCTCTTCCAGCAAAGTGCTGCCAAATCCATCCTGTGATGAAGCAGCATCTATCTCCCCTCTCTGTGGCTTTTGCTTGCTCCCCTTCACATTATCAGGTTTCAGGAGGGAGCAATGTCTCTCCCTGAGTGTGGTACCCAGGAAGGCTTTGCCAGCTCCCCATGTGTGTGTCATGGCATTGCTTGACCACAGGAGCTTGCCCAAGGTGAAAACAGTGAGTTTCCTCGGTTGACAGACTCAGGAAAACCAACCCTGGCAGGAATCTCAGCTTGTGGCTTGATGATATGCCTGTGCCTTGCACCAGCTCCTCTAGATGCTCAGGAGACCCTTGCTGTAGGAGTGTCTGTCCTCCTATTTGGCTGGGGATGTGTGTGGGCCCACATAAGAATCCAGTCACCATACAAGCAGCTGATGAAAAGATGTTATTTATCATGAGGTAGAGGTCAAAACTGCACCAGCTTTGGCAGAGCAGTGCTCACAGTTTGATCTGAGGAATGTATCATTTTCCTTTCAGAAGAATCTCTCAGTGCATATGTTATCTGCTATGTCACCTAGTAGTTGTCATTGGTGAGATAAAACTGAGGTTTGCTGTGGAGTGGGTGAAATGAGAGTCATAAAAGCAAGTGATGGACCCAAGGTGGAAGGTGAGACCCTGTGGGGTGGGTGGGAGAGGATCCCTGCAGCACTCAACAGCCTTTAGGAGTCACTGCCTGGAGCTGATGGAATGTTGGGAAATGACACCTACAGACTGTACAACACCTACTCTGGGATGTTCACAGGGTGGCTGTGAGGATGGACAGGTCTTATGACTGAGGAATCAGAGACAGAGGAAGAGGTATCAAGGATGAGTGAGAAGGAACAAGCCTTGGAAAGCAGGGGATAAGGGATAATAGGAGGTAAGGGATAAAAGGGGACAGATGTACTTGAACAGGAATGGCAAGTACACTTTTCAGAGTTGATTGACTCTTCTGCTTGCTTGTGCATGCATGTGCTCTCAGTGCCAGCTGTGGGAGCCAGGCCATGGTCAAGAGGTCACCTGCCCGACTAGGATCCTGGCACCTGGGAGGACACAATGTGTACAGTTCTCCTTGGTGACTTGTGTGTGTTTGTGTGTGTTTGTGCACAAGAAGCTCTGAATACCAGGAGCTGGAGTAGGGCTGGGGTTTGTAAGGCAGACAAGGAGGCTTGGGGTCCAGGATCAGCTACAGCAGAGACTGCCTAAGGCCACTTGCTGGAAGGAGAGAAGAACCATGATCAGGCCACATGCATGCTTCCCATTTAGATGAGCACTCTATGTGTGTTAGGAAGCTCAGCCTTGCTGCTGGGTGGATCTGGGGATGCAGAGCAGCAGCAGCCTCACATCTGTCAAGCATCTCTTCAGCAACTCTGAGCACTGGGATTATTCAGTAATTCACTGATTACCTGAATATTGGAGTAGGGATCATGCTTATCAGTGCTGCTGCAAGGAGGCTGAAAGTCTGGATTAACATTCCATGTAACATTGACAGTAGAGATATGGACTGAAAAAAAATAGGATATAACTCAATCGGGGTGAATCTGAAGTATAACACATAAGAAATAAACCAGCTGCACTAACAACAGAGGGTGAAAATATAGATTTAAATGGAAATAGACAGCAGTACACAGACACGGTATTAAGTGACAGCCCACCTGCCTACAGCACATGAATGGGACTGTAAGGTGGTGTAGTGGTTTGGTTCAAAATATCCATTACTTACTTATTTTCCTTCTGTGAGATAAGAATTAGGAGAAAGCAAGGCAGGCACAAAACTTAAAAGAATAGAAAGAAATTTATTAACAGAACTAAAAAGAAAAAAAAAGTAAGAGTCAGACTAAACCTTCAGAACACTTCTCTTCCCCCACCTTTCTCTCTTCTCCCACTGACAATGTAAAAAGACAACCCTTGAGATTTTTTCAGTCAGTTTACCATCTCTATAATAATCTTTTTCAGTTCACTTAGGGAGAGGAGTCTCTCTTGCTCATGCTGTGGAGACATCTCCACAAGAAGTTCTCTCATGGCTTCAATGTCACAACGAGACAGCCGCCTGGGTTGATTCTCTGCTCGCATGTGAGAGTCCCTTCCCTCTTCTTACAGCTTTCCCCCCAACTGCTTTTGAAGGTCCAATCTTGAGCTACTGGGGTACCATTTTAAGGATGAGCTGTTCACAAACAAAGGTTCTCTTCACCCATCTTTGGGAGCATCTTCATCTATAGGACTATCTCTGGGAGCATCTTCATCTCTAGGAACAGAGATCTTCTCCTTCCGATTTGGAGTAAGAGTCCTCATGACTTCCATCTCTCCCTTTTCAAACTTCTCATCAAATTACAGCTGCTTCAG